>NC_139951.1:34784613-34812113 GCF_963454915.1 Gymnoscopelus microlampas | reverse complement strand
TTTTTTGGTGGGGAAACTCATGGATGTAGTTCTCTACTACTGGGTCGTGCACCATGTCGCATGCTGAAAATATACAATCTACAAGCTCACAAGCTGTGTGTGTGTTTAGCCGTGTGTGTGTGTGTGTGTGTGTGTGTGTGTGTGTGTGTGTGTGTGTGTGTGTGTGTGTGTGTGTGTGTGTGTGTGTGTGTGTGTGTGTGTGTGTGTGTGTGTGTGTGTGTGTGTGTGCTTATTAAAGTCTAGCCATGACTTTTGAGCAGCAGAGGGAACTGTTTGTGATTATGTCTGTGATGATTGCGTCTTGTTTGATTGTCTTCTTCTTTCATCATGGAAGCACACATTTCCTAAAGATATACACAAGAAAACCCATCCTAACTGCCAGGGACTATATATGTCTATCCCTTCACTCTCAGCTCTATTACGAAGAATACAACTAGGACAGAATACGATGCAATTGCGATATGAGACACTTTATAAAAGTAAAAAAAAGTGTATAAACAATAAATACAGCAATAAATCAAACAACATTGGATTGAGCTCAAACACACACTCAAACACAAGCACGCCTACCCATAGTGAGAACACTGAGGTGTCAACTTACTCCTACAGGGTCATATCACTCAAAACGTTTGGCTGAATGAGAGTGGTTTTTAACCACGTAAACCCTAGGTCTCTGACAGCCCATTATTCCGATGTCCCAATAGTTTTTGTTTTTTAGGTTTGTGGGAGGTTACTGTTAGGGTTATGCTTATAAACCGTCAGACCACTGTCACTTGGGAACAATGTACCATCGGACTAATGGCATGGCATCCGCAACGTGACTAGTTGTGACCTCGTGGATCTGCTATTTTCACAGAATGTTTGCCTATTTGCGCCAAATGTACACCTATTACGAAATGCCCGGGAATATTGCCACTAGGGTCCATGTGGTTGATAAATGATAAACGGTTTGGAATAATGGAGGGCGTAGGATACCCAGAGAGAGAGAGACCAACGGAAATGAGAAACAACAATCCACTATGATAGCCTGAGATGTTCCATAGTGGCGATGATGGAGAGCGGGCCGGACAGAAAGAGACAGGCGTTGAAAGAGAGGGCGGGCGATGAATAGAGACGCAGATAGGAAGTGACAATCTGAGAAATAGTGTGGGATTTTCATCCCCCAGTCCATTGTTGCTCACAATGGATTATGAGCTGAGCCAAAGACGTGCATGAACATTGTTTTTTTGTTTGCGTTATTATTTCTTCAGTTTTTTTGCCCTCATCTCTGGGTGAACCAGTATCTTCTCATATCATCCCAACGGAGGAGGACAAGCTGTCTTCTTGTCCCCTACTGTGTGTGTGTGCTTTCTTTTGTGTACAGTGCTGTATATACACTTACTGCACAGAGTTGTTGCTCACGACGTTGAATCAAGCCTGTGCTGTATTCTATTTTTTTTCCCCCTCAAATCACCGGAGAATCGTGCCCATTTCTCCTGTTAAGACTGACATTACAGTAGATTAGATATTGATCACGTCATGTCAGCTGTAATTCTATCACTATGTATCATGTCATATTGACACGATTCACGGGACGGCATAAATTTATAATTGCAATTGTGCGGGCTTGCGTGCACGTGTGTGTGTGTGTGTGTGTGTGTGTGTGTGTGTGTGTGTGTGTGTGTGTGTGTGTGTGTGTGTGTGTGTGTGTACCTGCGTATAGGGCTGATAAAAAAAGCTTGTTGGGACAGAGGATAAATTGTGTTTTGCTTCATGCAATACACTTACAGTAGTGTCAACCAGAAATGCAGTTGTGTTAGCTATATTGTATTAAAGGTGCTGTAACGTTGAATTCACACCTGCAGCATCGATGCTAGTCCACGGCACTAAATGCAACAACTTGGGCATGTTCACGGTTATGATTGACAGCCTGTCAGTGGTGGACGAATACCCACATGTTTTACTTAAGTAAAAGTATCAATACCACAATGTAGGATTACTCTTTTACAAGTAAAAGTCCAGTATTCAAAATTGACTTGAGTAAAAGTACAAAAGAATTGACCAAAAGTTGAAGTACTCATTATACAGAATGTCCCATTTCACAAGTGTTCAAAATCTATTGAAAAAATAGCAGATCTACAAGCTCACAACGCATCAGAAGTACAGTACTTGAGTAAATTATGCACTTTAGTTACTTTCCACCACTGCAGCTTGTCACTGTATGTCAAAGTGTGTCTGTTACTGAGGTGAAGAAACGGACTAGCAGCTGTAGATGATTATGGATCGACATGGACACATCTAATAATACCACGGTATTTGTGTCCAAATACCTTGACATCGATATTGTGGTGATATCAAATTGTGACTATTATATACATATTCTTTTTCTCTTTTCAAAGATTTTGGAAACAGTTTTTGACAAGCGTAAAATAAGGCACGAGGGCTGGGCCCTTTTATGTATACGGGGTGATCATAAGATCTTAGCAGCCTGGAGTTGCAAGTTTGTATGTTTATTTGTATGAGTGTGTGTGTGTGTGCGTGCGTGTGTCCATGTACAGTATGTACAGCATGGGTGTACGCGAGCACACAGGAAGAAGGAGTTTGCGTTAGGATCTCTGTCCCTTTGAATGTTCATGGATGTGCTAACGCGATCATGTGTGCACAGAAATCTATACATCTGTGTAGAACATGTGCAGCTTGCAGAGGGAGAGAGAGAGAGAGAGAGAGAGAGAGAGAGAGGGAGAGACCACCACCACATCTGTATTGTGAGCTCAGAGGTCTCTCTCTCTCTCTCTCTCTCTGTGAAGTATAAAGAGCTGTAATGGTGCTCGGCCCTATAGGGACACAGCCAACAGTCCGTGGATCTGATAGCATCAATGTGGCCCGCGGCGTTCCTCCCACGAGATGGAACCCTGTTATTGTTTCTTCTGTGATGAATGGGAGTGTGTGTGTGTGTGTGTGTGGGGGGGGGGGGGGGGGGGGGGGGGGGGGTCCCTGGCCTGGGATGTGCTCACTATAGCTCGATAAACTGAACACACACAGTGCTAAGATGTGACAGCTTCCTCTCTGGCTTATTACCTGGAGAGCCCCGGCTGACAATAAGGCATTCGCTTTGTGATTCTGTGGTTTCGTTTTTCCAGAAAGAGGGGACAGAATAGAGAAGGGTTGGATTGCCTGGGGGGGGTGGTGGGGATCCTTCATGCCTCTGCTTTTGATATCCCTGCCTCTGGACATGAATGTTTATCACTGCATGACGCGGGATATGTTTTATCCGCAATGCGACACGATGTGAGCTTGTAGATCAGCTATTTTCACTACTTTTGCTTGACACTCTTATACGACAAAGTAGGGCGATAAGTGACAAAACAACATCAAAAGTTGTGGAATATGGAAAAGAGGGAGTGGGCTTGCATGGGGACTGCACATAAGTCCGACATCCCATGACTCCGACTACGTGGCTTCCGCGTGCGGTTAAGGTTAGGGTTAGGATTAGGTATAGGGTTCGTATAGTAACCGTCGGAACAATGAGCCGTCGGAACAATAAGCCGTCGGAACAATGACATGGCACCGCTTGCATGACGGCTGATTTGAAAACAAACACGGGCAAGTTAAGAAAACATTTTTATAACATCGGGCCTCTCTGTTTCCTGTTGCGTGTAGAGTGCACGTTTCAGGTGTCTAGCCACGTGCACTTCCACAGTTTCCAACAGGGGTAAATCCCCAGAGCTTTAATGTGAATCTTCCTGTTAATAAGGATTCCCCTTACGAAAGGCCGATGTTCGGAACTTGGCGTTATGGTGTGGAAACAAATGGCCAATTTATTCTGTAAGCACGTTTCATTCCCCTCCAAGTTGATCCTCCAGGACACCGTGGCTTTGTACCTGCTGCTCTCACACATAACTAGCACCAGATAACTACATGGTGGGATTAAGTTGCTGTCGGGCAGAAACCTTTTATCTCCATATTTATACAGCATCATATGACAGTGTCATGTAAAAGTAACACAACTAGCAGATCTAAAAGCTCACGACGTGTCGCGAACAGGGTTCTTTTGAGAAAAAAAAATGTTTAATTTGCGCTTTTTTCTTTTTTCAACTTTTCGCCTTCAATGACACCCTAAATAGGGATGCCAAAATAGGAATGCCAGTGTAAAAGTGGTTAAGTCTCTTTGTGGGTTTCAATTATATTTAACCAATGAAAATTATTAACACGAGCTTGTGACTAAATAATAGTACCGAAGTCCTGACGTCACTCCCACTAGCCCTGGGTCACAGCGTTATTTTTTGTATTGGAATCCCCATAGGGGAATCTTACAGTAGATCGTGTCATCAGAACTGTGTTCCAAAAATAAGCAAACCACCCGGGAGATTTTGTCAGGTATGTGACTCAGTTGATGCTTCATATCCATATGAGTAAAATCACCGGGGTGGTTCGTTTATTTCTGGAACCCAGTTCTAAGATTCCCCTATGGGGATTTCAATACAAAAAAATAACGCTGTGACCTAGGGGGATAGCGCCATCTAGCGGCAGTGATGTCAGACTTCGGTGCTCTATAAAAACATTGGATGCATTGGAACACAGGTTTTTTATTTTTTATTTTATATTTCCTGTAAAGGTTTTGGACATACTGTACTGTACAAAGTTTTCGCACAACAGTGATGATTTGTGAGTTGAGGCAGTGTCTGAGGAGTTAGAGCATTTGACTAGGTAATGGGAAGGTTCCCAGTTCCATCCCAGCTCATGTCCAACAGGCCTTGAAGGAGACACTGAAATACACTTACAGTAGACCCCTAACTGCTCCCAGGGCACAGTTCAATAGCTGTCCAACTCTCCTAATAATTAGGATGGGTTAAATGCTGGGGGGAAATTACAGGTATATGTGCAAATGTACTTGGCCAGTGAAACTTTCCCCTCATTTGTGTGTACTGGTGAAGATTGAATTGAAAGTATTGTATTGGGTTGGATTTAATTGCTGTTTCATGTACACTGTAGTTGCACCGACAACGGATACAAGCTCACATGCATTGTGAATTTGTAGATTGTTTTTGGTGCGCAATACTGGCATTACAACTAATTAGAACTCTGCCTTTATGATTAGGTTCAAAATGGGAGAATTGTAGAATTGCCATAATTGCCATCCTAAAATGTGTGTCCTCACAAGTATAGTAATACAAATGTACAGTATGTGCATGTGCGTGTGTGTGTATATGAGTGTGCCTGTTGAGAACATTTTTTCTCGATTGCACCCATCTACTGTTTCCCTCCTGTTCTTTTGTTCTGGCCTGAAGGACAAGGCATGGAGAGTGGAGAGATGGATTAAGTGGTCTGCTCTCCCTAACGAGGAGGAGCTGAGAGGAGGAGAGAGATGGAGGGTGCGATAGGATAGGGAGGGTCCCTGTGGAGCTAGAGCAAACCAGTGGTCTAATGAGAACTCCAATGCAAATGGGGATTGATTGCGGCTGTCGAGTAGTCAAGAGATGCGCTGGACTGATGGGAGGACTGTGTGTGTGTGTGTGTGTGTGTGTGTGTGTGTGTGTGTGTGTGTGTGTGTGTGTGTGTGTGCGCGTGTGCGTTTTCTCCTTTTCAGCATCTGTCTCATTCTTTATGCCGTTTCGCTCATCGACTTTATGTGGAATCTGTCTCTAATGATGTTTCGGTCAGTCATTTTTTTTGTCAGCAAAGAACATTTTGAGGTATTTGCCTCCCACATAGATGCATTAAATGGGTGTATTTGAGTTCCTGCCTAACACTTAAACACACACACACACACACACACACACACACACACACACACACACACACACACACACACACACACACACACACACACACACACACACACACACACACACACACACAGTAGGCCACGTACATACACACAAATACATTCTCGAGCACAGACTACTGATGGAAGAGTATTTTTGAGTGGTGTGCTCGCGTGTTTCTGCGTGCGTGCTTGTGTGTGTGTGTGTCTGTATGTGTGTGCATGTGTGTTTGCGTAAATACGTGGGTGCACATTAAGCGTGCCCACACGCCTGTGAGTGAAAGCGCAGCCCAGGCAGTATTGTCAACTTGTGTTAGTGGGAGCAGCCTACGGCTCCTGAGGGGGCCCGGGTGACATTTAGACGGGGCGCGAGAGCACGGCTCCTGGCCATCGATCGGCTCCATTTTAAACATTGACAATAAACAAAAGAGCTCTATACCCAGAGACACACTCACCCATGATGGCTGTGGAAAAGTTGTCACCAAACAATGAATGTCATGCTATACGTATACTGAATACACATGACACGGATGCCAGATTACACTGTAAAATCTTCAGTGTTGATGAACCCATTAAAGACCTGAGGTCGATTCTACCAGGGACTGTTCCAGGGACCCCCAGAAGCTTTGAGTTGCAAATGTTCGCTTAAAAAATATATGTATTCAAAGATTTGCACACATTTTCACGATTTTTCAAAAATAGCAAATCTACAAGCTCGAGTTTGTAGATCTGCTATTTTTGAATAGCCAAAGAAATCTAAAATGACACAAATGTGTTCCCGCCTCCGGTCTAATGGGTTAAGAGTGTACAAATGGAAGAGAGCGTACAAAATGGAACCATGGAAGAGAGTGTAATCTCAGAGTGACGGACCCGTAAGGGTCCAATTTGTTTTAATTTGTTGATAAATAGATAGACCTTTAGTGATCCCACGAGGGAAATTCAGGTTTGGTTCCCTGCCCCGGCAATGTGTCAACGTGTCTCTGAGCAAGACACTTAACTGCTACCCCAATGCACTAATCTGGGTGAGGCTGAAAACAGAATCTAACCGGGATCTAGGTTTTGTTTTGTTTTTTCAAAACAAATTGAGTAGCCAATAATTTGTTGGCCCCCTTTTCTCCCAAATGTAGTTGTTATGCCAATTAAATCCTCCCCACACACATTTCTGTGTTGTCACTGCTGTTGCATCCTACTGCCTCACCAGCCAGTGAGGAGCCCCCACCAGGAGGACGTGGGGCCTTCGCCCAACTCCTCCCACCCAACACTCCATGCTGACAGGTGCCGCCCCCCAGCCTGTAGGAGTACATGCAGTGACCAATTATCCCCCTCCCCGCCCGGCTTCCCTCCCCGAACACAGGCCAATTGTGTTTGTATAGACGAACGACAAAGCCGGATACATCCACCATGGTGGAATCGAACCCACAACCACTGTGGTGGTGGTGGTCAGGGACTTTACCACTGTCAATTTTGAATACTTTTACGTATTGCTACATTGTGGTGTTTTACTTAAGTAAAAAAAAATAGTATTCGTCCACCACCGACAGGCTGTCACTCATAACCGTGAACATGCCCAAGTTGTTGCATTTAGTGCCGTGGACTAGCATCGATGCTGCAGGTGTGAATTCAGCGTTACAGCACCTTTAATACAATAGGCCTATAACTAACACAACTGCATTTCTGGTTGACACTACTGTCAGTGTATTACAGTAAATTAAGAAAATTTGGAATACCAGACTTTTACTTGTAACAGAGAATTTCTACATTATAGTATTGATACTTTTACTTAAGTAAAAGAAAATGTAGTACTTCTTCCACCACTGTACAAAAATACCTAATATCTAATGTAATATCTTTATGAAACATGCCCCGTATCAAAGCTGCTCGGTCATCCTATGCTCTAGTCTCTCTCCTTTTCTTCTCTTTTCTTTCCCGTTTTAAAATTAACAAAGTGAATTTCAGTTCTCATTGTGAGATGGATCACTCATTAGGAGATCCATTAGCGTCTTACATTATGCGATCCCAGTAAATTAGCTGCAATGCGAGCCATCTTGCTGATGCTAATCTGAAACAACTTAACAGGGTTACGCCGGTTGCTGCTGGCACTTCAGTTATAAGGACAGCGTGAGTCAGTTGAACAACACTCCATCTTAAAATGTAGCCACTATCTACAGATGCCTGCTAGACTGTATAAAAATGAGTTAATGCGTCCTTACAATGGCGTCGCGGACCGAAAACTGCGGATCTAAGTTCTAGCGTACCGCAACCCGTTGTGAGCTTGTAGATCTTCTATTGTCAGGTTCGCGACATCACGTATACAGTACATCGGGCTTAAGATGCAATTTCTTCTCAAGTAAACAGAATGAGCCAGTAAAGGCAGGGTCATCATCCATATTCTTCCACATGACTTCTTTGGTTATTCACACTTCATAAACTACAGCTAAACCTCAACATGTCTCTCTCTCTCTCTCTCTCACACACACACACACACACACACACACACACACACACACACACACACACACACACACACACACACACACACACACACACACACACACACACACACACACACACACACACACACATACATACACACACGCACGTTAACCTGATGCTACGGTTAGCTGGCTCACTTGTAGGACATTAATAGCTATTAGCCAACCACTGGTATTTACTCAGCATCCATTAGCTCTGATTGCTAGCCTATCTGGCTAATTAGCATTCCCCAGCTGGCCCGTTCTCTCTCTCTCTCTCTCTCTCTCTCTCTCTCTCTCTCTCTCTCTCTCTCTCTCTCTCTCTCTCTCTCTCTCTCTCTCTCTTTGTGTTATTAGGACCCCCCCCCCCCAGCCACCATGCTAACTAATGTGGATCTAATGGCGTTTCCGACACCACTGACATCCATGTTTAGTTCCATGGCTATTAGCATTTGGGGCTAATGATGTTTCACACAGTCTGGACAGTCTGGAGTTCTCAAGGCTGCCCACCATTATTGATCCATTATTGTCAATTACCATCAGGCCACAGCAGCACACCCGTCATTAACCCTTAGGAGCGCCGAAAGACGCCACAAGAGGGAGCTCTGTTTGCCTCCTCCACCACGCCTCCCAGTCTGGCTCTAAGCGCAATGCGGGGTTGGAGCCGTTATTAAAATCGAATAATATTTTGTCCTGTATACGTGCAAAAGAACGGAGTGAATTGTGCTCACACAGATTAGTATTAATAAGCCCCGACTATTTGGTATACGCTCAGACTGTTCCTTTTTAAAGTAGCGTGTTAATGATTTCAGGGAAGGGTTTTGATTGTTCCGGAGAATAAGATCTATTGGCTCCCTGGCGTTCCACAGAATGGCTGCGAAATAATGCTGTTCTGCTCTAATTGCGCTCTTTCTCTCTCTCTCCCTTCTTTCTCTCGTGTCTGTCTGTCTGTCTGTGTGTCTGTGTGTGCATGCGTGCACCTGGGCATGCCTATGCCACTTCACACGGTACAGCAGACAGTCACCTCATTCACTGGTCTGCACAGCTCTATATCTCACACCCCTTTTAAGCCTGATTTATATACTCTGTTGCCTGCCAGGGTCGTGCTCAGAAAATAGCAGATCTACGAGCTTACAACGCGTCACAGTCACAGTGCACTGTGCAACGCGTCGTGAGGTTGTAGATTTACTATTTCAGGTGCGCAACACCGGCACAAAACTTAAGTATAAATCTCCAACTCACCTCATGCAGAGATTGTTTTAATAACAAACACAGTGGGGATCCTGCTGCTATGTATAATATGACAATGATTTATATATTGTCTCTGTCGGGTGGAAACCTCATATGTCCAAAACTGTTACTCTTCAGGTTTCACATTAAAAAATAGCAAAATTAGCAGATCTACAAGCACAAAACGCTTTGCGCCGCGTTTCAAGCTTGTGCATCTGCTACTTTTGACGCTTAGTATGATGATCAAATAGGGCATTGATTCACGCAAACAAAAAACACAATAATTAAGTTAAAATATGGAGATAAGAGGTTTTTCTTTGCCCAACAGTGACGATATGCAGTACTGTACATCCTGTAATGTAGATGGATACATTACGGAGACAGAGAGGGAGGGAGAGACAGCGAGGGAGGAAGGGCATGAGAGTGTGTGTGTGTGTGTGTGTGTGTGTGTGTGTGTGTGTGTGTGTGTGTGTGTGTGTGTGTGTGTGTGTGTGTGTGTGTGTGTGTGTGTGTGTGTGTGTGTGTGTGGTGGGGGGCTATTTCAATCAGGCAATAACCTGGCCAGTACTGGGTACCGAAACCTGAACATGCTGATCGATCGGTTGCTGATAAGTGCTTTGCGAAGCGACGCATTGTCAGCGCAATAATCCCAACAATATGCTGGGCAAGCTGTTTTCTGCATGCTTATAGAGTATATGCTATAGAAGCGTGTGAAATGGATAGTTTGTGGCGTATATACTAAGCCATATATCCGTCAGAATAAAACGTATACTTGCACTTTCTTATCTATAAGGAACTGCTGGCCATATAGGAGCTCAAGCACGTTTGTCTGGGTGCAGCATAAGTTCTGGTTTCAGTCCCCCAAAATACCTCCAGAAAGTGTTTCATTAATCCATTAAAACCATAAAAATGGGTCCGTGAACCAGTGTTTGGGAAACACTGTGTGTTCCTCTTGTTGTGTGTCTTTCAACAAAGCTGTTGTGTTTGGGGCTTCCTGCGTGTTTGTTCCCCATAACAGTGTGTGTGGGGTTCCTTCCATTGCTCTTTCTTTCCTCAGCTCCCTCCATCTCTCTCTCGTTGCTTCCCTCCACCTCGTTTTCCCCTGGCGCTTTCTCTCATTCCCTCATTACAGGGGCTTGCCGGGAGCTAGTTCCTACCGCACACCCCTGTAAGGGCTGCACAGGGATTAGGGGTGGGTGGGTGGGTGTGTGTGTGTGTGTGTGTGTGTGTGTGTGTGTGTGTGTGTGTGTGTGTGTGTGTGCCTGTGCGTGCGCGCTTATATACATTTCTCTGTATAGTTCAGTTGACTGACAAGCAAATAAGCTGACTTGTATAACTCGTACTTTTTTGGGGGGAGAAAGACGAAGACGAATAATTTTTTCCATGCATAACTAAATACTGTCATGATTTTTTGACTGAGCCTCACACTCACTTAAATATTTTACTCTGTGAAAGCGGGCAACTTATTTTGGGATCTTGTTTTAAATTTAAAACATGGATCTTGTATGCACACGTGAACATGAATATGTACGTATAACTGCAGTGAAATCATGCAGTCCTCAATCATGGTCTAGAGTGGGGAATTTTGTTAAAGTTGCGATCAAAGTTTCATGTCCTACCCGCGATTTGAACATTTCTACAACTCAGCCGAGACACAATTCCTGCTTGGCCTGTGGAGATATCGCAATTATGGGCTTTTGCAAATTGTTGCTGTCAGGCAGAACCCTCTTATCACCATATTGTAACTTTTAAAGTTTTCCCGTAAAATTAATTCACTATTTCATCATGCTACAGTGTCACACAAAAGTAGCAAAAATTGCCAATCTAAAAGCTCAAAACGTGCCGTGATGCGATGCGTTTTCAGCTTGATTGCCTTTTTTTTTGCATTTTTTTTATTTGAATCCTTAAAAGTAACAGTTTTAGACATATGAGGTTTCCACAAGACAGCAACAAAATGTCAACCAGTAGGAATCCTATCCTACCCGACACCAGGGTCTACTATACAAGTGGTTTTCAAAATGTTTGTGCCCAAGACACAACAAAGGGCCAGTAAAAATCTCCTTTATACATTTCTGCAACTTAGCCTCTGTAATACATTATAACACTCAACACAAACTCACTATGAAATTATTTTGGATAGTTGTAAATATTTAAATAATAATGTGTGGTTTTCACAAAATCCCAAGGCGCACCTGGACTTGTCACACGGCACAGCAGTGTACCTGTATTTTCGATTTTCAATACTTGTACTACTCTCACTACATCTCAGAGGCAAATATTGTACTTTTTAATCCACTACAATTATTTGAAAACTTTAGTTACTAGTTACTTTGTAGATTTTGTTTATTACAAAACATACATTAACCACTTTAGCCTGTTTGCTTGTAGATCTGCTATTTTTAGGTATATTTTAATGCAAATACTTTTGTACTTTTACTCAAGTACATTTTTAATACCAGACTTTAGTTGTAACGATGTAGAGTATTTCTACATTGCAGTATTGATACTTTTACTTAAGTAAAAAATGTGAGTACTTTTTCCACCACTGCAGCGTGCCTCGGTACACCGGGAACCGCTGGTCTAAATGTTATCAATGGAACAGTAGGGAGACCGCCTCCAACCACTGCATTGTATTAACATACTCTACCATATAGATTGGTTAAAATAACTTTGTATTCATTAAATTAAGATTGCGGCTTCAATATGAATTATGAATAAACCCTTTGGACCCCATTCAAACATATAATCTGATTCACTTTGATCCATCCAAGCTTGATGAATGACAATGTTGAATAAAAATGACAAGTGAGAGACCACTTGCCACTTCTCCATTATAATGATGCCTGCATCTCTCACTATTTTGGGACATATGATATCTTGCTGAATTTGTGTGTGTGTGTGCGCGCGTGTGTGCGTGCATGTTTTTGTGTGTGTGTGTGTGTGTGTGTGTGTGTGTGTGTGTGTGTGTGTGTGTGTGTGTGTGTGTGTGTAATCACAGCCATATGGTGTGCACAGTATTGCACACTTGTACATAACATCAACATGCCTGTAGCTCATGACGCTCCCAAACACAGGAGGGCGAGCGGCAACCATTACCATAGAAACCAGATCCACGGAGGATGAAAAAGAAACGGCATTCTTTTGCTAGTGTAAACATTTTCCCGCGTTGTCATGGAGAAATGTGGACTGTTTACACGCCATGTATTCCCGATTTTCATACCGCCTCCGTGTGCGCGAGTGTACGGTACGTGTGTGTGTGTGTGTGTGTGTGTGCATGAGAGAGAGTGAGAGAGTGAAAGCAGGTCTGGGGTTGGTAATGTATTAATATCCACAACAATTTATGGCTCTCACAGTGTGGTGCATTTTTAGGCTGTGGAATGTTCTAGCAAACTCCACATGTTTCCAGACTGTGAACCAGAGCAGTGGTTGGACCGTGGCTCTCCGTGATCCATTGTGCTGGTGCACAGGTCTGCGAGGGGTTATTCTGGGTTGCTGCGCAAACATTTTTTGCTTGTTCTTGTTTTGTTTGTTTTTAATTTAACTCCAAGAGTATACAAATGGAACCAAATGGACCCGCAAGGGTTCAAACTCTCTGAGTTAAATTACACTCTCTGAGTTGTAGACTCGTAAGGTTCCATTTGGTTCCTGAGAGAAATGACTACAAAGGCAGAAAAGGCCCGCTACACTCCAGATTAAATAAAAGTCTTGCACGGCTCAATAATGTCATGAAAGTGAGGAAATAGCCAGCAACACAATGAATGTCCTTTTCACCGGGTTTTATTTACCTCTCACGGACAGAAACAACGGACGCGTTTTAACCAAAAAGGTCTTCCTCAGCTTTCTCGCTGAGGAAGACCTGTTTGGTTGAAACGCGTCCGTCAGTTGTTTCTGTCCAATAAATGAAACCAAGTGAAAAGGACTTTCATTGTCCATTTGGTTCCTAATTATCTTTTATCTGGGGACCCCCTGGAACCCCCCCAAGGACCCCTGGGGGGTCACAAATGCTTAGAAATGGATAAAAGGCTAAATATGACTTTGGATTTTACTGTGTAGTGTAACCTTGTGACCAAGACTTAACTTCCTCCTAAAACTGCCAAAACAAAGCTTAATCCTGAAAGACTTCAAATGTTGCTGTCACGAGAAAACATATTCTTTGCTTTTCTTCTTTTCTTAAGAGTATCTCTGTCTCTCTGTCTTCTGTTTTCCCTGTCTCTTTGTGTCTTCTTCTCTCTCTTTTGTGTTGGAAGGGGGGTGGGGGGGGTAAGTAATATAATCTGGGATTCATTTTTTCGTTAAGTTGGGAAAGGTTTTTGAGTCATCCAGCATTTAATATCTATACAAGCTATTCTATTAGACTGGTTCAACTACTGGTTTCTTCGGGGGGGTCTCTCTCTATCTCTCTCTCTCTCTCTCTCTCTCTCTCTCTCTCTCTCTCTCTCTCTCTCTCTCTCTCTCTCTCTGTCTCTCTCTCTGTCTGTCTGTCTCTCTCTCTCTCTCTCTCTCTCCCTCTCTCCCTCTCTCTCTCTTTCTCTCTCTCTCCCACCCACCCACTGAGAGGTGTTAGGGGAGCCTATGGCCATGGCTTATTTGCTGTATATAATGGGCTGCTCAGTGCCAGAGGATTGGCTTGGCTGGGAGGAGAGCCTGGAGACCAGCGAGAGAGGAGAGGACGCAGGGGAGTGAGGAGAGGAGAAGCTGTGTGTGTGTGTGTGTGTGTGTGTGTGTGTGTGTGTGTGTGTGTGTGTGTGTGTGTGTGTGTGTGTGTGTGTGTGTGTGTGTGTGTGTGTGTGTGTGTGTGTGTGTGTGTGTGTGTGTGTGTGTGTGTGTGTGTGTGTGTGCTCGCGCTTACACATGCCTGCGTTTCAAAGTAGCAATTGCAGACATTGGCCAAACAGAGATTGAGGGATGAGCTGAGTGCAGTGCAACCCAGACAGAACACAGAGCACCTCCAGACACCACACCACCCTGCCAGCCCTACATTATATTGTCTATTAAAACACAGAGGGAGAGAGATAGAAAGAAAGGGGAAGAGACCAACAGACAATAGTACAGATGCTGAAACGCTTAAGATGCACACTCAGTCGTTTCTCCTGCTTTGAAACTTTAGCGTGAGAGAGCCCACAGCACTGCAATTATCCCCCCCGACCAGAAGCACGGAGGTTAAACTTGGAGGGGGGAGACGTTTCGGCGAAATCCGTGCCAATGTAATCATGCGGGGGAGCGGCGTGTCCAACAGTGAGCTAAGACTTCTCATCCTCATCACTTCCAGGCATTGGAACGCCCGCCAAATGCTGGCCTTAATGACCGCTTAACGGGAGGGAGCCCTTTAACAGGTCTGATGGGTGAATAATACACACACACACACACACACACACACACACACACACACACACACACACACACACACACACACACACACACACACACACACACACACACACACACACACACACACACACACACACACACACACACACACCTGCACAGGCACCGCCAGACTGCTGCTAAAATACTGCTCAACAGGGGGGTAGACTTCACACCTGTGCGCGTGCGTGGGACGCACACTTGTGCACATAACATACACAGAGTGTCTGTGCACGTGTGCATGCATGCGTGTGTATGTGTGTGTGTTTACCACCCCCAGAACTGAATCTAATATCCATCCCTGCAGTCTAAAGGCATTTCAATACGGTAGCTCAGCTGTAATAAAAGAAAAGCTCCTTTGTTCTGTGTTAAATCTCTGTTATGGCTGCGTCACTTTCTAACCCCAAAAGTGTCTGAAACCGAAGGCACGATGACGTCTCCTCTCGCTGCCCCCACCAATCAGCATGCACCTTCCATGCCGTGGCGCCGCGACAGCCAATCGAAGGTACGGACAGGAATTTAAGCCTATGCCTTTGAGCTCCGTGACACTTGTCTAGCAATTTAACTCTGAGAGAATACAAAATTAATGTAACCAAATGGACCCTACGGGTACATTTGGTTACATTTGTATTCTGTCAACAATTACAAAAGGATAACCTAACGCTGAGGATTTTATCGCATAGCGTTAGGAAGGAAGACAGCAAGAAAAGTGGAAAAGGGCAATTACTTTTTCATCTGCTAAAGTGGTTTTACCTGTACTATTGGCAACTTATTTTATCGTCTTATTGTTATTACACCCAGTATTAAAGTATCACTATTGTTATCTTGTTTTTATATAGTATTGCTGTTCCGCACAGTCTTGCGGAACATGAGTGTTCCTACATTGCAGTATTGATACTTTTACTTAAATACAAAATGTGAGCACATTTCCACCACTGGACACCAGGCATGTACTGGTAGTGCTGCAGACAGCCAAAATATTAGAATGACCCGCATTTGGCTGACAGGCCTGTGTGAGAGTGCTGTGCTGGTGCAGCAAGGCAGTCCTCTGAGCTTATCGCTGATTGCTCATTTGCCTCTCCAAGCATTCTAAATAATTGAACAGCATCTAACTGTGTATTTCTAATTATGTATGCAGATGCATGTGGCAGTCTGCTTCCGTTTATCTGTATGCACGTGTGTGTGTGTGTGTGTGTGTGCGTGTGTGTGTGTGTGCGCGCGTGTGTGTGTGTGTGTGTGTGTGTGTGTGTGTGTGTGTGTGTGTGTGTGTGTGTGTGTGTGTGTGTGTGTGTGTGTGTCTGTGTCTGTGTGTGTGTGTGTGTGTGTGTGTGTGTGTGTGTGTGTGTGTGTATGTGTGTGTGTGTGTGTGTGTGTGCGTGTGTGTGTTCATGCGTGCCCGTGTGTGCATGATTGTGCACTGTATGTGTGTGTGTTTAGTAGCACTATCTCCATTGACCTGTGTCTGTATTAGTCGCCACTGCTGTCTTGTGAGGCCAGGTTCGATGTCGTTGCTGTCGGGCAGATACCTTGTATCTCCATATTTTAACTTTTGGGCTTTTTATTTGTAAATGAATGCCCTACTTGATCATAGTACAGCCGTCACACAAAAGCATCAAAAAGTAGCAGTTTCGAGCTTGTGGATCTGTTACTTTTGCTATTTTTGAATCCTGAAAAGTAACAGTTTTGGACATACTGTATGAGGTTTCCACCCGACAGAGACGATGTGCTCAGAGTCACAATCAAGTCTGATTAGCTGAGGTCACCCATATCAGCACAATGTGCTGAAATGGGTGACCTCAGCTAATCAGACTGATTGTGACTCTGCACTGCGTTGTCTCCGTATTATAGTTCCCCTGCGTTTGTGTAGATTTTAGTCTGTAAATGTTTTCATCTTATTCTGTCTCTATACACCCCGCCCCCTTTTCATTGTGACCTTTTGATAACCTGTCAACGCAGTCTCTCTGCCGCATTTCATTTCCTTTGGTCTTAAACCCCTACTTTCCTGATGAGAAGAGGAACATTTGTTTACTGTGGCATTTAACTGATCAAAGTATATGCAATGTGTGCCAATGCATATACTGTAATTGCATGCATGAATGTGTGTGTGTGTGTGTGTGTGTGTGTGTGTGTGTGTGTGTGTGTGTGTGTGTGTGTGTGTGTGTGTGTGTGTGTGTGTGTGTGTGTGTGTGTGTGTGTGTGTGTGTGTGTGTGTGTGTGTGTGTGCGCGTGTGTGCATGTGGCGTGCGTGTGCGACGTGCATGAAGCGTGTGTGTGTGTGGGTGTGTGTCTTTTCCGTCCCGTTCACCAAATGGATGGAGGTTTGTAAATTGCTTTGATGATGAATGGATGGAATGGCAGTGATGATATTCTCTCAGCTTGCTGGCTCAATACTGTAGCTCAGTGGCCTTTAGAACAGCCTGGGAGGGAGGGTGGGAGAGAGGGAGAGAGAGAGAGCGGGAGAGAGAGAGAGAGAGGAGAGAGTGTGTGTGTGTGTGTTAGGGAGTGACAGAAAGACAGAGGAGGGAGACTGCGGTGTGAACAGTGCAGCCAGTGCCCGCTTAATGAAAAGCAAAATGGGAATTTAAACAGTGCCTGACCTCTGCTCTGCCCTTATATTAACCACTTAAACCCTCTATACTGAGTAAAATGGACCTGAGTTGCAACTGTACTTGGAACCCTCTTTCTTCACTCTACACCAAATATCTTCTGCCTTGTGAGCATCGTGATACAAGCTTGTGAACTTGTAGGTCTGGTATTTTTGTCTCCGCCAGGCCGAAAGGCATGGCGAGAGAGTATGTTTTACCCTCCGTCCGTGTGTCCGTGTGTCCGTGTGTCCGTGTGTCCGTGTGTTACCAGCTAATCTCTGGCACCGTTGGCCCGGTCGCTGCGAAACTGTGCACACACACTCCCTGGATGCCAATTCAGAACCTCTGCCTCAAAATTTTCACATGGGCCTGTTATAGCGCCACCTGGAGGCCGATTTGTGCAAAACCCATTTTTTTACATTACTCCTACAGATTTTATCCAAACGTCATGCAAATCGGTACACAGTATCTCTATAGTCATGTGATCAACACTGATCTGTCCGATTTCCCATATTCCATCCTCATTGGCTAAGGTTTGCTTCCAAAGTTTGCAGGATTGGTCCGTTTTGAACAAAATGCCTCAAATCATGAACGCAGCTTGCGATTTCCGTGAAATTTCACACGCACATTCCCACTAGGCCAAGGAAGAATTGCCACCCTTTTTCATATTGGCCTGTTATAGCGCCACCAGCAGGTCTAATTTAGCAAAACACATTTTTGTAACAAAATGCCTCAAATCATGAATGCAGTGTCCGATTGAAGAATAAATGGCACCCTTTTCACATTGGCCTATTATAGCGCCACCAGGAGGCCACAATATCGTACCTGACCTGGCGGAGACCTGTGCTCCGAGGAGCACTTTTTCTAGTTGGCGAATGTTCCCCCCAGGATAGGGATGCTGGCGGTTGAAGTGGCTAACACTCTGTCTATGTATGTGCCACACACCACAGCACCTTGTGAGAATGTCATTTCTGTATAAGATTCAAGATTTGATTGTTTAATGATTTCATCTTATATACAAGTACATAAGAGTCACATTCTTTGGCTTTGGTTCCTCAACCCTTATAGGAGCAATAATGACACTGAAATGATAAAGAATAGCAGGGAAAAGTAAGAGGGGAATAACACATTATGTACATTGGTCATAGCTCAAAGTATGTTTATAATAATGTAGAGTATAATCCAATCCAATCCAATCCACTTTAAATAGAGCACATTTAAAACAACAGCGTTGAACCAAAGTGCTGTACACTCATGATGAAGACAGAGTGTGTGTAAAAGTTCTCAGTCATGATATGACGTTTATTGGCAGCAGACAGAGATTAATAATTTGACCCCCACACACACATGCACAGGCATGCGCATGCACACACACACACACACACACACACACACACACACACACACACACACACACACACACACACACACACACACACACACACACACACACACACAATGCAGCACATCTCTGTCAATTAGGAGGACAGATCCGGTGCTGCATCCTGCACTGAAAAAACGTGAGTGCTAATTTTACTCTTGAGAGTGTGCAGCACAAATTGGTTCATATTAGTCTCAGAATTAAATTAACATTCAGGATTTATTTCGGTGTTTGACAGTCACACAGCTGCTAGAGCCCAGAGAGCACTTCCTGCCTGCAGGTGTTCTGTGTGTGTGTGTGTGTGTGTGTGTGTGTGTGTGTGTGTGTGTGTGTGTGTGTGTGTGTGTGTGTGTGTGTGTGTGTGTGTGTGTGTGTGTGTGTGTGTGTGTGTGTGTGTGTGTGTGTGTGTGTGTGTGCAGGTACTGCATGTGTGTGTGTCAGTGCGTGTGTAATCATGCATAATCTATACCTACAGGACTTGTCATTCCCCAAAGTGTCGATTTCTTCACTCTGTGCTCCTTAAATTCCAACATCTTGTATTTCACTTCATTGCTCAAGACCAAAACAAAAACAAAACATACTTCAATCAGATAGTGACCGTGAATGACCTAGTACTGCAGTGGAACCAACCACACTTTAACCACTTAAACCCTCTACTACACTTAGGAAACTGGAAACTTTTGTGACACTTTTTGTGACACGGAATTGTGATGCGTTGTGAGCTTGCAGATCTGCAACTTTTGTGTTGTTTTTCCCCTCAGAATATGGACGCTGGGGTTCAAGAGGTTAAAATCATCGCTGTTGAATGAATTGAACTCTCGAGAGTGCACAAATGTAACCAAATGGACCTGTATGGTTACATTTGTAACATGCGTTATAGACCCGTAATGTGCCATTTCGTTCCTCTCTATCATTTATCACTTATCTGGGGACCCCCTGAAACCCCCTCAAGGACCCCCTTGGGTGTGCCCGGTCTCCATTTTGAGACCCAGTCTGAGGTAGACATTCAGATTCTAGCAGTTTGTACGAGAGGTTACTTTGCCATCTGAACGCTGCTGATCTGTGCAAAAAAAACTGAAAAGGAAAAAAAGGGCTTTTTTTGTGTGCCTTAAAACAACTGCTTTTTGTTATTCCAAACAGCCTGCTCTTACATAAACAGACCCTTCTCACACCGCTGATGCGATGTAGCCTTTGGCAATACTACACTCTATATTATTGTCTCATTCCACTGCTCTTTATTTTCTGTCCTTTTATCTGTTCTGTTCTGTCTTCTCCCTCTGTCCAAAGTATGTGTGACGTCTTCACGCGCATGTCATCTCTAGCCTGTAAACTGCACCATTTTTTATCTTAAATGTCTGTCCTCAAAACCAAATCAACCTTTCCTGAATATTTCTCATGCTGTGTGTGGCAGTACATTGCGTGCGTGCTGTTTCTGTGTGCTCTGTTTATCCATTTGTGGCACAGAGAGAGAGTACAAATGGGTCTATTTGGTTCCATTTGCACCCTCTCAGAGCTATAATACTCAAACAGTATTATGGCCGTCTCTTTGGGTTAACCCCCCCTTCCTGGTGGGTGGATTGAGTAGGAGTTACGGGTATAACCTGACATTATGTCACCAAGCCAGCTACTACATAACCTGAAGTAACCTCCCCTCCTCCGTACCTCCCTATATCACTCCTCCTTCTCTCTCTCTCTCTCTCTCTCTCTCTCTCTCTCTCTCTCTCTCTCTCTCTCTCTCTCTCTCCCCACACTCCTTAAAAGTGTGTGGCTAGCTGCACAGAACTTATTTTCTGCTGAAGTTTTCACTTATAGGTGATATGAATGTAAGCTTTACCTCCATGTCACCTTTTAAGGAAACTCTTATCTTAGGATGCTTTGTGTAAACTCTTTTGGTGGCATTTATGGTTTTACTTTTGCTGTTTCAAGATAAGAAAACCTTTATTGAGGTGTCAGAGAAATTGAAGTATCACTGCAGCAGCAGTAAGATAGTTAAACACAGGAGACGTACATTACACTGTTATAGGAATGACTTTGAGTTATTGCATCTCTTATATAATATCACTTGGACTATTGAGGATATTATAAGAGACAACAGGCTCTGCACATACTTTAACTGTAGTCCCAGGTTTCCAGAAGGTGGCATATACAGTACCTCTTTGTCTGTTCGGGATAATTTGATTAGCTCGGTAGCAGATTTGAACCGGAAACACACATGAAGGTGTTTCCGGTTCAAATCTTCTGCTGAGCCACTCGAATGAAGCTATGAGAAACTGAACCGGAACAGGAAACCGGTATGCCACCTTCTGGAAACCACCTGGGACTACAGTTGTGTACAGAGCAGAGTTTAGCTTTTTAGATTTTTCTGAAAAACATATGTTCCTATATATATAGCTAAAATCTATAATGACACAGTTGCTTTCCCGGTTTTAATGGGCTAAGATAAGATAACATAAACCTTTACAGTATATGCTGTCACCTCGGAGGGGGACAGCAGCAAGGTTGAAACTGTTAAGAGTGACAAGAGACGAACAGGTAAGAGTAAAAGTTAAAAAAGAGTAAACTATAAGAATGACTCAACTTCATTCAACTCACAATATCTACCTGCCTACACAACGCGTCACAACGTGATGCATTTGGATCTTGCAGATCTGACATTTTCGGTGAAAAGATTTGGTGTAGAGGCCAAGTATAGACACCTGGGGGACTCCGTCCAACAAAGAATATAGGGTTTAATTGGTTCATTCAGAGAGTTTAAAAATTGAATGGCCATTGACAAGGATTTCATGTATTATTTTGCGTGCTTGTGATGGCCGTCAAACTGACTGAAGATCTCCCTCCAACTTCTACATTCTGTTAAGTTGATGATGTTAGCGCGAGTGCCAAACCTGCCCTATCACCATGGCTACAGACGCCGCGGCAATGGAGATGTGAGTTCCCCAATACTTCCAAGTGAAAGACTGTGTTGCTTAGCAACTCACAGTCTGCAGTGGCAAGATACAGTATAGGGGTGTTTCCCGAAATGAAGGGAGAGACGTGTGTGCGTGTGCATGTGTGCGTGTGCGTGTGCGTGTGCGTGTGCGTGTGCGTGTGCGTGTGCGTGTGCGTGTGCGTGTGCGTGTGCGTGTGTGTGTGTGTGTGTGTGTGTATGTGTGTGTATTATGCAGCCTCTATCCCTTGGCACACGCTTTCCATACGTGGAATTTAACTTGTGAGGCACAAGCTCGCCGGTCCTTGAGCTTACCGCATTTGCAATTGAAATAACGCAGAGTATATCCACGGGGGACAAGCTCAGAGATAAACTCCTTTTGTTCTGAATAATCGCGAGACGTCTGGATGTATAGTCAGCCCTTTTTTTTCTCCGTCCGACTCTCTCATAGAAAAATTGATCTTGGTCGTTCCTCGGAGCCCCCATTGTGTCAGTGTAATAGACATAGTGCTCCGTACATACATATTCATAGGCAGAAAGCATATTGCCGCTGTCGGGTGGAAACCTCATATGTCCCAAACTGTTACTTTTCAGGATTCAAATTCAAAAATAGCAGAAGTAGCAGATATGCAAGCTCTGCTACTTTGCGCCGCGCTGCCTTTCGAGCTTGCGGATCTGCTACTTTTGATTATTTTGTGTGACGCTGTAGGATGATCAAGTAGGGCATTCATTTACAAAAAAAAACACAAAAAGTTAGAATATGGAGATAAGAGGTTTCTCCCCGACAGCAACTATAAAGTGACAAAGTGTTGCTACACATCTCGGGGGGAGCGAGCGGCTGCGTGTGTATCAATAATGTAAAAGTGAAAGTTTAATGGTGTTTGCTGTCGTACAGTAGATCCACAGCCTTGGGAATCCTTAGGTCAGCTTTCTACCTGCCGTTCCTCCACTACCAGTGGTAGTGCAGTACTGTAACCTGCAAACTGGAGAATGGAGGAGAATGGCGGCGAACTGCTTTTAACCCATTCAATCCGGGAACGCATCTACAAATGTCTTCTAAAAAATCTAAACAGTTTTTCTGAAAACCGTATGTTGCTATAATATCAGTGGTTCTCAGAACTTTTTCATGTCAAGGCCCCAAAATTATATGTATTTTGCCGCGGACCCCCATCTCAAAACATTTTGTTCCAGGGACCTCCAGAAGCAAAGATTTGAGTCGAAATTGTTCCCTTTAAAAATATATAAATATATTCAAAGATTTGCACAAATGTTCACGATTTTTCAAAAATAGCAGATCTATTACTGTAGGTCATAGCGCGGCACTCGGTGCCGCACTATGAGCTTGTATATCTGCTATTTTTTAATAGCCAAAGTATAAAATAATGGTTATAGCTAAAATCTAAAATGACACAGACGCGTTTCCGGATTGAATGGGTTAAGGACATTGTGGGTTTTTACAGATGACGTTAATATAACTCTCGGTGGAACACACTTGTAACCTCTCTCTGCCTCATCTTGCCTTTGGTCGGTTTGTCGCCCCATCGCTCTTTTCCGACTGCTCTTTCTTTCTTCTTCTCTCCCTCCCCTTCTTTCTCTCCACCTGATTCCTTCCTTTGCTCGTCTTCTTGAACGTGCTTAACCACGCGCATCGCATTGGGAGACACACGCGCAGATACAGACGGTTTAACGATAATATGCCGCCATTTCTGCCTGTCTGGCTGTGCTAACGCCCCACAACCTGACTCAGTGCTCTGATGAGCCGTGTCAGCAGCGTCTCTCTTAGCACACGCTGTTTACACCAGGCGGGATTCTCCACACCGCATGGAGGGTTATTCAGCTGTCTGTCGTTGCTGAGATAGCTTGTATAGTGCAAAGCGTAGCGCATATATCAGCTGTGTGGGGCTTTCTTAAGCGTGTTACCAAAATGGTGATACATTATCTCAATATTGCCCCTATATCAGACTGGCACTAAGCGATGTAAAACATGGTTTTACACAGTGGTGTGTTCTAGTGTTATGCTATATACGTAGTGTGACCTGCAGAACATTTTCGTAGCCAAGCGTAGCCATCCAGAAACCGTCTGAGGAAGCATATCTGATACGCAGGAGGGGGGGCTGGGGCAGCAAGAATGTAAGCTTTAGTTCAAATAGCCTTTTTCATGTGATAATGTGGCGTCTGAGGTGATAATGACCGCTGGCCATTGGAGTTTCGAAGTAATTCACACATTAACTACTTTATTAGTTAGCGGTTATTTCATTCGGCGACCATGCGTGAGGCCGTGAGCGTACATACGTGTGCTTGTGCGCATGCACATACCGTGCGTGTGGGAGGGAATAATTAATAGTATGCCTTCCGAAAAAACCTAGAACACACCACTGGTTTCACATCCAAGATGGCTGCTAGTCCAGTCCTTTGTTTTTGAGCAGCTGTCTGGGAAACGGAAAGTGACCTTGAGCAAGGCACTGGACCCCAAATTGCCCTCGAAGGGCAGTTTGGTGCATTGAATGGTTGCCTCTGTCATCAATGTGTGTGTTACGTTACAGTTACAGTGTTGTTCCTTGTCTGTTTTTGACTGGTGTGCTATCGTGATTTCACACACACAAGTAGACTTTGTAGCTCACTGCCGGTGTTTTTAACATCTCTCTCATCCCCCTCTGGGACTGATAGTATCGCTATAGTAAACTATCAGTTATTTGTAATAAAACTGTCTGTTGACAGCTACTTTTCTATTTAAAGATAAAGTCAGAGTGAACACAGCTTATATGGTATATAAACATGTACATTCACACACACATACGTGCATGTACACCAGTAGCCTAGGGTATAGTACTGTGTACACACACACACACACACACACACACACACACACACACACACACACACACACACACACACACACACACACACACACACACACACACACACACACACACACACACACTGAAACATTCACAAATGTGCACACAAACACACACTGTCAGCCATATTTCATCAAGCTCTTATTCTCTCACATCTTTCCCTCTCTTTGAAAGAAAGAAATCAATAAATAAAATAGAAATTCTGACACGTTCTGTGGTTTTGTTCTGAAAAGGACTTCAATTCTGTCAGTCTCCTCGCAAACAAGTGGAGACAAAGAAGGCAAATAAGGCAGAAAGCGAGAGACGAGGGAAAAAGGGCATGATCAAGTGAGGGGAGAGAGAGAGAGAGAGAGAGAGAGAGAGAGAGAGAGAGAGAGAGAGAGAGAGAGAGAGCTTTGAGGAGTGTCGGAGAGACAAGGGAGTAGAAGAGGAGGTCTGTAGGGAGGGAGCCGCAGCTGTCGCACACTTCACATCCACACAGAACACCCCAGGTATTCTGCTGCTGCTTCACACACCTTCGGGTGTAGCTGCTGTGTTGTTTCCACATGCTGTCATCATCACGCTCTATAGAAGCAAGGAAATTATTAGTTCTGAGAGAGCGAGAGAGAGAGAGAGAGAGAAAGAGAAGGAGGGGGGTTGGTGTCTGTAACATACAGTAGTGCGCTAACAGTGGTTCTCAAACTTTTCAGGCTGTGACCCACCAAAATAATCATATTTTAACTGGGGACCCCCCACGCTGACAAGCACTTGGAATGTAGGAGTTGAGGCATTACGTTTAGTTTTACTCGGTTCTAGATAATTATAGTGAAAATAGCAGATCTACAATCTCACAACGCCTCGCAACGCTTGTAGATCGGCTATTTTCTACATTTTTACCTCTTACTTATATTATTTGACAATTGGCCAATGTTTGACCAGTTTTTACAGTTTGTTGATTACTTTTTATGCAGTAATGGTCCTTTTCTTTTTTCCTTTATTCTTTATTTTAACAAAGTCTTAAGGTCCTTAAAGTGTCACTTCACTGTCACCTGGGGACCCCAGACCCAGAGGTTGAGAACCACTGAGCTAGTGGAGGCCAATGAGGGTAGAGAGAGAGAGAGAGCGGGAGAGACACAGAGAGAAAAAGGTGATGATGTCAGCCACCCTCATGGCTCTCCTCACACAAACCATTTTGTAATCGTCTCCTCCAAGGATTTCCCATTGTCAAACATTAGGTTGGCGATAATAGCCTCCATTGCAATGCATTGTCTGGCTCTCAAGCTATAACTAAAATCTCTCACCCAATAGACTACTGTGGAAAATGGGGAGTGAGTCTGCAGTTCTGACTGCAATGGGGAGTTTAGCCCACAGTTTGGGAGCCAGGAGGGAGACGAGTCGAGGACGTGTGGAACGCTACGGTGTTTTAGGGAAGGACCGTACAGCATTCCTGTGTTAGCTCAGTGGTTCCCAAACTGGGCGTCGGGGACCCCCAGGGGGTCCCCAAATTATTGTAGTTGTAGTTCGGCTATTTTCACAATATTTATCTGTGTAATCGAGTCAAACTAAGTGCTTGTCAGGGTGGGGGTCCCCAGTTCAAATATGATTATTTTGGGGGGTCGCGGCCTGAAAAGTTTTGGAACCCTTTAGCTGATCTAAGTGAGCGGGAAGGGTTATACGGTTGGGATCAGGCCTTGAAGGTATGGGCGCGCCTTGCCTTTGGTTGCCTTGTAGGCCAGCATCAGTGTTTTGTAGCTAAAGCTAAATTAGGCAGCAGAAAAGGATGGAGAAGTGAACATTTCAGCTGGTTGATGACCGAGCTTAGACCATGAAGCCTTGTGTCCCTATTCTGGCACGAGTATTCTGCAAAACGGATTGCGCCGTGACCCGGTGTGAGCTTGTAGAGGGAAATATTAGCGTACCTTGTATAGAGCCCTGAGGGACCCCGGTCGACTAAGTATAATAGGGGTCAAGTGTGGCCAAGGGGTGTCGCAGAAATGTGACAAAGTGCCAGAATACTAATTAGCAGTCTTACTGTGTTTGCATGCACACACCATCCAATAAGACATTTTGCATTATTCTTGCACTTTTCCACTGATCATCCTACATCCACCTACCTAATCTCTCCACCAAGTTTCAGTGACTAACTTTTTATCTTTCTGTAATTTCTTCCTTCTTCCTCCATCTGTCTATATCTACCATCTGTGATTCTGTCTGTGTGTGTGTGTGGGTGTGTGTCCCGTACAAGCCTGCCCTTTCCAAGAAGTCTCAGCGACAGGTTTTAATGAGGGATCCCGGTTCTCGGCTGAGGGTAAGGTGCCGCTGAATGTCACTGTGCCCGTCTCACCTCTCGGCTCCATTTCTTGTGACAGCAGTCACCCATTTCCTGTTACTTCCCCTAGAATCAGACACCTCGCAGCGCACGACTGTGTGGAGAGACGGCATATGTCATATGACGGCTAAAGGTGCAAAGGTCAGCCCCATATAGAAGCAGGGCAGATGTGCCTATCCAGCTCTGTGATCTCTGAATTTGAATTTGAAAGGATAGCCCCTTGAGTAGCATGGCGTCCTGGATACAAATGCAAAATGACACATGCTCTGCAAACAGAGAACGGCATTGCATAACAAATACAGCAAATACACAGATACAGATAGCTCGCTCACCCTCTCCCACCCACACCCCCAGCCTTCAGCTGTTGTACAACACAAATTGGATACAATGACCCGGATGATAAATCAGCTATATCAGCATAAAGAACACTTGAAGCAGTTTGTCTTCAGTTTAACTGGGTGTAAGTACGCACAAATTAAAACGGCTGCAGAAAGAGGTAATTGATCTCAGAGAAAGAGGAAGATTTAACCCAGCAATTCTGGGAACAAAGAAAAATGTATTTACTGTAGCATATGAGTGGATATGAAAATCTACATAGCAAAATTACTGTTCAAATAGGAAGAACAATTAAAAT
>NC_139951.1:34774613-34779613 GCF_963454915.1 Gymnoscopelus microlampas | reverse complement strand
ACGTCAGCCTGCTCCGTGCACAGACCCGGAGGGGGGGAGGGGAGGGGAGGCGGGGACATAGATTGGTGAAGCAATCGGAGGACGCGCACTGCTCCGGGCGCCTGGATTTGGATCCGCCCTTCGAGACCATGGATTGCTCTCGTTCTCTCAGTCTAATATACGGCTGATTCCGTAAAGTTTCCTTAACATGTTCAGGTGCAAAACCTACTCCAGTGTCCTGTTATTCAGAACAGATGTTGAGTACTTCACTGGACATTGGAATTGGACTGGGGGCATCACCACTCCATACGTTATGACAGTCCAGGTTTTGCTACATGTTTTGGT
The DNA here is from genome assembly GCF_963454915.1 of Gymnoscopelus microlampas. Lineage (NCBI taxonomy): Eukaryota > Metazoa > Chordata > Actinopteri > Myctophiformes > Myctophidae > Gymnoscopelus > Gymnoscopelus microlampas. Next base: position 34,779,289 of record NC_139951.1, on the reverse strand, counting down.
ACAGTCAGCATTTTGTCACTCTCCAATCTTTGTGATAGGGCACTTGTGTGCAGGTGTGCAGCTTCAGCGAAAGCCCCTTGGACTAGATAGGTAAAGGTTACAATGAGAGCAACAAGGTGAATTTAAAGAGGATATTGGTATGTTTTCCCGTTCAAAGTAACAACAAAGTACATCGAATTCCATTTCGATCTAAAACCATATGGTCTCCCATTGATCACAAAAGGAGCGGTTCCAGTTGAAGACGCTTGAGCAAAGGTTACAGATTAAAGCCCTTTGTTGTTTCTACGGCTTGTAGCGCTTGGCCAAGGCTTGTTCATGTTCACAAATATTGACTAGGCTGTCGTACGAATAACGCAGGCTTATGCAGATTTTTCACATTGATCGGTAATTCCCTTTCGAAGGCTCTTTTTGTCAGCAGAGGCAATCGAAAGAAAGCTAGTCCTGCACACGCAGTACCGTGGAGTTTCAGTTTGTGTTGGCTGCTGTGCTGCCGCTGACCCAGCTGCATTATGGGTCAGAGTGATGAATGAGTGAGTGGTGAGCTAATATAATAGGCGAAGGACAGGTCATTTGTCCTCTTGGCCTGGGCCATTTTCTTTTGGTCCCCACATGATGTAATATATAATTATTCATTTACACACAAACATGAAAAAATGAAAAACATGCCCCCTTTTAACGCGGTTTATCACAAACACACTCTCAGCAGTTGGATGACAAACAACACCATTAACTGCGGTGGACGGAGGACGCTGTCCATGAGAGAGTGTGTGTGTGTGTGTGTGTGTGTGTGTGTGTTTATTGAAGTGGTATCAGACTATTCTGGGTTTATAGATCAACTGTTTAAGCTCATCATTGATTGTTGTCACATAGATGGGTTTGCGTTTAGCCTAGCCACATTCCAAAGGCCCTCTTTTGACTCTGTGGTCGATACAATGTGTGTGCAATGCATCAAGCTGTCTGCACATGTACTAACTAATAGGACAGACACTCTCTCATCCCGTTAGTCAGTCCTCTGCTCTCTCTATCACTTCTTCCCTTTCTCTGCCGGATACAAATACTCTTTTAAACCACTTTTAACCTGGCGTCCCTATTTTGTGGATATCATTATTGGCAGAGAAACTAAAAGTAAATTCAAACCTTTTTTTGTTGTTGTTGTTTTGAGCTTGTATTTCCGTCCTCTTCATCATACGAAGAAGTATATAGGGCTGAAGTGGTTAAGTGAGTGTGTTTACATGCAGAAGGCTGACCATTCCATGGTTATTGAAATGGTCACGTAAACACTGTTATCTGATTCCCAAAATCAGAGTACAGTCTTAATCGGGGTAAGTTAAAAAGAAAGAAATTTCACAATCTTTTGATTTATTTGACCATATAAACACGTTTTTTATTATGTGTGCATGTTTGAATAAGTACCCATAAAAACGTAAGAAGAACTTTGCTGGACTGGAGCAAAAACATGCACTGTAAAGCCCGGGTTACAGTCTTAACCCATTAAGACCTGAGGCCGATTCTACAAATGTTTTCTAAATCCTAAAAGTTTTCTGAAAAACTCTTTCTTTCTCTTTCTAAATCAGTGGTTCTCAAACCTTTGTGTCAAGGACGCCCAAAATTATATGTATTTGGCTGCGGACACCCATCTGAAAACATTTTGTTCTAGGGACCACCAGAAGCGATTAAAAAATAGCAGATCTACAAGCTCATTGCACGGCACGAAGTGACGTGCCATGAGCTTGTACAGTATATCTGCTTTTTTGACGAAAATGACAAAGATGCTTTTCTGGTTAATCGCACGAATACATGCAAATGCTACAATTGAATTACCAATAACCTGATTATTTCCAGTAATCAGGGTATTAGTGAGCATGTAAACATCTTCTGCAGCTTGGAGGAAACTCTAATTACTATTAAAACAGGGACAGGCAGCTCCTTCCCCAATGCCCTTGCTGCCCAAGTGGACCGTTTAGACATCCCTCACTCACACACACACACTACCATGCACGCACACATGCACACGCACGCACACACTCACTCACTCGCCACGCATCACTCTCAACAGGATCACCTCACACAAGGACACAGAAGGTTAAGCATAGGCATATATACACATTATGACCCGTACAAAGACCTCTCAGGGTCGTAACAATGAAACAGAACTGTATTCACTCTACTTTCCCTTTAAAAGTTGTTGCTACAGTATCTGTTGTGTGTTTATTGGGTGTGATGTTCTGCTTGTTCTCTGTGTGAGCTTTTCATATTCCTTAACCGTGGTTCTGCACATGGTTCGAACGGGCGTCCATGCTGGTGATCCTGCTGAACTGCGTGACCCTGGGCATGTTCCACCCCTGCGAGGACATCCTCTGTGACTCCGACCGCTGCAAGATACTACAGGTACAGTAAAATACCCTCCTTTATATCTACAGGTACAGTATAGTTAAGTTCCTGTCCTTCCATTGACAGCCCTCTTTGTCAGACAGAAAAGTCCAATCTGATTGTATTAAACAACTATAAATTCATCAATATTACACCTCTACGGACAGCTTAGGTTATCTCTATAAAGAGATTTGTTTGCCAAAAGTCCACCCTGTCATGTTCTGAGCTTTCTGTCAATAAACTGGGTGAAGTGATGATTCTTCTAATGCTGGATTTCGACTGCAGCTTAGCACCACACGACAACCCCTTGCTTCAACACTGGGTCTCTCTCTGTAAATACTACCGTAGACACTAACGCTAATACATTTTTATAGAAGTGGTGGATGACGTTTAGACGACACACAGGTCTTCATCGGGTCTTTACAACAATAGCGACGATTAATGTCAGGATGAACATGGCCAAATAATAACCTAATAGCCAACCTACGTAGCTCTGAGGAAAAAAGCTCAATACAAGTCACTAAACCTGAGTCCCCAAACTAGACAAAAACAATTGTTGTCTACAAAACTTGAGTTTCACCCTTATTGCACTGTGCTATATTATTTATATGTGTAAAGAACTACTGAGTCCATTTGGTTCTGTACTCGCAACTTTATTTGGTTATATGTTCTTGGTGCTTTGTGGAATCTCAACTGCAGTGCTGGCAAACTAAATTCTGCCTAACTGACCCGCATTTCTAACATCAGCAACTAAACACATCCTCACAGATCTCACAAATAGGGGTGTCAATGGAATGGAATTGCAACTTAGAGGTTAGGATACACTTCAGAGTAAGACCCTCCTTATTATGACCCCACAGGACCCTCCTTTGAATTTGTCCCAGTCTAAACTCACTGCAGCGGCTGCAATGCAGCAGATACAGTGCACATCACAACAAAGCAAAACTCACAACTGTTACCGAATAACATCTCACAAGGCAGCACTGAGAATACAGAATACGCTAACACTCAGGAGTGCACAGTCAAATAATAGGCTCGATAGAACACAACAAAATGCTGTGTCAGAAGTATGGAGCTTTTGGCATAAAATTCATACATAATGTAGCCTGCCTACATGAAAAGGGTCCGAGAAGCAGTTAACATTTCCCAATATACTTAAAGCCACTTAGGCTAAGGTTGCCCTTACATTTTCATCTAAGGATGCCTTGGAAAGAAATGAGTTGCATAAAATCACCATAAGGATTCCCTAAGGATGTTGTAAGGGAAAACCCTTTGATCTCTAAGTGTTTGACCTTAGCTATTTAAATATTCTCTTGTGCGTTGGGTTGCTACAAGGTCCTTAGTAAGCATTTTCTTCAAAGATTTAAGGGATCCAGTCTCTTGAAAGTGAAATCATTTGTGGAACATAAGACAATGGCGGAATTTTCTCCTTTCAATGTTCTGTTTTCTTGTTGTTACAGTATTGTTTTCATATGTCTGTATTACTTTGACTTCAATTTGTTTTACAGCAGGATTTCTAACAGTTATCTCTCAGCATATGTTGTCCTTGTGTGTTGTCGTTATGCATGGGTTACATTATGATGGATGATTAGCGTGCGCTCTTTCCTTACTCTTTGAAAAGAATATTCTCATCTTCTGTCCAGTTTAGCTTTATCTTACTTTGTTGTCTATTTTGGAGAAGCGAGCTAACACTGGCAATGGTGCTTTCAAGTAATGTTATCGTTAAACAATGATGACGTGAGTGATGATGACTATTGATGGTAACTTCACTGCAAAAGTGCCGTATTATGACAGAAACTTCCATGAAAACCTTATTCTAGACATTAAGGCAAGGAGACAACCTAAGATGTTTTAAGCAATGCCCCTAAATGAACACCTGAGCTTAAAAATATTTAGCATGAGGGGCAAATTGAACACTGGTTGATACTTGAGGTAGTTTATGCAGCAGGTCACAGGCACTTTGTAGGTCTTCAGTTACCTTCACCTCAAAGAGCGGATGACAGGTATAGTAGCAGTATTACACGCATATGTTGTTGTTGCTGGAAACCACATTTGGACAGATAAACACTTTCATATTTCTGGGCTAGCTCCTAGCAGGAGAATGAATTGAAGTGGGAAACAATAGGATAGCTCTCTGTTATCTGGCAATGTTTCAGTTGCTACAGCAGAGGGATCGGGTGCTTGCCGAGAGATTGAATCAGAACAAATTGTTCTTTTTCATCCTGTGATTTGGAAAATAAGAAAAAAGAAAAGAAAGAGAGGGGATGCATTCAGGTTGCATCTGAAGGCATTTAGAACAGAGGAGT
>NC_139951.1:34727113-34772113 GCF_963454915.1 Gymnoscopelus microlampas | reverse complement strand
TCCAGCCTAGGACATACCCACGGACTGGTTGTTGGAGGGTTTCGATAACTTTGGGTGCCCAAAGACAAGAGAGGGGGGAGAGAGAGAGAGAGAGAAAGAGAGAGAGAGAGAGAGACAGAGAGAGAGAGAGAGAGAGAGAGAGACAGAGAGAGAGAGAGAGAGAGAGAGAGCGAGAGAGCGAGAGAGATGAGTGTCTGACCCCTCTGATAATAGCTCTTCTGACAGTGAGAATTAGCATACATAGTGGCTGAGTTATACTGCAGAGAAATGTTTTCTCAGAACTGATACCGCCTTTTGTTTCGGCCACAAAAGAAACAAATGCCCTTTATTTAAACTGTGGCTGTTTACTTTTAGAGGCCAGAGATTGAGCTTCGCTTTAATAGCAGGCTTAACAGTACGTGTCAAGCTAGAACAACACTCTTTTTCCCCTCTTTTATTTTTGACGTATTCAAGAGCAATACACTGGCACATAATTGGGGAAAAGAGCAGTGATATGTAGCCTGGTAAACCCTCCCTCCAGAAATCTCATTTCCATTTGATTTCTGGAGTGAGTCTGGCCTGATCCGCCTTTCTGCAATATTGGCTCTGTACGCCAAAGGGACGAGCCTATCAGCGTCGTCGCTCATCGTTCTGTGATTGACAGCGACAGTTGGCCAATCAGGTGGCGAGTTCGAGTGAGCCCGAATGAAGCCGAGTGCAGCCTCCGACAAAAGACGAACGGCAGCCATTGTTGTTGTCCGAGTGCCTTCACTTCTTAGTTTCGTTTTTAAAACGGTCTCAAACTTTTTTGAGGCACGGAATTTACTATTAAGATATCGTTTGGATAGAATTTCGTTGTTTAACTTCATATATGTGGTCAATTAATCATGACAGAGCCTATTTAAAAATATAAATTTAGAGAACCGGCAGGGGCGGGGAGTGACACGCATGTATCCCAATAAGGCAACCTATTTTGGGCATGGCCGTCTCAAAAGTCCCGTTGCGTCACATAGTCTGGAGGTGGTAAAAATTAACTGCTGATTGGCTGAAGGGGAAAAACGATCATTGGTTGAAGGGGTTGTCAGTCAACGGTATTACTCCCGCCCAACTCCAGCCCACAGCCAATATTGCAGAAAGGCGGATCAGGCCAGACTCACTCCAGAAATCAAATGGAAATGAGATTTCTGGAGGGAGGGTTTACCAGGCTACAGTGATATGGGCAGGCAGTTGCTCAGGAGGTAGAGCTTGGAATCCGAAGGTTCCCAGTGTGATCCCTGGTTTGATCCCTGGCTTGATCCCTGGCTTTTCTTGGCTGCATGTCAAAGTGTCATTGATCAAGACACTGAACCTCTACCTGTTCCTAGACTGCAGATCAACTGCTTTTGCAGTTGTCTGATCCGGTCTATAGATGGGATATAACTTCACAGCACATCATCAGTCGGGCGGAAACCAAAAACGTGCTCCTCCAAAATCCTTCCCCTCGACCAGATTAAATGAATGATTTGATGAATCCGAAAAGTTTCTTCAAGTTCTTCTTGGAATACTTGTTTGGTATGTCATCCATGTTTTATTCCAACTCGTAGCGACTGGCGACACCGGACTACTCGATTCAGCTTTCAGTTGGTTGCCGCAAAAGACTTATACCTGCGTCCAGGTGTCACGCACGCCACTGAGCTACAAGCTAACGTGTCGCCATGTGGCGTGTTGTTATCTTGTAGATCGGCTATTTCCTGTGGGTTCCATGGCGTGCAACCAAGTATAAATCAGACAAAAGAAATAGGCAATGGACCACAATACAAAAGAAATGCTCGTTTTTTGGAATATTCACAGACAAACTGGAAATCTGTTCGAATAGTTAATATTATAAAATATTAATACTATACATCAAAATGTCAGAACATTTTTACACACACAATTTTATTGGGTGTGTTTTATTTTTCTCTGTAGTTTTTACGGGCTCTGACGTCCTGTTGCTGTCACATCATGTTGGTAAAGATAATGTTGAATTATTGTGTTGTATAACTCCATTATAGTTCAGTATATCTTCTCTTTTATGACGTAATTGCTCTTTTTTTGTCAAATCCCTGAAGTTGTGTCACCCACACGCCCACACCATGCATATACAGTATACAGTATATCTTCTTTTATCAGCTCTTCTCTTATCTTCCCTCTCTCTCTATCTCTCTGCAGTAACAGCTGGGTAGGATCTAAGTTGGAGCTACTGTATTCCTCCTCCTCTACTCTTTCATCCCTCTCTCATTTTGCTTTTATCTCACTCTCCCACTGCCTCGTCCCCTTTCCCAAGTAAGATGTATCACTCCCCCTATTACTGTGATTATGTCTCCCCCAGTCTCCCTAGCTCGCCAAAGTGCAAGCCCATAATAGTGTGTGTGTGTGTGTGTGTGTGTGTGTGTGTGTGTGTGTGTGTGTGTGTGAGAATGAGAGAATGAGAGAGAGAGAGAGAGAGAGAGAGTGTGTGTGTGTGTGTGTGTGTGTGTGTTTGTCAGACACACACACACACACACACACACACACACACACACACACACACACACACACACACACACACACACACACACACACACACACACACACACACACACGCGCCCTGTGATGTGGGTACTTGCATTAACATGTGTGCGCGGTATGTGCGAGGCTCCCCAGCCTAAACAGTGACACCACACACACACACACACACACACACACACACACACACACACACACAATGTGATATACCCAGCAGCCTACGAGTGTCTATGAGTGAATGGCTGTTACTCTAATGTTAATGTCTTCTCACATCGCATGAGAGTGAACCTAAACACACGTGGCCACCAGGCAGGCAGGCAGGCACTCACACACACACACACACACACACACACACACACACACACACACACACACACACACACACACACACACACACACACACACACACACACACACACACACACACACACACACACACACACACACACAGTACGGTATAAATGTGTATATTTATACTTCGCGGCACATACTGTGTGTGTGTGTGTGTGTGTGTGTGTGTGTGTGTGTGTGTGTGTGTGTGTGTGCGCGCGCGCGCACATACCTAAACACACAGAGACGTAGCAGCCTGTCTGTTATCATCAATGTGTCAAACATGTGCCAACATTACCCTCCCCCATCACCTCCTGAACCCAAGCCTGTGGTCTAAGTGCACTTAATCACTGATGCCGAGGACACTTAAAAGACTCCCTAATGACTTGTCTGTGTGTGTACTTGACTTAAGCGTTGACTCCCCAAAGTGTCAACGTGGCTATTATTGATACAGTGCCAATCTAAAAGCACACTGGCTGCATGCATGAATGCGGGCAGACAACCAAGGTCTGAATGTTCCTGTCTGGAAGCACACCTACATGTGTGTGTGTGTGTGTGTGTGTGTGTGTGTGTGTGTGTGTGTGTGTGTGTGTGGGGGGGGGGGGTTACTAGTACTGCACAGAGAAGTTCAATGCTGCTACTGGGCGAAGTAATTCAACCATGAAGTTACTGTGAAGTGTCCTTTTAAAGGAACCACGGGGTGAGGCATTTTTAAGTCATTATATCATCTGGTACATGGTGAATTTCTAGAGCGCCTTTCTCCAAAGCACTTTACAATGTGCATTACATTCACCCATTCTCATACACGCACATGCACGCACACACACACACACACACGCACACACACACACACACACACACACACACACACACACACACACACGGGATGGGTTAAATGCACAACACAGCATTTCACCGTATATATGCAAATATACAGTGGCAAATACCGCAAAGGAGTGCTGATCAACTTATTATTATTATATTACTAGTGGTTGTCTTTTGGGAAAAGTCTTGAGTGGGTGACCAGATACATCAGTGAATGTGTGGGTGGTGGAAAGACAAAGACGCTTTTGTTTTGTGCTAGTGGTTGTTTATGTGTCCACACGTGGGTGTGTGTTGGTGGATGTGTGTGTGTGTGTGTGTGTGTGTGTGTGTGTGTGTGTGTGTGTGTGTGTGTGTGTGTGTGTGTGTGTGTGTTTATATGACAATACCTGTCAGGACCAAATATCCCCACAAGCATAGTAGAATAAGAGAAAAGACATTGTGAGCACCACGCCGGTATCGTGCACCGAAAAATAGCTGATGTACTGTATAAACGTGTGTGAGTTTATAGATCTGCTATTTTTAGGCTTCAGGCTTACACGGTTAAAAATGCCAAACAATTGTCAAAATGACAATCATGAAATCACCGTCCTAACATGTTGATGTCCTCACAAGTATAGTAATACAAACCTGTGTGTGTGTGTGTGTGTGTGTGTGTGTGTGTGTGTGTGTGTGTGTGTGTGTGTGTGTGTGTGTGTGTGTGTGTGTGTGTGTGTGTGTGTGTGTGTGTGTGTGTGTAGGGCGATGTGCATACATTACACAGCCTATTAGTGCAGGCTTGTCGTTGTAGTGTTTGGCGTGTGCTGTTGGGATATTAAATGATTCCATACATGAGTTCATACATGCTGCATGTTTCACAGCTCACTGGTCTGTGATATTAGTTTTAGAGGGATCAATATCCTGATTACAAAGCGACAGTGTAACGTCCATATGCTGCTCTACCGGAACGGACCTGTGGGATCGCCGCGGGCAACGATGGCCTACTACTGCCTTCTACATGGATGCATACATGTGCGTGGAGCATAAGAGAGAGAGAGAGTGTGTGTGTGTGTGTGTGTGTGTGTGTGTGTGTGTGTGTGTGTGTGTGTGTGTGTGTGTGTGTGTGTGTGTGTGTGTGTGTGTGTGTGTGTGTGTGTGTGTGTGTGTGTGTGTGTGTGTGTGTGTGTGTGTGTGTGTGTGTGCTTGTACAGTATGCCCCCCCTCCCCCACCCAGTGGTGTAAAGTAACTAAGTACATTTACCCAAGTACTGTACTTAAGTGCAATTTTGAGGTATTTTTTATTTTACTGGAGTATTTACAATTTTACTACTCCACTACATATCAGAGGCAAATATTATACTTTTACTATGCGTCTACTATGCAACTATTTAAATGTTTGCATACATTTTAAAACTTGAAATGCGACATTCTGCATAATGAGTAATTTCTACTCTTGTACTTTTACTCAAGTAAATTTGTAATTCCGTACCTAACAGTGTTTCTACATTGCAGTATTGATACTCTTACTTAACTAAAACATTTTAGTACTTTTTCCACCACTGCCCCCACCCAAGTTGAGATGGTGGAAGAGCCTTCATGTGTATATCCTTGATATGTTTTTTTCTGTGTTGTTCGATTGTTTTCTTGTTTTGTGTTGTGCTTTGAGGACCCACTTGAAAACGAGACGCTGCATCTCAAGGGGTTGACATTGTGAGGACCATTCCCCTGGTGCTCACAAGAGAAATAGTTGTTTTATTGTTAAAAAAAAATTGGGGAGTTAGGCGTACAATTTTCAGGTTGGGGTTAGGATTAGGCTACACATTTAGAGGTCAGGTTTAGGGGTTAGGGTTATAGAGTCATGCCTGATTTACCTGTATATTTAGTTGTGTGCCGCTGTTATGCACCGAAACAATATCTAATCTCCAAGCTCACTTATTTAATATTTGTAGATTATTTGCTATTGCTATTTGATATTTGATTGTTTGCTATTTGCGTCTTTAGGGTTATGGTATCGTAATCATCACGTCCAGCTATATAGTGTGTAGCCACACCCCTCATCTCTGGTCCCACTTGGAAGAGGCCCTCTTCTTCCAAGATTTTGGTTCCAATCAACTAGAATGTTGATATCCTCACAAGTATAGTAATACAAACTACTGTGTGTGTGTGTGTGTGTGTGTGTGTGTGTGTGTGTGTGTGTGTGTGTGTGTGTGTGTGTGTGTGTGTGTGTGTGTGTGTGTGTGTGCGCGTGCGCGTGCGTGGCTGCGTGTGTGTGTTCCTGTTTGTGTACAGTGTGTGTGTGCATGTGTGCGTTTGCGCGTGCGTGCATGTCTGTGTGTTTTAGTTTGTGAGGCATGGCTGCTGACATCAGCATGGTGTCAATGATGTCAAGTGATCCTGAAGGTTTAGTACAGGCCCCATATGTACATTGTGTGTTTATGTTGTGTGTGTGTGTGTGTGTGTGTGTGTGTGTGTGTGTGTGTGTGTGTGTGTGTGTGTGTGTGTGTGTGTGTGTGTGTGTGCGTGCGTGCGTGCGTGCGTGCGTGCGTGCGTGCGTGCGTGCGTGCGTGCGTGCGTGCGTGCGTGCGTGCGTGCGTGCGTGCGTGTGTGTGTGTGTGCGTGCGCGCGTGTGTATCTGTCAGTAAAGCGATCATTCCTTCACCCTCGGGGCAGAAGGTTTCTCATATGATGGGCTCGGCAGGCATGCCGGGTTGAGCTAATGCAAAATGGATGAGTAATTACTGCACAGTGGAGGGAAGTCGAAAGCCTCTCCTGGTAAACAGAAAAAAAAGCCGATGAGGTGCAGAGAGACAGAGATTGATGAGGGTCTTATACCTGGCACTATATGTCGCTAATCGTTCAATTTCTATCTTCACATTCGGTCTCGCTGTGGCGTGTAATCTGTCAGTCGTCACAGTTTGTTACTTTTCTTTCCTGCAATCCACTGATATACTCTGATAGACTCAGTGGTGGAAGAAGTTCTCAGATATTTTACTTAAGTAAAAGTAGCGATACCACAATATACTCTGTTACAAGTAAAAGGCACGTTTAAAATGTTACTTGAGTAAAAGTACAAAGGTATTGCCATCAAAATATACTTATAGTACAATTAAATGTTTGAAAATAGCAGATCTACAAGCTCACAACGCGTCGCATAGATCAGCAATTTTGCATGTTTTATAATATAGTAATTTATATCTGCAAAGTAACTAGTAGCCTTACTAAAGTTTTAAAATAATTGTAGTGGAGTAAAAGTGCAATATTTGCCTCTGAGATGTAGTGGAGTAGAAGTAAAAGTATTGCAAATTGGAAATACTCTAGTGAAGTAAAAAAGAAACAAAAAAATGTACTTAAGTACAGTACTTAAGTACACATACTTAGTTACTTTCCACCACTGGATACACTCTGTATAATCTGCGACGCGGCCAGGGTCCAAGTCTGTTCAAATGAACAAATCCAGTGTGTTTTGATGAGCAGAGAGAGGAACTGTATGCGGGGAGGGATGCCTCTTCCTTTCTGTCCACTGGGAGCTCCTGAGGAACAGGCGGGCAGAAACCTCGGGCTGTTGTCAGTTCCTCTGTACTATAACAAATCCACCTTTCACTTTGAAAGGCAAGCCTGGCAGAGCATTCTGTAGCTCAACCACCAGTCAGAGGACCAAGGAAGGAAGTGGAATATGTGGTATCAAACAACACAAAAGTTTGTTGTTGTTGTTGTCTGCGTCTATATCTATGTACAAGCTCACAATGTGTTGCGGTGCGACGCATTGTGAGCTTGTACATCGTCTATTTCCGCAACTTTTGAAACATTTGAAAAGTGGTTAAACCTGCTGTCTGTGGGTTTTATAAACATTTAACCAATGAAAAGTATCGACAAGAGCTCATGACTAAAAAATAACTTCAATCCACTGGGACCACAGGCCGCCCCCCCTCCCCCCATATTTCCTCAAAACCGTATAACGGTTTCGGACATGCCCGTCTTCTGCCCGTCAGCAACGCTATGCATCTTCAGCCATCCAGTCTGAAGGTCCTCCTCCTCCTCCACATCTGGTGGGGGTATGTATATACAGCAGCCTGCGTAAAGATGAAGGAAGCCCACCCCGGGACAGCTGTCTGGAGAAGACGACACATCAGTGTTTCTGAATGTCAGCACACGCTTCACAGTGTGAAGCGAAATATTTGAGGTCTCTCAAGGGAAACCACATCAGTGCGCGGATACAGCGTCTCACTGGGTCAGACGGGTGTGTTGAGCTGTAAACACGCACGTACGCACGTACGTGCGCACAAACACGCACACACACACTCGTGCGCGCACGCACACACACACACTTTCGAAAATGAAGTTTTGACTGCCAAAGGGGGAACTTTGTGGGCCTAAGCGGCGATGGTTTTGATATATTTATGAATTTCTCTGTGTACGTGTTTGGATCGCTCATTCACCGGTGGGTGTCCTACGCCTTGATCTCTTCCCAGAATATGAGTCCTTCATTTTTTATTCACTTCACGCCACATTCTTCTCCTCATCTACCATTCCTTCGCTTTTTGACTTATTCATGATTTTTTCCTTTTATTTTTCTCCCTTTCTTTTTACATTTACAGGAATTACGGCTATCTCCATTTTTCTTTATCCCAGTCCAAATCATTCTTTCACTCTTGTTTTTTTTTCTTTTATGGCGTGGCTCTGCAAGAGGCTATAGCTGTCTATGACAGGCTCTGTGTCTGTCTGTCTGTCTGTCTGTCTGTCCAGGGCTAATCTCACAAACCGCTGGACTGATCTTTCATGCTTTTATACATTTTGAAATATTTAACTTTAGTTGTGTAATAGAAGATACGTCATAAATCATAGATACGTCATAAATGAATGATGTTGCCCACCACCACGGAGGTTGTGGGTTTGATTCCACTGTGGTGCATCCGGCTTTGTCGGGTGTCTATATACGAACACAATGGCCCATGTTCGGGCAGGGAAGGCGGATGGGGAGGGTGATATTGGTCATTGCACATAATCCTACAGCCTGGGACGGCACCTGTCAGTGGGGAGTGTTGTGCCAGAGGAGTAGGACGAAGGCCCTACGTCCTCCTGTTGGGGGCTCCTCACTGCTAGGTGAGTCAGTACGATACGACGGCAGTGACAACACAGAAATGTGTGTGGGGAGGAATTAATTGGCATAACAACTACATTGGGAAGAAAAAGGGGGTAAAAAAATATTGGCTACTCTAAATGTAAACAATTATATGTGGATCCTGAGATCCACATAGCTTCATAGATTTTTGTTTTAAATTGAGGATCCACATAGCTTCATAGATCTTTGTTTTAATTTGATCGTTTTCTGCCAGTCCGCTCTGATAATGAACCAGCAGGCGGTCGATGTTTCCTTTGTTAGCAGGGCCAGGCTGTAATGAGTGCAGCCATATACTGATTAGTACAACAAACAGGTGGCACTCATAGTCTAGAATACTGTAGAGCCATTTGTCACCTCAACAGTGTCTTTCTATTGCAGCCTGAAGAATACGGGTTGTTTAAAAATTATGCAGCACTAAACTCAACAGGGTAAACTATTCACCTGTTTCCTAGGCTTTTCACTTCCTGTGTGTGTTCCACTTCCTGTCGATTTGATCCAATGAAATCCAATGAAACCGGTCAGATGACTAATGATATCCAATGAAATTCGACAGGAAGTGGAAAACACACAGCCTAGGAAACAGGTGGATAGCTTTGTCAACTACCTGAAATTCAAATAAGGGACAGCCTTATTTCCCTTATTTCCAAGAAAATTAAGGGATGCCCAGAAAAATCAAATCTCAAAGTAAATACTTTATGTAACCACTTGAATGCCAGCATCCATATTCTGGGGGGAACATTAGATTTGGTGTATACAGAAACAAATTATATGAGCTGTTTGACTTGACTCAATAGAGGACACGTCTTTTCTCTCTTTTAGTTTCCAAAATAAGGGACGATTCCTTATTTCAAGGGACGGATGGCACCCCAAGCAGCAGATGTGTCCTACTTTACATCAAACGACGATTCTGAGTCCCTCTTCTCTCTCTCTGTCTCTCTTTCTCTCTTTCTCTTGTTGTAGGACTTTGATGATTTTATCTTTGCGTTCTTTGCCATCGAGATGGTGATCAAAATGGTGGCTCTGGGCATCGTGGGGAAGAAGTGCTACCTTGGAGATACATGGAACCGCTTGGACTTCTTCATAGTGGTAGCTGGGTGAGTTATGCAGAGACACACAAACATCTCTCTCTCTCTCTCCCTCTCTCTCTCTCTTTCTCTCTCTCTCTCTCTCTCTCTCTCTCTCTCTCTCTCTCTCTCTCTCTCTCTCTCTCTGACTTATTTTCTATCGATTAGTCATCCCATGGAGACTTGAATTCATGGATATGTTTTAGTCTTTGTCACATTCTTAAGCCAATAATTTGATGACTGGCAGCGGTTCCGGTAGGAGACACAAAGAGTCTCCTTTGTGTCTCCGACCGGAACCGCTGCCTGCCGGTCCGCTGGTCATCAAATATTGGCTTAGGAATGCGACAAAAACAAAAGAATATCCATGGATCCAAGTCTCTCTTTTTTGGGTGAACTATCCCTTTAAGGGAGTTTCTTGCACTTGAGGCGTACACAGCTATGGATACACACACACACAGGCACGCACGCACGCGCACACACACACACACACACACACACACACACACACACACACACACACACACACACACACACACACACACACACACACACATATGCTGGCGGACATGTGTTGTGAGTTTGCGAGACGGGCAGACTTGGAGTCAGCGTGTGGAGGGAATTCCTTCGGTGGCGTGCCCCTCCAAGCTGTGCTTATAGCGCTGTGATTACATCTCACCCCCCCAGTCTAAGCTATGAGCATCGATGTGCCGCGGTGCGTCGTTTGCTTGTTAGCGCACATGCACAAACGACACACACATGTACACGTATATCGTCGCTGTCGGGCAGAAACGTCATCATATCTCATATCTCCATATTTCAACTTTTTAAGTTTTTTTTTGTAAATGAATGCCCTGCTTCGTCATATGAGAGAGGAAATAGCCGATCTACAAGCTAACGACGCGTCCCGTATTTCCTATTTTTGCAAATAATTTTTAAACTTAAACTGATAGTGGTTAAATGTGTCTGTGGGGTTTATAAGAGTTTTGTGTCTATATAAGAACTACATTGGATCCATTTGGAACACAGGTTCTTTTTTCCATTTCCTGAAATGTAATGGTTTTGGACATACAAGGTTTCTAGGAGAGGAGTGTACATGCATTCGGCATGCGATGTCCCACGCACGCGCACGCACGCACGCACGCACGCACGCACGCACGCACGCACGCATGCACGCACGCACGCACATAATCTGATTAAACAAGTTAGTGAGCATCTCCTGCTGGCTTCTCTCTGACATTTTCATCACACTGCCTCCCCTGCTGATTTTTAATGGCATCCATAACTTCTGTTGTCCATCAGTAAAAAGCAGAGCATATTTCCTCTCACTGCTCTGTTTCTGTGTGTGTGTGTGTGTGTGTGTGTGTGTGTGTGTGTGTGTGTGTGTGTGTGTGTGTGTGTGTGTGTGTGTGTGTGTGTGTGTGTGTGTGTGTGTGTGTGTGTGTGTGTGTGTGTGTGTGTGTGAGAGAGAGAGATGTAGGCAGGCACATGTGTGTGAGTGTGTCCTTCAGCTGCAGTTGCATTTCAATTTCTGTCTCTAATAAAACACACGCATGCACGCACACACAGACACACAGACACACACACAGACACACACACACACACACACACACACACACACACACACACACACACACACACACACACACACACACACACACACACACACACACACACACACACACACACACACACACACTGTCAACGGGGTCCGAGGCTTAACAATGAATAGCATCTGTGTTCTGCCAGCGAAGGTCACTCAGATATCTTACCATCTCTGTTCTCCCTTACCCCACACACACACACACACACACACACACACACACACACACACACACACACACACACACACACAGCCTTATTCCATGCTCCCTCCTTAACTAAACCTCACGGCTGAAGAAGCCATGGAAACGTCCGATGACAACTAGGATGAAATTATCCGTACGGTGAATGGAAACCTACTGTGCTGCCTATGATTTCCCCCTTGTCACGTTACTCTCGACCCATAAGTTAATACGACTGTGTATGTTACTGCGGGCCTAGTCACGATCAGTCTGGCTACGTGAGACTACTGTGGGCCTGAAGGCCAATACATGCTCATCTTCTTTTCAGTTCAGAACTACACATTGACGTCATTCAGAACTTCTGATAGCTGGCCTTGAGAACTTTTTCTCAGAACCGATCTTGAACCCGATGTATTGGGTTCACGAACGATGAAGGACCATGTATTGGCCTTAACCCATTAACAGTATTTCGACATTGCAGTATTGATACTTTTATTTAAGTACTTGAGTACTTTTTCCACCACTGGCCTACAGACAGTTTAGTTATGTTGGGGCTAGCGTTGTTTACGTGTGTGCATGCATCTGTGTCAGTTTCTTTCTTGTCTGTTACGGTGCAAGAAAATCCGCACCTCTCCACTGTCAGGAGAGCCCCGTCCGTAATGAGACAATGGTAACCTAGGCAACGGGAGGCTGTCGGGCATGTGATATATCCTGGCAACAGTCAATACGCTCGGCGGTGGAAGGCTGTGATGAAGAAGCACTTGTTTCTTCGTCCGACCATGATTACAGCTGAGGCGCCTTTTCAGCTCGTCTGGCGCTTGCTCTCTTCCTTAATCACCTGACCGCCACGAGGCTATGCGAGGGCGAGGGTTGATAGACTGAGTGATTTGATGGTTGGTTTGCACAGGTGAAGAGAGAGAGAGAGAGAGAGAGAGAGAGAGAGAGAGAGAGAGAGAGAGAGAGAGAGAGAGAAAGAGAGAGATTGTGGTTCTCAACCTTTTCAGGCCACGACCCCCCAAAATAATCATAATTATTTGAACTGTGGACCCACCCCACCCTGACAAGCACTTGGAATTGTAGGCATTACATTTAGTTTGACTCGGTTCCACAGACAAATATTGTGAAAATAGCAGATCTACAAGCTCACACTGCCTCGCGTTGTGAGGCGCTGTGCGCTTATAGATCAGCTATTTTCAATTTCACAATTTGGCCAATGTTTGACCAGTTTTTATAGTATAGTTTGTTGATTACTTTTGATGCAGTAATACTCCTTTTTTTTAGGTATTAAAAAGGTCACTTTTGGGACCCCCCACCCCAAAAAAAAAACAATCATGTTGGGACCCCCCTGGGAATGGAGAGAATGTGGTGGTGGAGATGGAGGAAGTGAGAGAGTGGATGAACCAATGAAGCGTGTCTAGATGGAGAGGAGTGGAGTGATTGAATGAGAAGTCGGTGTGGTTGAGGAGGGGATAATAACAAAAGACTTATCTATATAAGAGGTGTGAGAAAGAGAAAGGGTTGTTGGAGGCTGGGGGGCGCGCATAGGTAAAGTTCCTGCCCACCACCGTGGAGTCTATAGGTTCACTTCACTTTTACTTCACTTTGCATTTTTTTATTTTGGTCCATCAGTTCACTATGTAAACAATATACTCCATGTGCATAAAAACAACAACAACAATAATCCATATTACTATACTTATAATACTATACTCTCTCTCATTATAATACTTATGAGAGAGAGAGAGAGAGGTGACTGAGTGCACTGACACGAAGCCAACTTCCCATCTCAGATTGGGTTTGGTGGAGCCCCAGTCAATATACCAGGGAGTCTATACAGCAGCTAGGCACTTAACAGACAGACAGACGGGACTGTATCTATACATCGATCTGTCTTCACACCTATCTCTCCTTTGAAAGGGAGAGAGAGGGAGGGGGGGGGGGGGGGGTGGTGGTATGTAGTATCTCATTGTAGAGGCCAGTCCTATAATACAAAATAAAACACATTCAATTTAAAGCAACATTACACACAGTAACATACTGCAAATACACAGATAGCTCTCTCACCCTGTCCCACCCACACCCCCATGCAGCCTTCAGCTGTTGTACAAGACAAATTGGATACAATGACCCGGGCAATACATCAGCTACGTCAGCGTAAAGAGCAATTGAGGCAGTTTGCTGTGTAAGTGTACACACATTAAATGCATTATTAAGATAAAAAAATAAAGATGTCCTGAAGCAGCAGCACAAAGAGGTCATAGATCTCAGAGAAAGAAGACTATTCCACTCATTCCAGCATTGTATTGGAATGGAATGGCCTATGTTCGATTTCTTTGAAGGGCTGAGGGTGGTGAATCTGTTTCCCACGAAAAAACGTTTTGATATAATTTCTGATTTATATCATATTAGAATTTAACCACATGAACCATGTCGTGTCCCAAACACGACTCGTTTTGAGATGTTTTCGGTAAAGAGATATTTGGTGTAGAGGGAAAAGAGGAGG
The DNA here is from genome assembly GCF_963454915.1 of Gymnoscopelus microlampas. Lineage (NCBI taxonomy): Eukaryota > Metazoa > Chordata > Actinopteri > Myctophiformes > Myctophidae > Gymnoscopelus > Gymnoscopelus microlampas. The sequence continues at coordinate 34,758,010 of NC_139951.1, read as the reverse complement.
AGACCAGACCACGGACAGGACCCTTTGTTTGCATGTAAAACTAAATGCAACAAAGAAACATGTAAGCTAAGACATAAACATACAATACATTATATTTATATATGAATTTTGACTCAGAAAAAAATGTGTATGTGTTAACAGAAAGAAAAGCTACATGTTCTTCAAAACATTGAATCAGACACCACGGTCTGGCCCATCAGGTCACAGACAGATTGTCCGCTGCAGTGCTGCAGCCTCATGCCATCATTACTGTTGTCATAACTCATCCCTGTACTGTATGTCTCATCCTTTGGTGTCAGAATATTAAATAGCTCTTAGGAGAAATTAGAGAGAGAGAGAAAATTAGTGAGTGAGAGAGAGAGAGACACAGACAGACAGACAGACAGACAGACAGACAGACAGACAGACAGACAGAGAGTAACCAAAGGGGGCGGGGGGAGAGAGAGAGAGAGAGAGAGAGGGAGAGGGGGGGGGGGATTGGAGGTAGCTGAGAGAAATACACAGGCAGGAAGAGCAGAGGCAACACAAGCTAATCCAGCGTGCCCTCACTTTCTCCTGGTGATTTATTGATGCCACTTCGGAGCACGTCCAGCCCTGGTCGGGGGGGGGGGGGGGGGGGCAGAGGAAGGATGCGCGTGAGTTGAGAGACACAGAGAAGAGAGAGAGAGAGAGAGAGAGAGAGAGAGACAGAGAGAGATAAAGAAAGAGCGGGAGAGATTGTGGTTATGGGGGAACGTGTGGAGGAGTTATGTGACGTCCAGGGGAGAGAGGGCGCAGCCAAGGGTAGAGTCATCTGAACAAGGAGAAACATTAAACAAACTGTCCGCTGTCGGGAGCCTTGTACAGTGTGTTTCTTTCTCTCTCTCTCTCTCTCTCGCTCTCGCTCTCGCTCTTGCTCTCTATCTCTGTCTGTCTCTGTCTCTGTCTGTCTCTGTCTCTGTCTCTGCATCTCTCCCCTCTCTCTGCCCTCTGTCCACCTGCCCCCTCTCTCCACGAGGCGACACATGTGTAGGCCTACTGTCATGTTAACTACTTTTAAAGCCTATTTTATACAGTGGCGGACAATGGTGTCGTGCCCTTTAGAAAAAGGGCCCAAACTTGCTACTCAGTCACCGGTGCCAAGTATGTGTGTGTGTGTGTGTGTGTGTGTGTGTGTGTGTGTGTGTGTGTGTGTGTGTGTGTGTGTGTGTGTCCACCACCACCCTCGTCCACCTGGTGATCTCTTCCATTAGCTTGATTATTTGCTGCTCTTTAAGTTGGTCAGATGAACGTGGCTCAGTGAATGTGTGAGCAGAATGTTTGATGAAGGGAGGAGACAAGGGAACAAAACTAAAACAAGACTACCGTATTATGTTTACTGCTGCTACTACAAAACTCTGCTCTTACACACTGCTTGGTGGCTTCTTTTCCTGGATGGTTAATTCAGTGGTTCTCAAAGTGGGGTCCGGGGACCCCCGTGGATCCTTGAGGAGGTTCCAGGGGGTCCCCATGGAAGATGTGTTCATCAACTATCGTTTTTATGTGAATTAGTATTGTTTGTTCGTCACGCCCGGGTGTGTAAAGACCTATATTGCAAATGTCATAGCCTTATTACCACCATAATCACTGTTGATCACGAAGCTTTAGGAGTGTACGCAGAAACACAGTTCTTACTACTGTAATTTTCAGATTAGGGTGACCAGACGTCCCGGTCTGAATATAGATCATTGCCTGTGCCAAGAAATATCAGCGAAATTCTCAAATGTCCCCGTTTCCAACAAACAAACCCCCAAATGTCCCAGTTTGGATGGCAGTTAAAAGAGCTCAAAAAGAATGTCAGTAAGGTAGATTAAAAACAACAAAGGATCGCCGCACACTCTAGCTTGCGATGCCAAAACTTAAGAACAGAGAACAATAAAAATGTACCAACGTTTGGGAAAAGCTGCCTTCTTCAGGGTCAGTAATCTAGATCAGCGTTTCTCAAAAAGAGTTCTATGGCACCCTTGGGTGCCATGATATATTTAGCATTTATCAATATCACTTCAGTTTAGCCACTTAGTCCTTCTGTACCTGAGGGGCACTGTACTTGATGTTTTCTTTTTCAATCTACACCAAATCTCTCAAAAAAGTTGCTGATCTACAAGCACTAGATCTGCTATTTTTGGTGAATGTTCCTCCCAGAATAGGGATGCTTGGTTTCAAGTGGTTAAAGGTCTAGTATAAAGTATAAAGTATAAAGCACGCACGCACACGATAATGAGGAGCCGCCTGCAGCTAGTGTATCCATTTCAGCTATTAAGGATAGCTTATTAGATTGATTGTAGCTAATTATACCAGTTTGTAATTACATTTTTAATTGTGTGAAGTTAAGAGTACAGTAAACCTTCCCCATTTTTCTCATCTTGTTTTTTGATAGACTAATAAATGGTCATGAGAAGAACGTGCACGATGAACGTGTGAGAACCTGTGTCCCCGTTAGACATTTTGAAAATCTGGACACCCTGATTCAGTGAGTGAGTGAGAAAGAGAGAGAGAGACAGAGAAAGAGAGAGAGAGAGAGAGAAAGAGAGAGCGAGAAAGAGAGAGAGCGAGAGAAAGAAAGGAAACGGGCGCTAGGGTGGCACAGGGCAGGGTTTAAAACCCACCATGGTGCATCCAGCTTCTTTGTCACTGCATGTAGATCCTATGGGCTGGGGCGGCACGTGTCAGCGGGGAGTGTTGGGCGGGAGGAGTAGGACGGAGGGGCTACGTCCTCCCGGTGGGGGCACCTCACTGCCAGGTGAGTCAGCAGCAGTGACAACACACAAAAATGTATGTGGGGAAAGGAATGAATTGTGGAGAAATAGCAACACACTCTCATTCCCCAGATGGCCTATCGTGACATCTTGGGACCAATGTGACCAAACGTCAACCCAAGACGTAAAAGGTTGACGGGTCCGCTAAAAAAACAGTTAAAACGATAGAGGCGCGCCACCTAAAGCGGACTTCAGCCACCGCCGAGTGAGCCGTCAGGCCGAGCGAGTCGTTGTGCCGAGCGTTGCAAAGTCTTCTTCAGCCGATTCAGTGCCGTTTGAGTTATGTTTCGATAGCCGATAGGGACATAATTGTAACTCATATTCCCCCTAGTCATGTGCCGTCGCGGGCACCCACTGCCAGTCGAACGTTTGACTTCTTGGGACGTCACCCGTCTTGGGAGTGAGAATGCGTTAAAGGGGTAAAAAAAGAAATAGCAAGAAAAAGCGAAAGAAAGAAAGATAGCAACCTTCTGGAATGTACCGTGCTTGCAGGAAAAGTAGCTGACTGTCATTTCTGTCATATATCAGCAACTGGAGATGAAAAAGACTCTCCATCTGTTCTCAGTCACTTCTTCTTCTTCTCCCCATAAGTTCCTCCTGACAGACCCACGCTTTCTTTAGCGCTGTCACTCCTGTCGATAGGTCTTCACCACGCGGTGACTAGATGTGTTGGTGTGTATGTAAGCATCTCACCCTGCACTGCTAATGACTGTGATAGCAGGCAGGATAAAAGTGCAGGGAACACCCAAAGGCCCGCATCTGTGGCGCACCGGGCTATCTATCATTCTGTCTGTCTCCTCTCCTCTCCTCTCCTCTCCTCTCCTCTCCTCTCCTCTCCTCTCCTCTCCTCTCCTCTCCTCTCCTCTCCACACACACGCACACACTCACAAATGCAGACAGAGATATCTGTCAATAAATCATTCCTTCGACGAAGGAGTAACGGGTGTGCGGCAGCTCGCCTTGCCTCTGAAGTAGAAGTCAACAGACTGGGTAGCAACAGCTGACAACAACAGGAATATCAAACAGTCTAACTGGTTAGTTTAGAGAGAGAGAGAGAGAGAGAGAGAGAGAGAGAGAGAGAGAGAGAGAGAGAGAGAGAGATGCCTGCACTGCACTGTCCGCACTGAGTCATTTTCAGTACATACAAACAGAGCTTGTATATCTGCTATTTTTGAATAGCCAACGCAAAAATCTTTCCCGGTTTTAAAGGGTTAAATACATTTGAAAAATGTGCTGCTATTTGTCCCAAAGGTTTTATACTAAGTGAATGCTAAAACATTGAAATGCGGCTGTTTGTTTCAAAAGATTATCCCAAGCTAACCTTTCCTGTGTGGGTGTATAACTATTTCTGACAGCAAACGCACAATTCTTAGGGTTTTGTAAGATTTTCTCTAAGTTGCCAATGTAACACAGCACTGTTTACACATTTCTTTAGTCCCATTTAATTGTACATAGATTGTGTTGTCTTGATTGTTTTGTAACGCTTTTGGTTTGGCAATATAAACATATGTTTTCTCCTGCCAATAAAGCCCCTTTGAATTGAATTTGAATTGCGAGAGAGAGAGAGAGAGAGAGAGAGAGAGAGAGAGAGAGAGAGAGAGAGAGAGAGAGAGAGAGAGAGAGAGAGAGAGAGAGAGAGAGAGAGAGAGAGAGAGAGAGAGAGAGAGAGAGAGAGAGAGAGAGAGAGAGAGAGAGAATGCATAGAGAGAAAGATAACAGAGAGAGAGATAACAGAAAATGATGGAGAATTGCGTAATAATCCGACGGGGATACATTAGTGAGGACCGTTTAGCTGCGGCGAGATCTACCCACCAGTGTTGAGCACAACATCCGATCCAAGTGTTGCGTAGGCGAACGACAGACCCTTCAGGCTTTAAAACGAAGTGTTCATTTTTGTGTTATTTTTAAAAATGCATATTTTCTCCCTTGTTAATCTTGGCTCCCAGCTGAGCACTGACCGAGGCGTGCACAGTAGTAGCGCCAAGGACAGAGGCCATGACCATAGGTCACGTCTGTCATGCTGCTATTGGAGGAAACCAGCTGGGGCGCGGTGACCTTTCGCCGTCTGGCCGCCCTAGTGAAGCCAGGGGACACTCGGCTGGACATGCACACACTGCAAGAATACTGAGTATTGATTTAACCCCTTACGGGGACTGTGTTTATAATGTCAGTCAGTGTATTTAACACACACACACACACACACACACACACACACACACACACACACACACACACACACATAGAGAGACATAGAGACACGGTTCCTTTGATAAACACACACACACACACACACACACACACACACACACACACACACACACACACACACACACACACACACACACACACACACACACACACACACACACACACACACACACACAGTCAGAGAGACATAGAGAGAGTCTTCAGTCAGAGAAACACAGAGAGACATAGTGAGATATAGAGAGATATAGAGAGATATAGAGAGACACAGAAACTTAGAGAGACACAGACAGACGTAGGAAGAGACAGAGAGGGAGAGGGAGAGAAGATAGATGTAGAGAGAGAGGTGAGGTAAGGACAAGATGGGTCAAACAACTGACACTGTCCTGCATTCCTGTCCTGCCTCTCATATTTTTCCTATTATAGCTCTATCTGGGTGGCATGGTGCGTCTTGTGTGTGTGTGTGTGTGTGTGTGTGTGTGTGTGTGTGTGTGTGTGTGTGTGTGTGTGTGTGTGTGTGTGTGTGTGTGTGTGTGTGTGTGTGTGTGTGTGTGTGTGTGGCACATGAAGGACGCCATGCGTACACCTACTCCAACATTTCTTCCCACACAAAGCCCACGGTTCCTTTGATAAACACACACACACACACACACACACACACACACACACACACACACACACACACACACACACACACACACACACACACACACACACACACACACACACACACACACACACACACACACACACACACACACACCCTGATACGAGAGGACAAGGCAAAAAAACAAGTTGGCTGCATGCCTGGATGAGTGTGTCTTTGTAGTTGTGTGGTTCGGTTTTTAATACGACTGCGTGCGGACGTGCGCGCGCGCGCGTGTGTGTGTGTGTGTGTGTTTCTTGATACGACAAATGTAAATCTGATAGCATTTCTCGAGTGAATTTGTCCTTGCGAGCGAGGGGTTTATCTATGTCAACGAGCGCCCGCCGACTATGTGTGCGAGCGTACAAATGGAACCAAATGGACCCTGTCTGTCGTGTCGGGTCCATTTGGTTCCATGTGTACGCTCTCCAGAGTTAAAGGAAACACTCAGGCTTTGGCAGTGCACATGTGGCTTGCTTTCATGCTGCAGAGTGTGTGTGTGTGTGTGTGTGTGTGTGTGTGTGTGTGTGTGTATGTGTGTGTGTGTGTGTGTGTGTGTGTGTGTGTGTGCGTGTGTGTGTGCGTGTGTGTGTGTGTGTGTGTGTGTGTGTGTGTGTAAGAGCGCAACACCATCCGTCTCTCCACCTGGCTCCCCGTTTGTGAATTCTCCTCACGCTAACTCCCTGTGAAGGTTGGGTCTACCCCCGTGCATCCCCGGATCGCTCCGATTTGCTGCATTCCTACTCTATTCTCTCCCCCACCCGCACCCTCTGTCCTTTCAGTTCAGGAGAGGATTGTAGCGTTGAATGCACACTAAAATCCCCAATGTTTAACCACTTAAACCCTCTTATTCTTAGGGAAACCCAGACCTGAGTTGCAACTGTACTCGAATCGCCTTTTCCCCTCCATCTACACCAAATTTCTTCGCCAAAAATAGCCGATCTTCAAGCTCCGATGGGCTAATGTCTCCCCCGGAATATGGATGCTGGGGTTCAGATGGTTAATTTATCCATTTATAACTAACCACAAATGTACATTTGTATACTCTCAGAGTTAAATCAACACTGAAATCTGTGTTGAAAAAAAAGACAGTGCCAATGTCAAAATATTGGCATCGCCTGTGGCAAAATAGGAACAACAAAATAAATTTACTTCCTGTGACTTTTCATCGTTTGTTTGACACAGTTCATTTATCCTCCTTTATTTCTTTGCCCCCCCCCCCCCCTCCCCTTCAGATGGAAGGGAGATGGGTCCGTTTACAGTTTACACCAAGCATGCCTTCATCTGGCTCCCATCAGAGCTAGCTAGCCATTGGGCTGGCGCATACGTTAGCCTTTTGTTTTAGCATAAGATCCCGCGCTGAAAATAGGATTTTTGCTCGTTGATGCAGATAAACCCCACTCGCAGAGGACAAACACACTCGAGAAATGCTATCAGGTTTTATTATAGATTAGATTTTCAAGTTTAACCACTTACTGTAACCCCTCTGGTCTTAGAGAAACGGACTTGAGTTACAACTGTACTCGGACCGCTTTTTTCCTTCTACAGCAGGGGTCTTCAACGTTTTTCAGGCCAAGGACCCCTTAGCTGAGAGAGAGATGAAGCAGGGACCCCCACTACATATTGGATTAATGTTAAATGTCTGTTTTCAGACATTTTACCACTTAAACCTTCAATACTTTGTAAACTTGACCTATGGCTTGGTACTTGGTCTGCTTTTTTGCACCAAATCTCTTCGCCGAAAATAACCGATTTTGTAGATCAGCTAATTTCGCAGATGTCCCCCCCAGAATAGGGATGCTAGTGTTCAAGTGGTTAATGTAAAAATAAAAAAAGATTTGGTGGCCCTCCTGCAGTATCTCTGAGGGGTCCCGGACCCCCTGTCGAAGACCCCTGGTCTACACCAAATGCCTTTGCCCAAAATAGCCGATTTTGAGCTTGTATATCTGCTATTTTCGGGGAATGCTCCACCCAGAATAGGCATGCTGTTCTAGTCATGTTCTGGTGGTTAAAAGAAAGAAGGGTTCTGTAGAACCTGATTCCCCCATCGAGTTTCTCATAACAATGTCTACCTCTCTTCTGAGACGCTGCCTTGTTCAGAATGGTGTATGGTAAATGTTTAATGCTCTCTGCAGCAGGCATTGCAGCACATTGCTCAGACCGTGCTGCTGCTTCACGGGGCTGAGAGGAGAAGCAGCTCCACCACAACATCTAGAGCTCTTCGTGATGGGAGGGCAACTCTGTACTCTTCTGCTAACTGTTTACCCATTCAACTGATCACTTCTGCCCGGCAGCCATCTGTCTGCCCTCAGCTGTGTGTGTGTGTGTGTGTGTGTGTGTGTGTGTGTGTGTGTGTGTGTGTGTGTGTGTGTGTGTGTGTGTGTGTGTGTGTGTGTGTGTGTGTGTGTGTGTGTGTGTGTGTGTGTGTGTGTGTGTGTGTGTGTGTTTCCGACAAACAATACTTCCTTTGGGGGAAGCAAACGCACAGAGGCTGGTATCACCACCTGTGCAGGGACGACCCTGGGCCTAAGAGGAAACACACTGGGGCATACACACACACACACACACACACACACACACACACACACACACACACACACACACACACACACACACACACACACACGCACGTGCGCACACGCTTCTTGCGCCAAAAAGCGTACACAGGTATGCACGCGCAGACACACCAGCGGACATGTGTTGAGAGTTTGTAAGACAGGCAGTCTTGGAGTCGGTGTGAGGAGGGAATTCCTTCATTCGCGTGCCCCTCCAAGCTGCACATGTGCACAGCATCTGCTTAACACACGCACCCAGAGAGAGAGAGAGAGAGAAAAGGGGAGAGAGACAGAGAGAGAGAGAGAGAGAAATGCAGAGTATGAAAGAGAGAGAACGAGAGACAGAATGACAAAGGGAAATCGTCGACAAAATCACCAAGACACACGGAAAGCATTTTTTTATTTGTTGCAGTGCTTGTGCGTTCCAGCGTGTTCCTCTCAAGGGTTATAGCTGTTTCACATGTACAGCCTCTAAGCAGTTAACCACTTGAAGCCCAGCGTCCATATTTCGGGGGGGGAACATTAGTATTATACAGTATTATAGTATTATACCGTTGTTGTAACTCAAGTCCAATTCTCAAAGACTACTGGGGTCTAAGCCAGTGGTTCTCAACTAGTGGTACGGGGACCACCAGTGGTCCTTGAGGGGGTTCCAGGTGGACCTTTATAGATCTTTAACTCTTGAAAGTGAAAAATGAAAAATGGTTTCATTTTACGCTATCAAGAGTTAAATTATTGTTAAACACCTGCATTGCTTAATTAAAGAATTGTTATTTTGATCAACGTTTGCCTGTTATCTCTCCTATTGGTGCCAACATCAATACAGCATGGAATTGTGGACAAAATTGTATCTAACAATAACAAAATATTCTAAGTCTTGGGGTCTGAGAGGCTTAATCTCATCAAATGGTGGTCCGTGGCTCAAATGCCTAACAAATAATGGACCTTGATATGAAAAAGGTTGAAAAGAAAATCACTGGTCTAAGCTGTTCAGTCATACAGTCATTCCACTGAGAAAGGCTGCTGAAGTGTCCTCCGTCTCAAGGTTAAGTGAGTCAGAATGATCTGGCACTGGCCTTTTGTTTGCACTGTGAAGTCCTCCTCCTCATTGACAAGTGATTCACTCTCTATTGATCTCTCAGGGGAAGGAGCTTGCTGCTCCTTTGAGGTTCTGCAGTCTGTGTGTGTGTGAGGCCATAATGTCGTGACGATATTGGAAAAGACCCTGAAGAACCTACATGGATCCAATGTAGTTATTATTTAGTCACAAGCTCTTGCTTATACTTGTCATTGGTTCAGTTTTTATAAAAGCCCACAGACACATTTAACCACTTTGACCATCACTTCATCAAAAAATCCAATCTCTACAGTCTCACAATGCGTTGCATCGTGACATGTTGTGAGCTTGTAGATCGGTTATTTTTGCTACCTTTGTGTGTAGTTAGTGTAGAATGACGAAGTATGGCATTCATTTAAGAAGAAAATATGGAGATGCAAGGTTTCTGCCCGACAGCAACGATGTGCCTCTGAACTTGTGAGATCGATGTTGCAACATTGCGTGTGTGTGAGTGTGTGTGTGTGTGTGTGTGTGTGTGTGTGTGTGTGTGTGTGTGTGTGTGTGTGTGTGTGTGCATGCGCAGAAGCAGCTTTTCAATCAAGCCCTGCAGTCCAGTAGGCTTTTTTTTTCATTTATCAAAGCAACATGTTTGCCAAGGCAAACTCATTGCCTTCTCCAGTAAAGACAACTTCAACAAACTGACACGCAGGGGAACAAGCATTGTTTCATAAGTAAATTAATTGTGTGTTGCCCAGTGAGAGAGTACAGTAGGAGAATTAGTATTGCATACACAGTGTAAAGGAGTACAGAAAAAGCATTTGCATTTCATATACTGTACAACCGGCCGAAATGTCCAGAGGGATATTATGTGCTTGCATTTTGCGGTCGTTCTGAAAGTGTTTACTTTGTAGTATGGCAGGTATTCACACATACTCTGTTTCTCTTTTGCTCCCCTCCTTCTCTCCCTCTCTCTTTCTCTCTCTCTCTCTCTCTCTCTCTCCCTCCCTCTCTCTCTCTCCAATACAGAATGCTGGAGTACTCCCTCAACCTGCAGAATGTCAGCTTCACGGCCGTGCGGACGGTGCGAGTGCTCAGGCCACTGAGGGCCATCAACAGAGTGCCAAGTGAGTGACGCTGTTTCCCCACTGTGTCCGACCTTCAGACCCGTCCACATAGAGCTCAGCTGCACAAACAAATCCTGAAGTGTTAATTTAAGTCTGAAAGCGTGAAAATAGACCCAGTGGACCCATTTTACCATGTAGACCTTAATCCTTGACTTGTGCAAAAATCCTCATATCCATACTTCTGGTTCTCATTCCCACCCTCCATCTGGGGAGACTTGTTTTCACCCGTCGTGACATTTCGGCGAATGCATTTCACCACCTGGTAGAACAGGCTTATTGTCTGCTTATTATCTGTTTTAGCACACACACACACACTCAAGCCACCAACCGACGCGTGACAATGAAAATGCAAAGTGGCTTCTATCTTCCAACTTCTTCCCTCCGTCGACGACATGCAGCGGAACGTCTGGCGGGTCTAAACGATAGTCGGGATTCTAATGTGGCAAATTGGGTCAGATGGATCAGGTCCTGGTATTAATCGTCCAGTTGACTGTGGATTGGATTCCTCTCTATATAGGTCAGGGACAAGGCCATCCCCACTTAGCATTCCTCTCAGTCTCACTACTGTGGCTTTCCCAAGCCAGCCAGCCAGCCAGCCAGCCAGCCAGCCAGCGCAGCCAGCTTTGGAGTCCGACAGATTTATATGTGATTTTCTCCCTCGCTGGCTTTTATTAAAGGACCACACTTTTGTAGTCACGCGCGTGCACGACCGCTTACGCTCATTCATTCCGATGCAGGAAAAAAAACTCACAAATCTCTCGCCCCCTCTCGCGGACATCTTTCATCTTGCCCTCCTTGAGACCACCTCTTCTGTCTTATACAAAACGCACACACGCACACACACCTGTGCTCATCACCTAGAAGTTGCACATTACCCTCCCGCCCTCACATACCATTTCCTCCATTAGTCTCCATTAGTCTTTCAACAGCGTGGATTCAATTACCAAAGAACACATTAATGTTCCGTACACCCTGAACTCCTCAATGTTAGTTTATCCATTTGTAACTCAGATGGTGTACAAAATATAACCAAATGGACTCTACGGGTGCATTTGGTTACATTTTGTACACCATCTGAGTTAAATTAACACTAGGGATTTCACAGTGTGTGTGTATTCCCAGACAGCAACAGTGTTTCACCTTGATCCACCCGTCGTGACGAGCATTCGTTGCTACGGCCCCCAAATGCTGTCATTATCTCCCCTCTATTGCTCACATGGGACCAGACTGGAGAGATTAGGGCAGGAGGAGCGATGATTCTCTTTCTGTGTGGCTGTGTGCGCGAGTGTGTGTGTGTGTGTGTGTGTGTGTGTGTGTGTGTGTGTGTGTGTGTGTGTGTGTGTGTGTGTGTGTTTGTGTGTGTGTGTGTGTGTGTGTGTGTGTGTGTGTGTGTGTGTGTGTGACATTGCCGGTGTGTACCGCAGGTGGGTGACTGGGACATCAACCCCCCCCCCCCCCCCCCCCACCCTCCAGTCCCCAAGCCACTCCTGTAAACAAACTCCCTTGTCAATCAAACTGACAGCCACCCCCCCCCCCCCCCCCCCCGCCCCCAATTCACAACACACACACACACACACACACACACACGCTAGCTCATTATTAGGTATTCTAGTGTGCCATTCCTCTGCTTAATCACAGGGCTAATAGTTGCATTAATTTAGGGATGATCATGATTTGCTCTGGTGCTGGTACGAAAATGTCTTCTGAAAGGGGGGGGGGGGGGGCTCTTCCTCTTCTTCCTCTTCCTCCTCCTCCTTGAATCATTCCTCTCACATCTCTGGCAGCCTAATCAAAGCCGGTGGAGAAGCATCGCAAGGCGAAAAACTACCGGCATTCATCATGTCCCACACCCTGTCCATCTACAGGGACTGCAGCACGGCCCGTTTATTGGAATTTGGAAAAGTATTTTGGAGGGCTATTTTGAGGACATTTATTAGTGCCTGTGTGTCTGTGTGGAGCTTTGTGGCCCTGTTACGTGTTCGAGGCCCACCCCCACTTAATGCGGCGGCCATTCGTGTTAAGGGGTCAGATGGGTGGGCCTTGTGCATTTTCAGAGCATGTTTATTTTAATAGTCAATTAATCGATTATGTTCTAGTTTGGATCAATGGAGTTAACATAGTATACTTTAAGTTCCTTTTTATGACAACAACATTTTCAAGGTTTTAAAGAAACAAATACCATGATTTTCTGTATTCTTTTATATTAATGTTATATTATCATTATAATCTTAGTATTTTGGGGCCCACTTGCAATATTCTCACGGCCCGCCACTGGGCCCCCGCCCACAGGTTGGGAATAGCTGTCGTACAGTCTTTTTCACTGCTTCCTATACCTGTTGAATGAGTGAGAAACATAAGCAAGGTGGGATTTTTTTTTAATAGGGCTTTAGTGGTTAATATCATCATTTGGCCGTATATCGCACAACATAGACCATTTTGCTCTTAGTTGCTTGTCGTTCAGAGATCGTGGTTGTTATACGTTTGTTTATTAGTTATTGCAACTTAAGTGAATGATTGAGTTGATGTCAGCGTAACATAACAGCACTAGTGTTCATAAGTCATGGACAGCCAAGGAATTCTGTTCGTAACTCAATCTAAACAATGGGGTCTAATAATGCCGTGGCTTCCCTGTCAATAAGCTAAACATTCTGGCCATTTAGCATGCATGCTGAATGGGTACTACAGGCATAATGGTGACGTCTTGGGTTCGAATACGGCTCATGTCACGTTTCAGCCACTCCTTTTAGTCATTGTCTTCCCTGTCTCTCTTCTCTCTCTCTCTCTCTCTCTCTCTCTCTCTCTCTCTCTCTCTCTCTCTCTCTCTCTCTCTCTCCTAGTTTCCACGCTTCAACACATTAAAATCCTCTATTAGCTTAGCCATTTGTAACTCAGAGAGGGTATAAATATGGGTCCATTTAGTTACATTTGTACTGTTTGTTTTTGGCCAGGCTCATTCGCTGATTTCTCTTGATTTCTCGTCTGTCCAGTACTGTCAATATTGTGTCTTGTCTCCTGCTGGCTCTGTGGCCGACGTTGCTCTCGCTGTCCCCTGTCACTCTCATTTTTGTTTACTCCCTTCTCAGCTCTCTGTCCCTCTCTCTCTGTATCTCTCTTTCTCTCTTTCTAACTCTCTCCCTCCCTCTCTCTCTTCCCCTCTTGTCTCTCATGTCCTCCTTTTTTAAATCTTTTTTACTGCACAACAGAAACACTCACGCACACACGTGCGTGGGTGGGTGGGCACACATATACGTACATATATGCATATACGTACGTGTGTGTGCACTACACACACACGCACGCACGCACGCACGCACGCACGCACGCACGCACGCACGCACGCACGCACGCACGCACGCACGCACGCACGCACGCACGCACGCACGCACGCACGCACGCACGCACGCACGCACGCACGCACACACACACACACACACACACACACACACACACACACACACACACACACACACACACACACACACACACACACACACACACACACACACACACACACATGAATGAACACACTTTTCCCAGCAGCGTGTTCCCGTCCCGGGGTTGAGCGTTGGATTGATGAGTCGACACAGCAGGTGACATTTCACATCCCTCTGACCTCACCCTGCCACCACTCACTGTCTCACACCTACATTCACATCCATTGCCCATGCCCAGAGGGCTGTGCCAGCCTTGACGTGTGTGTGTGTGTGTGTATGTGTGTGTGGGAGGGGGGGGTGCAGATGAGATCAGTTCTGACATGGCCCGTGTGTTAAGCTGGATAGCTTAACACACACAGCGCAACTGTGATGTTTTCTGAGCTCTCTGAGCTCGGTATACGTTATATTAAGCCCTTTAATGTTCTTTAGTGAGCTCCTGTACTGGGTCCCTAGAGAGGTCAGAGGCCATGATTCATTTGACATCTTGCTCATACTATACTAGTATCTTTGACCCAGAGATGACGTTTTTATGTCAGGTGGCGGATGGTATCGTACATGTGTGTGTGTGTGTGTGTGTGTGTGTGTGTGTGTGTGTGTGTGTGTGTATGTGCGTGTGCGCATGCGTGTGTGTGTGTGTGTGTGTGCGTGTGTGCGTGTGTGTGTACACACAGTATGTCTAACGACTATTTGCATATGCATTTACAGAATGCATATTTGTACTGTGTGTGCATGTATATGCTGTGTATGTCTGTACTGTATTTCTGTGTGATTGTGTACAGTATCTGTACTTGCACGCTATGTCTATATACGACCAAACAAACATTCTGCAGCCAGTGGATGCTTAGTGTCAACATCTGAAAGCCACTTTGACCAGTTACCAAGTAGATGTTTAAGGACAAAGAAAAAAATGGTGCCTCCAAATACGGGCCACCAAATAATAGTTACCTGCTGAAGTGCTTGGTCGAGTGGGCCAGCAACATCCACAGTCAAAACTGACACATGAATCAAAGTTACCTAAGTGAGGAAGAGAATAAACCTCAGTGATGACAACAGAGCAGGATATGCTGGGCCTCAGTGCTCATAAATCTCACCCTGCCGCCATAAGTAAGCTGCAGCCAAGCGAGGCAACAATGATTGATACAGCTAGTAGCGTAAGCGCACGAGTCGATAAGTGATTACACACCGGACATATATAGGCCAATGATCTATCCCTCCATCGCCACGCTCACTGTCGTCTTAATGAGACCATGCCCAGAATAGGCTTCCCGTCTTACTCATTGTTTAGCCATGAAGTCCTATTTGGAATTGCGTACGGTGCACTCAGTGAAGACCGGCACCCACTTGGTCAACTTCAATACACACACACACACACACACACACACACACACACACACACACACACACACACACACACACACACACACACACATCAGGGAGACACGCTTACGTGCTACCAAACGGGCATTAGCGAGATGGAACGATTCATCCGGTTCTCCATGCTTTGTTGGGCCTGCTGTTTGTAATTCAGACGCTGTCTTGTACTTCCGCCAGATAAGCCTGAAAGGTTAACGGAGACAACAACAACAACAGCGACCTTCTCGCTCCCTATCTGCTTATACTTTCCTCCTTCAGCATGGCGTGCCAAGCCTCAGTACTGTAATTAAACTGCTCACGAGGACGTCCTACCCTCTATTTATCTCTAAAGCCAGGCTGGCGCACGAGGAGCGGAATGTCAGTGTATTGCCTAATATTGGAAAAATAATTGGCCACTTACATTAGCAGACAAAGCTCTCGCCATCCTAGTAATATCAGCTTGCCTGTGGGTGGAATCGGTCCTATTCTTCCATTTCCGCTTTGTGCCACCAGCGTTTTCAGTCAGAATATTTTAGAAAGAATCTCAGTTAATATTAACCTGGAGGCAACAGGGTTTTTTATAATCACATTATTATTGCAGTTATTATAAGAACTAATGTAGATTAATGTGTTTTACCTATTCTCAGAGTCTGGGGCCTGCCTCTTAGGAAATCAAATTACAATTACAGTTTCCACTTCAGTTTGGATGGTATTAAAAGCAGAGCTATAATCACAATTCTGTCATACAGATTTATTAGAAAAACATCAGTGCATAACAATATGAATTTAGATCCTTTTGAGAGGTTATACTCATATAAATGCCCCAATATGGTATTTCTCCCGTCCCAATGGTATTTATTTATTCATTAAATGTTTTCAAGGTGTACTAAGGGGGCGATCACTCCGACACTCATCGCTAGAAATGTGTTGCCAGCAAAACATTGTATATATGATGTAACTAGTCTTTCCAGGCAACAGAGATGAAAGCAACGGGTCAATAATCATTAAGGCAGGTGTTTTCTTAGGTACAGGCACAATGATGGTTTCTTTAACCACTTTGCCCTACATACTTTTGTGACCAAATGTCTTTGTGGAAAATAGCCGATCTACAAGCTCACACCATGTTGGGTGGTGAGCTTGTACATCGTCTATTTGTGCTAAATGTTCGCCACAGAATAGGGACGCTGGAGTTCATGTGGTTACAACACAATGGAACCGCACACAATGACACGTACAGGTTAAAAATATCAGTGTAAACCTGAACTATGAGCGTCTTGAGGAGATGGGAAGGAATGCCGTCTGGACCAGTGGTGCTATGAGACTGGGCCCAGTATGCAAATATGGGGCAGGTTTATCACCAGAGGGATTTATTTTAATTCGCCCCTTGGAAATGCAGGTTCCACACAGAGATTCCAGACTAATATCTACGCAGTGATATTAGATATTAGCATTTGCCATGCCAGGCTAAGATTTGTAGTCCACTGTTCAATGTGGGGTTTGACTAAATCAGTGGTCAAACATTTTGATGTTTTATATCAAGGACCACTAAATTGATTTGTACTTGAAATGTCTTGTGCCAGGGGCACCGTAAGAGAAGATCTGTGTTACATTTTTTTTTAATTATTCAAAATTTGTCACTTAACAGCAGCTCTACAAGCTCACTATGCGTCGCAATCGGCAACAACCGAAGTATACAATAGGGTTCAAAACTGTTCCTCATTTGGTTGGGGACCCCAAGTAGTGAGAACCACTACTCTAAATGAGGTTAAACGTTGTACTTTTGTCAAATGCACATTCCCCTTCCTGTGTCCACAACAGCCAGTATACTGTACAACTGTCATGCTTTGCCTCCTCTAGGAGTCACTGACATGGAACTAGTTAGCCTTCTCTAATCCAGTATTTCTCAAACATTTTAATTTCAAGGAACCCCCCCCCCCCCCCATTTGATGCAATATGTATCTGTAAATGTTCATTTAATTGTTCACTCTCTGAGTCACAGATTTTGTAAGGGTCCATTTGGTTCCTAACTATCAGTCATTTAGCTTGGCGCCCCCTGGAACCCCCTCAAGGACCGCTGGGGGGGGGGGGGGGGGAAGAATCACTGCGTTAAAGGAGTGTAAATGGGCCTTAAGGGCAGGTGCAGACTGTGCGTATATACTGTATATGTGTGCTCTTTTCACAGAAAGCCCATTAGCTCACAGTACACAGATCACAAAGCTGGCCCGGGCCCGGGCCTGAGCCTGAGCCTTCATGGGGGGTGGGGGGGAGGTGGGGAGGTGGGGAGGAAGCAGACCTAATCTGCCTGCTAACAGATGGCTCTCTAGCCACGCAACGCCACCTGGCTGCCAGCCATGTTGGAATGGAGTGACCGCCCGCAGCGAGGTTGACGGGCGGTTGAGGACATGATTGTTATTGAATACGAAATGTCAATCAGTCGGAATGACCGGCTCGTCCCGAGGCCCGGCCCAGGCCGCCACAGGACCGACTGACTGACTGCTGTGGGACAGATTATAGCGCTCTGCTCGGGATATTCATGTTGGCCCGGGGTTTTTGTTTGTTTGTTTTTGTGAATGAACTGCTGACCTCACATGGCTTTTCTTTCTGGTGATCTGTGTCATCTTGACTTATGCTGTCATCAATATGTCATGAAATCAGAGACATGTGCTTTGCTCGCCCACAAATATTTGATGTCTTACCCCTGGGCTAAGTTTGCTCTTAAAGCGGCGATCCGGGGTTTATGAATACAA
Source organism: Gymnoscopelus microlampas (assembly GCF_963454915.1). Classification (NCBI taxonomy): domain Eukaryota; kingdom Metazoa; phylum Chordata; class Actinopteri; order Myctophiformes; family Myctophidae; genus Gymnoscopelus; species Gymnoscopelus microlampas. The sequence goes on along the minus strand of NC_139951.1, from coordinate 34,740,115 downwards.
TATTATTTTAACCATTTTCTGTGGTAGAATATATGTTAGTAATTTATGACTCACATTTTTAAACAAGGTTTCAGCCTGATCCGATGTAACTATTAATCGGTTTTGCTATTATGGTTTTAAAAAATCACAAATGATTAACCGTACACGTACAGGCTCAGTATAAGAATGTAAAGAAAAAATATATAAAAAAACATGTATAACTGAAAATGCTATTTGGTAATACAGTAGAAGTGTATGGACAGAGGTCCTGCAGCCTACATGTTTAAACATGGCTACTGTATTATTTGTGTTTAGAAAGGCAATAGAAATGTTGTGGGAAAATACCATAAACCATAAATCCTTAGTGTTGTGAAATAAATGTATGCGTAATAATTGTGATAATCATGAGACTATGAGCGGTTTGCGAGATTAGCTCTGCACGCACGCACGCACGTACGCACGCACGCGCGCAGATCAAGGCGGCTAGCCTCCTGCCAAAGCCACATAGGTCCCGGACTGCAGCTTTACCGCCATCAGTTACCTGCTTGCACGCTCACTCGCTATTGATGTGCTGCTCCCAAACCATTCACCAATCACCCCGTTGATCCTATGTATCTATGTCACTAAATCAATGCCATATATATCAAGGGACTGCATTACTTCTCACACCCTGCCAGGCTCCATCAGTCTCCATCAGTTTGCAGCCAAATGCGTCTCTAATGAAGATCATTGAAATTTGCTGGTTTAATCAGGGATTCAGGTCCCACAGCCTTCATTTGACAATCTAACAAAGGCTGAAAGAAGACTGACAGATGATGTGAGTTGCATTGATGTCTAGGGCTGGACCCATATCAGTCAGGCTGATATATCGGCCATTATATAACTTTATTGACGACATTGGAACTGATGTGTAGTTTTCAAAATAGCAGATCTACAAGCTCAGGATGCATGAATTGCTCACAATGTATTGTGACGTGTTGCGAGCTGGTAGATTTATGAATAGGGCTTAAATGGTTAAATAAAATTATGTTTAAAAACGATGTGTGTATTTCATATTTATATATTTTTTGCTTGTTGACTGTATAATGTGTTATTTTTGCATTATCAAAGTTGACTTAATTTGCTCTTTTTTTATTTGTTTGCTTATAAGTTAAAGGTTCTCAAATATATTCCTGAATCAAATTTTAACTTTAATCAAGTCTTTCAAGTTGATTAGAAAACGTTGCTCTTTCGGGCAAAATATTGGACAAAGCATCCATAATCGGTGGTCTTAAAACTATCGATGGTGGTCTAAGACTCTATTGACGGTGGTCCGAGGCTCTATTGATGTCCAGCCCATGTGTGGATTAATTTCAGAGCTGGCTGCCTTTTGTGTGTTTTGCAGAAACACCTTTGAATATGTTCAGCTTAGCTGTCCTGGTGCGGAGGATATAGTGGGTCTGAGGTCCAGTACAACACGTGCAGGGTTGGCCATTAAATCCCCACTGCGCAAACATATCTCCATTCCCAATCACGAGCTGCGAGAATTGTCAGTTTGCCTCCGTGACTGCAGCAGACACTAATCTAGGCCTCTGTCACGAGCTTATGCGGAAGCTAAGAAGCATTCTAACAGCTCAGCATACTGCTGCGCTGCTATATAACGGCCATAATTTGAAGGAATCGCTGCTTAATGTGTGTGCTTAAAAATGCGCGTGGGTGTGTGTGTATGTGTGCATATTTGTGTGTGTGTTTGTGTACACTTGTGCAAGAGATGTTTACTGCTCATTAATGACCTAAAAGGGAGGGAGAGAGAAATGGGGAGAGGGAGAGAGAGATATGGGGAGGGGGGGGTCTTGGGGTGCTAGAAGTGCAGTTGTAGGCAAAAAGTCAGGCTTGTCAGAGAGCATTAGCTTCCACACCTCTTCGGCAGCCAGCTGAATCTATCTGAATGCGACTTCTTTGGGAGCTCAGGGTGATTATGTTAAATGGATGACATACTGTAGGGGCAAGCACCGATAAATCGCTATAGCCCATGACTCACTCGTCTCATTTTGCATAACGCGCTGCATTTAGCCATCTCCAGTCTATTTTTCCACAAACAACATTGGACCACAGCCATTTTGATAACTTTTCTGCAGCGTAATTGTATCGGAGCTCTCAGAAACTTTCATCTTACAATTGTATACGTTTTGAGTATCACCCCCTATCACCCCTGCATAAAGTACAAAAAGTTAAATGGCTACAGCTTAACCACATGAACCCTAGCATCCCTGTTCTGGGGATATCATAATAGGCAAACATTTGGTGAAAATTCTACCTGTTGTTGCATGTTTACTGTTCGTATTACTATTATTGCCTCTACAATGTCTAAGGAAACAGAACAAAATGTGCACCAGATGTAACAATAAAGAAACCATGAACCTTTAAAAAAAGTGAAATAGCCAAGCAAAGCTCGTAACGCATTGCAGCATGGTATTTCCACTATTTGATGTACAACAAAAATATAGGGATTAAGCGGTTAAACACGATTCAAGCTCCCATACGAGTTATTATGTTTTCTGTGCCGCTGGGTATTACTTTTTCCCTGCAGCTAAGGTTTCAAAGCTCTGGCTCTAGCTCTAGCTCTAGCTCACGATGGCTGCATGGGAGAAGCACAGTGGTGTTGTTTGGTGGTGTAAACTTCTGCTGTAGACAGACATGCAAGTTACCCAGCCCACGCCGGCACTCTCCTCAATGTCACTCACTGTATAGCTATGCCATGCCTTTTCTCTTCTACTCTCCTTATCTATCCCTCGCCTCCGCCGGCTGTCTCTGCCTCATTTGTTCACGCTGCCTTTCCAGGTGGGCAAAAAACATAAAATCATCCCTGTTTTTCTTCTCCTTTCCCACTGTCAAAGAAACAGACTGTCTCTGTATCTGACTCTCTCTCTCTCTCTCCCACTCTATCTCTCTCGGTCTCCTTTCTCCGTGTCCTTCCCTCTCTCTCCTGTCGTTCCTCCCTGGCTGTCAGCCTGGCAGACGGGTTCTGCTGGCTCTTTTCGACATGCAGGGATTGACCCAGCTTCTCCAATTACCTAGAAAAAAATAAAATAAATCCTGATCGAGGGAAATGATCCTCATTATTGACGCTTGGTTCACCTGGCTTCTGCTGCATGGGAAGATAAGCAGCAGGGATTAAATGAAGGCGAGAGAGAGAGAGAGAGAGAGAGAGAGAGAGAGAGAGAGAGAGAGAGAGAGAGAGAGAGAGAGAGAGAGAGAGAGAGAGAGAGAGAGAGAGAGAGAGAGAGAGAGAGCAGCATGGAGCGAATCCAAGGTAGAGAAAGTGACAGGTGTGCAGTGGAAAAGATGCTAGCTATTGTAGCTAACTAGAAACATACGCAGATTACGCACGTAGCCATACATGCATTCATACATAGGTAGTCCCTCAAGCATGCCTAAACATACATGGTACATAAATAGAGACATGTGCAAGTGAATGATAAGAAAAGGCCAACATGAAAGCAGGCAGTGACAGCAGAATGATGCAGCAAGATATACTGTAGCGAGGCAGAGGAAGTGCGTGGGCAGTGTGAAGTCTGTGTGTCTGTACGCGTGCGCGTTGTCACAAAGTTTAGGGAACGTTATCCAGAGCCGACAGAATATGTTACAGCCGCAACGCCAGGCCTTACTGTTTTATAAGCATCCATAATATGTCCGCCTCGGCATCAATACCCCACACTCTCCTTAACGCAATGCTACCTGCTCGCTTGCTGTACCTCACAGCTCACAACCTATTTCCCCTCGAGCCATGGGGATGCTATGGAGATTTGTCTCATCTTTGTACTTTTTCTTTCTTTAACTTTTTATCGGGGAAAGGTTTAGCTGAGCACAGGTACTCGTGTTGGAACATAGCTTTGTGTTTCTAACCTTGGTCAAAGAGAGTTTGCCTTGTAAAGTTAAAGGTGGTATTTACATTTTTTTTTATTTTTTATGTTTTGGTTAAAAGTTAAATCTCTATATTCTGTTCCATTGCTATAGCGTGTTAGTTCTGTAAAAGGGCTCTCCCCATCTCTCCAGCTCATTAGTAAATAGAAATGTAATGTTCAGGTCGGGACACCAATTTTAACTAATCAGGACAGAGATAATTTATCAGCTTCAGTTTTATAGTGTCCAAGTTCCATTTGTGTCTGCTCATTTGTTTAATTTCATCACTTCTAATGTCACTTATTTATCCTTATCCTGTATGAGTTCTGTCTGCTGATTGGATAAAATTGGTATCCTGGCCTGAACATGTATTTTCTGTTAACTAAAGTGCTTGGGGAAACCGCTGTTACTGAACAAACACCCTATAGAAATGATTGCTATCAGAATATATAGAGGAGAGCTATTTATTAAAAAAACATTCACTTACATCACCTTTAATATCAGCAAGTCATGTTCAGTTAATATATGCAGATAGATCCTTCCGTGTGCTATATTGTACATACAATGTATAGGTTCAAGAAGATGTCCATACTGCGTACACTATATTACTTCTGCCACCTGGCATATTAAGGTCACTGCATTGCTGTGCTGTTGTTGGAGTAACTGTTTGCCATGTGTGTTGGTGTCCATCGCAGGCATGCGTATCCTGGTCACTCTGCTCCTGGACACCCTCCCCATGTTGGGCAACGTTCTCCTCCTCTGCTTCTTCGTCTTCTTCATCTTCGGCATCGTGGGCGTTCAGCTGTGGGCCGGCCTGCTCCGGAACCGCTGCTTTGTGGAAGACAACTTCTCTTTGTGAGTCTCGCCGTGCATCCACATCCGTGTGTGTGTGTGTGTGTGTGTGTGTGTGTGTGTGTGTGTGTGTGTGTGTGTGTGTGTGTGTGTGTGTGTGTGTGTGTGTGTGTGTGTGTGTGTGTGTGTGTGTGTGTGTGTGTGTGTGTGTGTGTGTGTGTGTGTGTGTGTGTGTGTGCGTGCGTGCGTGCGCGCCGGCGAGCTGTGTATTTTGAGTGCACAGGCAGAAGCCTTTACAACGTTTAATGCAGTGATTTTCAAACATATTCATGTCATGGATCCCCAAATTGATCTGTATTTGGCTGCGGACCACCATCTGAAAAGATTTTCTGCCAGGGACGGGTGTCCCTGGCACATAAGAGAATATTTGTCAACATGTTTCAGAAACAGCAGATGTACAGGCTCACAACCAGTCGCATCGTGACAGTTTCGAATTTTCTGGGGAAAAAAAAATCGAGTTTACGTGTTTAGACTGTTCCTCATTTTGCTGGGGGGACCCCCTGGAACCGCTTCAAGGACCCCTGGGTGTCCCCCGCACCCCAATTCAAGAACCAGTGCTGATGTTCGCAGCTGAAAGCAATTTTCTTTATACGGTTGTCATTATTGTTATTGATAACAGGGCGTGATGAAGGGAGCCGATCGGGTCAAGGTAAGACCTTGATCTGTGTGGGTGAAGAGGAGCGTGCAAGCGCGGCTCTGACGTCGATGAGCTTAATGATCCCAGCGTCTAATCATAGTGATGAATGGGACATAGACAGGCCGGTTCATAATGAGAAAGACCCCATGTGGGCCAGCTGTATATGGGACACGGGTCTCCCATGACTTATTCATATTCCCCGGGTGTCATCCTTGCCTCTATTACTCTCGTCCATAGGATTTATGACATCGCACAGCTGTATATTAAGCTCATGCGTAATGGCTTGAGTGAGCGGCCACATTTATTTTTTTCTCCTCATCATCAATTTTTGAGGGATTCTTTGCGATGCGTCGCCATTTTTGCACAGCGGTGTCTGTGGCATTTACAGCTCGTTTCGGCCGACCAAATGTTTAAAGTGCCTGCTCGTGGGAGCTGAGTTACAGGGGGGCATTTTTTGCAGCTTAAGTAATGGACCTTTATCGTGGCAATATCTCTAATGCTCATTTTTACATGATCGCAAAGCATCAGCCCAGATGGGAGCTGCGGCACAGCACATGGCCTGTGTGATAAAGTGAACACATTTTGTGTTGTACTCAGCACGCACTGCAGCACTTACAACAAAGAGATAGGCTTTCCCGACAGAAGCTTTGTTATGCAAGTACATCGGAATGCGTGTAAGAGCCATATAAATACATAAGTGAATGTGCTGATTGCAAGAGGTGGTTGGGCTGTGGACAGGAGTGCAGTGGAGTGGAGAAGTGAGCCCGGTAGGTAATTGCAGCTACTTGTGCGGTTAATAAAGCCTGTCACACACCCTGTGAGCACAATGTATGTTGACAGACGCCCCAATTATCCACCGGCGGAGATGTGCACTATCAGAGATAGGCCTGGCGTAGCACAGTGTGCGCACGCACGCGTGCGTGTGTGTGTGTGTGTGTGTGTGTGTGTGTGTGTGTGTGCGCGTGTGTGTGTGTGCGTGCGTGCCGTGTGTGCACACAGCCCCTCTCACACCCAACCACACACATGCCAGCCGCAAATGCGCATGCGCCACACACATGCACACTCATGCACACACGTTTATAAATAGATGATAACCCACAGTGCAAATACATTGCACAGTGAGACTGACAGACAGTCATGGATAGTACATAGATAAGTGTAAGATAAGTAATAATCTTTTCACAGAAACGGCCCTGACCTTGAGTAACTCCCCTGTCACCCTGTGCACTCACAAAAGACACAAGAGACTGTGATAGAGCCTCATTTTATTTTCTATTTTGACCATGCACCCCTTATATGACTTAGTTTCCTGATTGTTTCTCTATTCTCTATTTCAGTGTTTCCAAAACACCAATTTTGGGTTGTTTTTTTGTGGGTTGTGAGTATATAATGTAGTTTTTCAAAAGATTGTATTAAATGATAGCACAGCAGACACCAAATGTCTCTTTTGGGTCTCGAGCTGTAAAAGTTTGTGGAACTTTTTATTTTATTTTATTTATTTTTGAAAGTGCGGGGGAAAAAGACTGCTCATACGAAAAATAATTTCACGCACGCTTTTACACCTGTAAACTTGTCATATGTGACAATAAAGTTGAAGTAGAGTTGAAGGAGTTGACGTGGTCCTGTTTTCCTCGCCTCCTCCTCCTCCTCCTCCTCCTCAGTCCTCTGTCGTTGGAGCTGGGCAAGTACTACCACACGGAGAATGACGACGAGAGCCCCTTCATCTGCTCGCTGCCTAAGGAGAACGGCATGCGGGAGTGCCACCAGGTGCCCACCCTGTACGAGGAGGGCCTGCAGTGCAAGCTGGACATGGAGGGCTACAACAGCACCGACAACACCACCTGTGTCAACTGGAACCAGTACTACACCAACTGCTCCGCCGGCCTCGTCAACCCCTTCAAGGGAGCCATCAACTTCGACAACATCTGCTACGCCTGGATCGCCATTTTCCAGGTGACTCAGGGGGGGGGCAACTCCCCCAGGGAGTAGAAGTGGACCCAAAATGTGTGCAACATTTGGGTTCATATTTACTCTCAAGTTTAAGCTGTGTTCCAGGACAAATTTCAATGAATAACATTTTATTTTAACCAATCTGTATGGTAGAGCAGGGGTGCTGTGGTTCGCAGACTTGGGGGGGGGGTCTCCAGATGAGTAGCTTAATGTGCAACATTGTTTTCTCACTCAACAGTAACCAACATACAGTGTAAGTGTATACAGGGTGTCTGCACACAATTTAAGGACCTTTTAGACCTTTTTAATACCAAATTGGCCAAATTGTCAGATATTACGTAAGACTGAGGCAAACATTGAGACGGAGACAGATAAATATTGTGAGGCGTTGTGAGCTTGTGGCTATTTTCACAATATTTATCTGTGGAACCGAGTCAAACTAAATGTCATGCCTACAATTCCAAGTGCTTGCCAGGCTGGTGGGGTGGGGGGGTGGGGGGTGTGCCCTGTTCAAATAGGATTATTTTGGGGGGTCGCAGCCTGAAAAGTTTGGGAACCCTTGTGGTAGAGTACCTTAATACAATATAAGTAGCACATGCAGTGGTTGGAGGTGGTTTCTCTACACACTCACTCCCCACACCCAGGTGTCCGGTATGACACATACAGGTACTGTTAGAGATGTAGCCCTGACTGAAGCTCATAAATCCAACATCTCTCCTGGCCAACGGGGGATTCCCTCTTGGATGAGCGATCATTAGATGTTTGGTTTCCAATGCAGGGGGACCTGCAGGGTTATCTTATCCCAGGTGTTAACAATTGCAATGACCTCCCCCCACTGGCACTGGCAGAGGACATTAAACGCACGTATTGTCGCTTTAATCGAACACTGAGAATAGTACTGTGCCGTTATGGATCAGCCACTCCGCCAGAAACTCAAAATTGCATTATAGTTGTCTTGATATAGAATTAATTTTTATAAACCCTTATGGTTTTCCTTTTTAGTATTAAAACATGCAGTATGGCTAGTTAAAGTGAAGGCTGTGCGGGGAAACAGAGAAGGCTAATTGCTCCAGCAGCTGCTTGCATCAAAGGAATAGAGCTTATAGGATTAGCAGGTCACTACAGCCAGAAAGAGAGAGAGAGAGCGAGAGATACTATAAGTCTCGATTTTTCCACACCATTGGTTCACTTATCTCCGCGTTCATCTGCAAAGCCCTCTGTGAAGAGTTCTCCTCTCCTGTCAGTCTAGCAGGGGGAGTATATTTCTGGAGGATGAGTGTCAGTTTGGCTGAGGTGAGCTCTCCCATACTGTGCTGTACTTCTGGGGGGTGTTCCCCAGGGAGTGAGTGCATCGAGCCCGGTGTCAAGGCTTAACATATCCTTGCTATTATGTGAAGTCTTAATACGCTGAGTGGTCTACAATGTCAAATGTGCTCCGTTAAGCCTGATATATGTACCTCCTTACACAGTGGGAGTGCTTTTTCTTTCCTTTTCGTGCGATTGATTCGCCTGAAAATATAATTTCTCACGTTTCACGTTGAGCACATTGACACAGAACGCAAATATCATATGGCCGATAAAGTCACACAATTCTTTTACGAAACTAGGTAGATGTTTCACCGCAAATAAAATGCATCAAGCTGTTTGAATGAGGCATCAACTGCTATATGAATAGCTTGAATAGTTTAATGCGAAATAGTCACAGATGCATTTTGGGATTTATTTGTCCCGCTCCCAGGGTGTAAAGATCTTATGTTGCACAGAAGTGTTGAATCAAGTGTTGATCAAATTTAAGTATTAAATCATCTCTGTCCCCTATGTCTGTTTCTATTTGTCTGTTTTATACCTTTGCTCTCTCTCTCTCTCTCTCTCTCTCTCTCTCTCTCTCTCTCTCTCTCTCTCTCTCTCTGTGTCTAGGTGATCACGTTGGAGGGCTGGGTGGACATCATGTACTTTGTGATGGATTCTCACTCCTTCTACAACTTCATCTATTTCATCCTACTCATCATCGTAAGTCCTGCTTTATGACAGCAGCTAAATGCCTGTGCGTGTGCGCACGTGCACGTGCGCGTGTGCGTGTGCGTGTGCGTGTGTGTGTGTGTGTGTGTGTGTGTGCATGCGTTTTGGGTACAGTACACAAAAACAGTTCACTGTTGCTGAATGACTGAGCCAGTCTGTCATTCAGTACGCAGTCAGTGTGGCTGCGTTGGCTTGTGTGTGTGTGTGTGTGTGTGTGTGTGTGTGTGTGTGTGTGTGGAAAGTAACGAAGTACAAGTACTTTGTTACTGTAACGAAGTACTTTTTTCGAGTATCTGTACTTTACTGAGTACTTATTTTTCTGACTACTTTTTACTTTTATCCGTTACATTTTAACACAAGTACTAGTACTTTCTACTGAGTACTTTTCAAAATAGGCTCGAAGTACAAGTAATTTAGTTTTAATGCTAAATATTAATGTTGCGCGGCAGATCAAATTAAAAGAAGCGCTCATCCATGCAGTCGCGACGCTCGCAGGGTAGAACGTCAGTAGCTCTGGCCAGAGTGAGTCACACTGTAACTAGACTAAAAAATAAAGCTAGTGTTGACTAACCATATTACCAGATGCTCTTATTTTGAAATCGTTTTTAGAGGAAGTGTGTTGTTTTGCTGCCACCATGACGCTGATCTGTAAGACTCCGGGGAGAAAATGTAAACATGAACTCACGTGAATTATAAACGCAGATTTGGGCCAAACGTCATATTAACAATATGAAACCATGCTCCTGTGACTTAAACATGTTGGAAGTGCGTTCTTTTTGAACCTCCGAAGCATTAGGTGAGTGGTTATTAATTATATCATGATGCTGGCTAAAAGTAGTTCTACTCTGTGTGTTTAATTAAGACAAAAGTTCGCACAACTGTAGCTTTGGTTTAAAAAAAAAAGTCTACATGGTCTTCAGGTGCACACTTTTCCGGTAATTTCTGGCTTTGCAAAGCCATAGCTAGCTGTGTGTGTGTGTGTGTGTGTGTGTGTGTGTGTGTGTGTGTGTGTGTGTGTGTGTGTGTGTGTGTGTGCATGCCTGCGTGCGTGTGTGCGTGTGTTTACTTTGAAGTAGCCAGTATTGTATTGGCTATTTTGTTCAAACTGTAAAAAAAAAGATGGGGGGAATGGTCTAAAGCAAGGGTCTTCAACGTTTTTCAGGCCAACCCTTAGCTGAGAGAGAGATGAAGGAGGGAGTGAGGACCCCCCTAGCTGAGAGAGAGATAGATGAAGCAGGGACCCCTTAGCTGAGAAAGAGATGAAGCAGTGACCCCCCTAGCTGAGAGAGAGATGAAGCAGGGGCCCGTTAGCTGAGAGAGATGAAGCAGGGACCCCTTAGCTGAGAGAGATGAAGCAGGGGCCCCTTAGCTGAGAGAGATGAAGCAGGGACCCCCACTACATATTGTATAAAATTGTGTTCCAGGTTAAACATTTTCATAGATGTCATAGATTTCTTAGGCTGTCATCAGTGTTGTGTAAATTAATGTTTTTTTTATTAATTTCAGACATTTAACCACTTAAAACCTTCAATAGTCTACTTATTAGTACTTGATTTGCTCCTTTTCCCCCCTACACCAAACCTCTTTGCCGAAAATAGCCGATCTACAAGCTCACTACGCCTTGCAGCGCGAGGCGTTGTGAGCTTATAGACCCTAGACCCTAGGGGTCCCGGACCCCCTGTTGAAGACCCCTGGTCTAAAGTAAAGTCTATATGATTAGAACATGCATAAACATTCGACAATTTAGCTGAATAGGATGGGGTAGGACTACGCTACTGTATTTTAACATCAGTCATAATGGTGGTAGCCTACTTGGAGAAGCAAATATTTTCTCAGGTGGTACTCAGTGTAAAAAGGTTGAGAACCACTTATTGATTTCAAAAGTTGGGTCGACTACATGTATGATTCGTCACATCACAGTTTGGAAACCAATCCTGGGCCAGTTTTAAGACGTGTGTTTGGTGGGGATCTTTTAAGTTTAATAGCCTTGGGGTACAATTGGCTTTGCACAGAAATATCCGGTAAAAATACTTTTACTTTTACTCATAAAGTACATTTCAGAGCCTGTACTTTTTTACTTTTACTCGAGTAATTATTTGAATGAGTACTTTTACTTTTACCAAAGTATTTTTTTACACAAGTAATTGTACTTCTACTCGAGTACAGAATGTGAGTACTTTTCCCATCTGTGTGTGTGTGTGTGTGTGTGTGTGTGTGTGTGTGTGTGTGTGTGTGTGTGTGTGCGTGCGTGCGTGCGTGCGTGCGTGCGTGCGTGCGTGCGTGCGTGCGTGCGTGCGTGTGTGTGTGTGTGCATCCATCCATTCTTGACACTCTGAAGGACTTTGGCAGTCCTCTGTCATATTTATCCCATTATCCCCAACTCACAGTATACTGACATGACTGTCAACCATTTTCCAAAGAATACCACGGTTTGTTTGGTTTTCGAGAAAACTATTCCATGGGATTCCATATTCCATTATGCCGTCCAATTCCATCCATTTTAAGTGCTGTATGAAATTCTACTTGCAGAGACCGTAAACAATTGCTTGAGATACAGTAAGTGATACAACGCAGTGACATTTCTGTCATAGAGAACCTTTTTATACAATGCTGCATTCGCTTCATTGCATTTCAATTCAGTTGAAAGCGTGGATTGATTTGAAAAGGTTAGACGAAAAAGTCCCTGGAGAAAATAATTGATCTACTGACAAAATTCAAATGTGCATGACTTCTTAACACCAACAGAAAGTTCCCGCCGGAGAGTAAGGCACTTCAAGGTGGCTTCATCACATTTCAGTCAGACAACTCTTGGATTCAATTAAATAATTATTGAGCATAACAATATTTGAGCATAGATATCTGAAGCATCGATCGTTTGGCGTCAAGGCTATGTCTATATTCCCTGTAAGCATGAAATATTCTAAATGAAGTGATCTGCCAAATAGATATTACAGGGAATGAAATAAGACCCCAAATGGGCTTATAGAAACAGAGCCCATGCACAGGCGGATGCTGGGGAGGAGGTGGGATTGCAAAATAACTCCATAGGGCAGCAGCAGACAGCAGTAGAGGCAGTGGCAGCACAGTGAGCAGAAAGCAGACTTATATTAAGCAAAGAATGATCAGGTAGGCAGGGAGGTTTGAATAGCCCATTAATCAGGTGAAGAGTGCATGTGACTGATCACCTGATCAGGGCTTGGCGCTGCCTTGAGATGTGTGCCTGAGCCAGCTCCGCAGGCTTCCCATAATGAAAGAAATGTTTTAATTAAATAAATCCAATTTGGAACAAACTACGGTATGCTTTAGAAAATGGTTGGCAGTAAGGTACATTCTACCGTCATAGTCATAGTCAATAGGCTACACATGGTCCTTAAAGCATGTGATTAACATTGACAGTCATTGTCGCTGCTTCACCCCCCAGATCGGCTCGTTCTTCATGATCAACCTGTGCCTGGTGGTCATCGCCACCCAGTTCTCAGAGACCAAACAGAGGGAGAGCCAGCTGATGAAGGAGCAACGCGCCCGCTTCCTCTCCGAGGCCAGCACCCTGGCGTCCTTCTCGGAGCCAGGTTCCTGCTACGATGAGCTCCTCAAGCTTCTGGTCCACATCGTCCGCAAGTCAGCCAAGCAGGTGGCCCACCTGTGCAGGGCCCTGGCACGACGCGCGGGCCTCAACATCGCCG
>NC_139951.1:34717113-34719613 GCF_963454915.1 Gymnoscopelus microlampas | reverse complement strand
CCCAATGCTATTCTCCATAGAGAAATTACGTCTATGACCCAGGGGATGGACGAGTGACATCAGGACTTCTGTACTCTACGAAGTTAGATGTGGCTGGGTCTTTAATCTTGTGAATGCCACACTGACATTGTGTGAGCGTGTGCGTGTGCGTGTGCGTGTGCGTGTGCGTGTGAGTGTGCGAGTGCGTGTGTGTGTGTTTGCGTGCGTGCGCCGTGTGTGCATGTCTAGAGTAGACGTCATTATCTTTATACTGCAGTACAATGAAAGAACTAACCTGAAAGTCCTTCAAGCTACAACCTTTCTGCGTCTATCTCTCTCTGTGTCTCTGTTTTTGTGTGCGTGTCTTTCACTCTTTGACCGTGTGTGTGTGTGTGTGTGTGTGTGTGTGTGTGTGTGTGTGTCTGCGTGTGCGTGTGTGTGTCTGTATGAGTGCACGTATGCAGTGGTGGAAAAGCTACTCACATTTCTTACTTAAGTAAAAGTATCAACATCAACAGGCCTAATGTAGAAATACATTACAAGTAAAAGTCAGGAATTCTAAATTTACTTGAGTAAAAGTATTGGCATCAAAATGTACTTAAAGTACCAAAAGTAGAAAGTACTCATTATGCAGTATGTCTCATTTCGCAAGTTTTCAAATGTATAAAATGTATAAAAATCTTTTGAAAATAGCAGATTTACAAATAGTTGTAGTGGAGTAAAAGTATAACATTTGCCTCTGAGTTGTAGTGGAGTAGAAGTAAAAGTACAGAAAATTGGAAATACTCCAGTAAAGTAAAAGATACCTCACAATTGTACTGTATACCTCCCGCATGCATTCATCTCTCTATTAGCACACCCAATCAGTCAGTCAGTGGAAGGACCCTCGTACTGTGCACTCCCCACTCCAGGGAGAGACAATATTTATTCAGGATTTATCCTGCCCTGCCGCGCGGAATGCAACGCTGGCACCTAAAGGCAATGGCCTCCTTCCAGGACGGGCCTAAGAAATGTGTTTTTCTAATTGTACAATGGGTGAGGTGCAGACAGTGAAACAACAGTCTCTAATCCTTGGCTTATAGCGGAGAAATAAAAGGAGGCCTGTGCACCCCCCAAGGGCCCTGGAATAAACAAGACTAGGTCAAAACGTAGTATGGCTGCATTGTGTATGAAACACTTGAGGGCTTTTAAGTTGACAGTTTGTATAGCTAATACATCTTGAGAGGCTGCGCAGCAACACACAAGGTCATTCAACAATATTTGAGAACATTGGGAGCTGTTACGAGTCATCTTGACTCTCCTGCGCATTGACTGTTCTGCTGATTGTTAATGTGCCCAACTTTGGAATGGTGTCTGGTATTAAATACTTTATGGTGATCATAATAGGCTAATTAATGTTTAAACATCATTCATTATGCATGGTCTGGTGTTTCTTTGTTTTGTTTTTTGTTGTGTCTAGACTATCTCCTGTTTTAGTTTGTTCTGGTCTTCTTGGTCTAAAAGTTGGCAGACCGTGTGAGCTCATCCACACTTATCAAATCATAATGGGCACAAAACTTTCTACAGGATATTAGAAATAAAAGGAGGTCTATTATCTTATCACTTTCTCTCTGACTGTCTCCATCTTTCTCTCTCTCTCGGGCGCGTGCTGTCCAGCGGCGATACGCAATTACAACTATCCAAACTAATGAAATAATGGTTTTGAGATTGCTTACGATTGTGAAAAGGCATGGAGCTGGGTTGAGGTTCTAATAGAGGATTCTGATTGCATAAAGTTTTAATTACTTTGAACAAATTCTCTTTTACTTTGATTGAAAAGATTATGTTAGGTTGTAATCTTGACTCATACTGCTCCTAAATTATTTTCCCGGACATATCAAATATTAGGGCAAAATGAAGTGAAATACTCACACTATTAGAGCCCCGGAAATGATAAGAAAAGGTCGGCAATTAAGATAGACAACATCCCATAGCCTGGAGGGACGGAAAACGGAATCAATGAAAGAATCAAATGATCGATTAATTGATTTCCTCTATTTCCTGATTCAGTGAGATGCCAAATAACAGGATGCCTGTACTTTTGAAAGCCTACTTTACACGACTCACTGGTTCAAACTGTCTCTTCATACGCATACGTCTCACTCTGTATCGACACGTCACACGTGCCAACGAGGTGTCACAAACAGCAGGGAGTTGCATCACTCCGTCTGATCGGAACACATTAGCGTTACACAGATTACACCATTCTTCATCAAACACACACTCCTCTGGTCTCATTACCAGCCAAACATCCATCTAACAAAACAGACACAATAAACTGTGTGTGTGTGTGTGTGTGTGTGTGTGTGTGTGTGTGTGTGTGTGTGTGTGTGTGTGTGTGTGTGTGTGTGTGTGTGTGTGTGTGTGTGTGTGTGTGTGTGTGTGTGTGTGTGTGTGTGTGTGTGTGTGCACACACTCAGACACGCATCCATACTGAGTACACACAAACACATGAGAGAGGGAATAACATGTATCTCTCTGT
>NC_139951.1:34709613-34714613 GCF_963454915.1 Gymnoscopelus microlampas | reverse complement strand
TATTTCACCCCACAAAGCACTGTCTGCCATCTTACACAATCTATAGCTTAGCCACTGTCACCCTGGCTCCCTATTTTAAGTTTTTCAAAATTGTTATTACATAATATATTTATAAATATATGATATAATATATATATATATATATATATATATATATATATATATATATATATATATATATATTTTTTTTAAATAGTGAACAGATGTGTGGTTGTCACAAAATCCCAAGACACACACCTGGACTTATCTCACAGCACACCAGTGTGCCTTGGCACATCGTTTGGGAACCTCTGAAGGGCTTAAGAGTGGTTAAGCCCCAGACTCACAACACCCCCAGGCGCTTGGATTATTCCTTATGGATTTGTCTGTGTTAGACATTTCTATGAACCAAGACTTTTGCCACTCTGTATATTCTCTCTTTCTGTTCCCTTCGTTTTGACTCGTGCACGTGCAGAGATACACGTGTGCACATGCACAAACACAGACACAGAGGTTCACATGTAATGTAGTCACGCATTCACAGACGCTGACGCACACACACACACACACACACACACACACAGAGCATTTGTTTGATCTAGCCATGAGTGATAGCATCACAGCATGCGTGCGTGCGTGCGTCTGTGCGTGCGTGCGTGCGTGCGTGTGCGTGCGCGTGCGTGTTACTATATAGAGTTGTAGAATGTGAATGTGGTTTAAAGCACTTACACTTCGTTGTCCAGGGATGTCACTTACCAAAATGAACAGATCTACCAGCTCTGCAACGCGATGTTAGCTTGTAGCTCTGTTCTTTTTGGCAAGCGATAACGTACAGAGTACACATTACATTATGCCTAATGTATCTTTATCTCTGCCTCTGTCTGTCTGTATCTGTCTGTCTGCAGCCCGAGGAGTTGACCAATGCGTTGGAGATCAGTAACATTGTGTTCACCAGTCTGTTTGCTCTGGAGATGTTGCTCAAGGTTCTGGTCTACGGGCCGTTCGGCTACATCAAGAACCCCTACAACATCTTTGACGGCATCATCGTGGTCATCAGGTTAGTCCATACATGGGCAACTGGCGGCCCGGGGGTCACATGCGGCCCCCACCTTCACTTAATGCGGCCCGCAGGTTCATATCGGAATACTGATATATTATTGATTTCAGCTGTTATAATTGCAAACATGACCCGCTTTAATTACCTCAGTCTATATTAGTAACTTAATGACTAGTATTGTTTATGTCCAATGTATTTGTATTTAAGTTAATAAAGTTAACACAACTATAACTAAATGCATTTAAAATTAAATATAAATGTTACTTTTCAGGATTCCAATTCAAAATAGAAAATCAGGATTCCAATTCCAAAATAGCAAAAACAGCAGATCTACAAGCTCAAAACGCGTTGCACTGGGGTCCGCTTGTCAGGGTCTGCATTGTGTGTTGTCTTATTTTGAAGTATAGTCTTGTGTTTCCTGTCTTCCATTGTGGTTGTTACCTGTCTTGTTTCACCTTCCCTGATTTATGGTTCATGTTTATCACCTGTGTCCTGTTTGCCCTAGCCAATCCCTGTGTTGATTGTTCTTGAGTTTCACCTGTGTCTTGTTAGTTCCCAGTGTATTTATACCTGTCTGTTCCTTCAATGCTTTGTTGGATTATTGTTTTAGCAACCTGAGTTTCTGAGTCTGTTTGTGTTTGCAGTTTTTGCTCTTCTGCAAACAACGATTAATTAAACTCTGTCTTCCACTTAAATATTCCGATTTCCTTGCATTTGGGTCCTACTAGAAAGCCACCCTGACACCGCTGTCACAAAAAAAATTCAGATGGAGATCTGTGGCCAAATACATATTAATTTGGGGGTCCTTGACATGAACAAGTTTGAGAACCGCTGGTTTATGTTATATCGGAGCCACACCACTGTGCAGACCTGGCATCCTATAGTGTGTATAGTTTCAATATACAGATTATTGATTTTTTACAGGGTGGCTTTAAAAGCCAGCCTGTCTACAAACAAACCTGTACCTAGTCGTCACTCCTCGACACTTTTTCCTCATTGGCTGGCCTCTCAGCAAATGTGGCTAGCCCACCCTCTCAGACTATGGGATCTGGACACACGGTGTCAGATTTGACTTACCGGCATGTGCATGTGAGAGAAAGAGACGACAGAGCGTGTCAGATTTCACTTACACACACACACACACGGGTGCATTTCTCCTTTCCGACATGTCGCCTTTCCGACGTTGACGAACCCTATACCTAACCCTAACCCTAACCGCACGCGGAAGCCACTAGTCGGAGTGGTGAGATGTCGGAATGGAGAGTGAACACCCACACACACACACACACACACACACACACACACACACACACACACACACACACACAAAGACAGACACAGATGCACTCATTTTCTTTATATTGGTAGCCACCCTGTAAATGACATGTAAATGTCAGTCTTGTGTGATATTAGACTGATGATAGGTTCTTGGTTTACCTATGATCCTAGATTTCTATCTCTATGCATTTGATGTATTACCTCGTGTTTTCCTTGTTTACTGTAATCTGAGTTCCCAGAAGTTTTCGCCAGCTCTGGCGAGGAACTTCTGGGCCAGAGCCCTGGTATTTGTGGGCGGGATGTACCTTACGCTCTGAATCTGAGCGGACACGCCTCTTACCGGTCTGAGAGCTGTGCAACTCGTCTAAAAAGTCCGACGAGAGGCAAACAGCAGTACACAACAATGGCGGCCGAAATTTCTCAAGGGCAAATTGCTTCCCGTCGATCCTATTTAGATGCAACACCCACTGCATGTGGATCCCGCCCCCTTTTCTTCATTGGCTGTTGATTTGAATCACAACGCAGTGGCCGCGCCCCTGCTGTCCAAGCTCCGACGCTAACCCTCCCAGACTATGTTTACTGTAAATCGCTCTGGATTAAGAGCATCTGCTTAATGCCTAAACTGTAAATTGTCTATATAACATGGGAGTAATGCACGTCTTGTCCCCTCTGTGTGTGTGTGTGTGTGTGTGTGTGTGTGTGTGTGTGTGCGCATGGTGACAGTGTGTGGGAGATCGTGGGACAGCAGGGTGGGGGTCTGTCTGTGCTGAGGACCTTCCGTCTCATGCGGGTGCTGAAGCTGGTGCGCTTCATGCCGGCGCTGCAGAGGCAGCTGGTGGTCCTGATGAAGACCATGGACAACGTGGCCACCTTCTGCATGCTCCTCATGCTCTTCATCTTCATCTTCAGGTATGAGGCAGACATACATAAATATACATAGTGGTGGAAAGTAACTAAGTACATGTACTCAAGTACTGCACTTAAGTACAATTTTGTGCTTTTACTTCTACTGCACTACATCTCAGAGGCAAATATTATGCTTTTTTACTCCACTACAACTATTTGAAATCTTGAGTTTGGATTATTAGAAAACATGCATTAACCACTTTAGCTCTATATATGAAAATAGACGATCTACAAGTTCACAACGCGTTGCGATGCGTTGTGATTGTAGATCGGCTATTGTAGATCGGCTATTGTAGATCGGCTATTGTAGATCGGCTATTTTCAAAAGATTTTCATACAGCTTGAAATGGTACATACTGCGTAATGAGTACTTTTACTTTTTGTACGTTTAAGTACGTTTAGATGCCAATACTTTTGTACCGTTATTCAAGTACATTCTGAATGCCAGGCTTTTACTTGTAACAGAGAATTTCTACATTGTGGAATTGATACTTTTACGTAAAACATCTCAGTACTTCTTCCACCACTGCATAAATACTGTATAAGACGGACGGATTGATGGATGGATGAATGGATGGATGGATGGATGAACGGATGGGTGGATGGATGGAATGAGGATGGAGGATGGAGGCGGGGCCAAGGTGAAGACATCAGACAGCATGAACGGGGAGCAGATGCATAATTGATTTATTGAGTGGATACTTTTAGTTGTTTAACAAGAGAGTAAACATTACATGTAGTACAGTCAAAAGTTATGCTAAAAGCATAAACACAAAAAAAGCTTGCTTCCATTGTGGTCCATTGTGCTCAATTAATCAGTAAGACATACAATACAAGTAACATTACATACAGTAACGGTAAAAGAACCAGTGGCAGAAAAATATTATATTTACAGAGAAAGTAGGGGAGGGGGAGGGGGAAAGTTGGTGGGGGTAGGCATCTAAGCTATAAGCAGTTGTAAATGAAAAAAAAGTATGTGTCAGGGAAAATGTGAAGTTCTTGGGGAGCAGGTGAGGCAGAGCCCATGAGCCCCGGAATCTGAGCGGAACGACATGTGACACGGAGGGATCGAAGACGCCCGCTACAGAATTGACGCGAGCGTGTGATTCTCTCTCTCTTCTCCTTCTCCTCCTCCTCATCAGCTTCTTTTCATTTGCCTGGTTAGGTTTCTTACCAGCTCAGCGAAATGATGATCCCCACAGTGTACACATCAGCGCACGTGTTCACACACACACACACACACACACACACACACACACACACACACACACACACACACACACACACACACACACACACACACACACACACACACACACACACACACACACACACACACACATGCACGCACCATCTTTCCATCTACCCTTCCCTTTACTCGACTCTCACGCGCATGTAAGCACACATGCATCCTGACACACAGACACTCTTTTTTTCCATCTACAGTATCCCTTTCCTCGATGCAGATACGCACGCCCTTCTTCGACACACACACACACACACACACACACACACACACACACACACACACACACACACACACACACACACACACACACACACACACACACACACACACACACACACACACACACACACACACACACACACAGACGTCCTATTGGGACTGGTGCATAGATAAACACTGTGTGACTGGAGTGAAGACTTGCCAAGCTTGCACATCAGAGGCCCAGTTCATTGAGCCTGCGTCAAAGATCCTCTACACAATTCAATCATCCAATCCCCAACGCCCATCTGCCCTCTTTCTTTCTTTTGTTCT
>NC_139951.1:34522113-34704613 GCF_963454915.1 Gymnoscopelus microlampas | reverse complement strand
AAACTGTTACTTTTCAGGATTCAAATTGCAAAATAGCAAAAGTAGCAGATCTACAAGCTCGAAACGTGTCGCTCCACGTCGCATTTCAAGCTGATCTGCTACTTTTGATGCTTTTTTGTGACACTGTAGTATGATCAAGTAGGGCGTTAATTTATGAAGAAAAGAAAAAAGTTTGAATATGGAGATGTGAGGTTCGACAGCAACGTTATATACAGTACCAATAACCCATTTGACTGGCCAATTGAAACACTTTACAACCTTTTTCATCAGTTTAATTCTTTGTGTAGTAACTGCAAGGCTTTGGCTTTGTAGGGCAGTATTTTGTGGGGACATTCAGCCCGCACATGTATAGTAATACTGTACAAGCACACACACACACACACACACACACACACACACACACACACACACACACACACACACACACACACACACACACACACACACACAATACGCACCTACTGTAATACGCAGGTGATGGAGAGCTCTAAAAGAAGAGATTATTCCTTGCATCCATGTGTGATCTGAACAATGCACATCTTTCCATCCGAGACAGCCTTGTCACAGACAGTACCATGCAATGCCATTAAACTAACAACAGCATATATATATATATGAATGTATATATCTCCATTGCTGCTTTTTTTGAATGCCATTTTCTCTGGTGGAATGTAAACTTTGCACTGTGTTCTGCTCTGTTGGACTTGCCACTGATTTCAAAGTTGCACACGTTGCAGTATTGCACACTGCACCCTGGGACCGCCGGCCCGGACGCAGCTGCCCTTCTTTTTTCTTTTTGAATGTTTCTTCTTCTGCATGGTAAACTGTTGGGATCTCCTTTAACTGGCTTCCTTCTGCTGTGCTGCTGTTTTCTTGTCGTGGTGCCCTTCTTCGCCCTCCTCCTCTCTCGTCCTCCTACCTCCCCGACCCTGTTCCGGCTGTACCATCCACTTCTGCTATAGGAAGTGACCAAGCGAGAGGATTTGCATGCCCGGCTGAGTCTCATTCCGCTGCCTATAGACTCAGGGGTATGTACAGTACAGCACTGCTCCCCCCCTCAACCCTCCTCTTCCCAGTGTTGATTTTGACTGAAAATTCTGATTTAGTTTTACTCATAGTCTTTTGAATTGAAAATTCCATTTAGTTTCAGTCATATTTTAGTCATCTGAAATGTTTTAGTTTTTGTCTGGTTTTAGTCGACTAAATATCAAGTTTAAAGCCGACTAAATATACAGCTGATTTAGTCGACTAACATGTATTTTGGCGGTGCCTTGATGGCGTCGCAATGGCTGATTTTACACTTGGTTGCATGCTGAAAATAGCCGATCTACAAGCTCACAACGCGTCGCGCTGCGATGCGTTGTGAGCTTGTAGATCTGCTATTTTCAGAGCGCGACACCCGAGTGCAACCAAACATAGAATGACTTTAGTTTAGTCTAGTTTTTATTTGTTGACGAAATTGTCAATATATTTAGTCATAGTTTTAGTCATCATAGCTTAGTTTTTAGTTTTAGTTTTTCGTCAGTGAAAAAAGGTAGTCGTCGAACATTTTTCGTCATAGTTTTAGTCGATGAAATCAACACTGCCTCTTCCTCTCTTTTATTAACTTGCCTCCTCTCTGACTCCTCCCGTCTGCCGCCTCCCTTCCTTCTCCAACCTTGCTGTCCTTAACTCATCTCCTCCCTCCTCCCTCCTCCCTGCTGCATGCGTGTTCCCTGTCGCTGCTTCAGCTCACTGAGGCGGCTGTCTGTTGAGATGCATGGTGGAGACAACCTGGTGTCAGGATGCTTGGTTTGGTTTGTTTTGGTTTGTTTTGGTTTGGATTGGTTTGGATTGGTTTGGATTGTTGAGTTTGATTTTGTTGCGTTGGTGCGGGTTTGCTTAGTGTAGTTTGGTTTGGTTTGATTTATTTTAGGTTGGGTGCATTTGGTTTGGGTTGGGTCGGGTCGGGTTGGGTCGGTTTGGTTTGGTTTGATTTAGATTGTTTTGAGTTGGGTGGGTTGTATTTGTTCTGGGTTGGTGTGGGTTTATTTAGTTTAGGTATTTGTTGTTTGTTTTGGTTTGTGTTGGATTGGGTGGGTTTCATTTCGTTTGGTTTGGTTTAGGCTGGGTTGGTGTGATTTGGGTTGGTTGGTTTAGTTAAGGTTTGATTCTATTCGATTCGATTTGGTTTGGTTTGGTTGCCTGGGGGGGTTACCTTTATTTTAAAAACAGCCTCTGGTGAGACTCCTAGGTATGCAGCTTCCCTGCACATCATTGACCTCCTTTAACACCCGTCTCTCTTTCTCGCTCTCTTCTCTGTTTTTCTCTGTCCTCAGGGTAAAAACACACTGAACCAGCAATGCCAAACAAACTCCCTCTTCGTCTTTGTTTTATTTGGCTGGCAGAGAGAGAATGGGGGGGGTACAAGCTTTTCAGAGGCCTCCACACAGCCAGCTATAATCTGAGTGAACTAGTGGGATGAGAGCTAATAAAGAGACTTAGACGATCAACTGTGTTTGCATGACTCAGTCACTTAAAGCCCGGCCAATGCTGTCTGCTAAATGAGCCCTCTTAAAACTGATGGTAGCATGTCCCGTCCTCCTGTCCTCCAATTTTACGCCGTTGAACTGGATCCAGAGTCATCTAGGACTTTTCCAAAAGGCAAATGTTTGTAAAATGCTTCGAGAACTCTGCGGCTCACTAGGCTGGGCCCTAAGAGACAGACAGAGAGAGGGAGAGAAAGGGGGTTATAGTGGTCTACTTATTTACTTCCCTCCCTTAGTACTCTCTCCACACCGTAGTCTTGCATAGCCAGATCAGAAGAAGAATCAGCTTTCATTGTCACAACACAGGTCTACAGGCGTAAAGAACTGTGTGAAATTCCTTTTTTCATGCACACTCCACCATATTTTGGTATTCCGTGAGAGAGGGTAGAAGTAGAGTGAGAGCAGAGGAGAAAAGAGAAAGAAATGCAGGAAACAAGGAGGTTAAGTAAACAAATAAGAAATGTATGTACAGCGCCCATACCCTAGGTGGGGTTGGCGAAAGGGCCTACTCTGTGTGGAGTTTGCATGTTCTCCCCGTGTCTCTCAGGGTAGTTAATACCCTCACAAAAACATGTAGTAATCCTGGTCGCTATACCGCCTCCCCCATGACAGCTGGGGCGCCTGATGGAGGAGAAGGGAACTGGTTGGAATAACGTGTTCCTTCCACGCGCTACGTCCAACCAGGGAAACTCCCCCCTGTCAGGTGACAAGAAGGTCAGTTGGCTCTCATGCATTGAAGGAGGCATGAGCTCGGCCCTGACCTCCCTAGGCTGGTGAGGGGAGTGTAGCGCCCAGGATCACTTAGAAATTGGCACCGGGTGAAAAAATAAGGGTTACAAAATCGCGGGATAAAAATTAGTTAAAAAAAAAAGAAATGTATGTACATACATAGCGTATGTGATAGCAGGTATGTACATGATGTTTAGAACATTACCATCATATGCAGGGGTGTACATAACATGCCACCATGAGGCGGGGTTAAAAGAAAGTAGCAGCAGGTGCTGTTCAATAGACTAGTCTGTGCAACAGGAAAAGTTAAAACCTTGGTGGCTATTCTCAGATTATCAGAGATTTCCGCCTGCCTGATATGACTGTCATCTAAATTCAATGAATGGGCAAAAAAAATCTCATTGAATTTAGATTTCCGTATCAGTGGGCAGAGATCATTAAGACTAAGCAAGACTATCCACACGGTGATCTTTACATAACACATTGCTGTTCATGCTATGCACAGCAAACACAGCAAAGTCCGGAGTGTTGATTTAAGCCCTGTGGGTCTCAGAGCTGAATGAACGCCCTGGATTGCATTTTGTCTGTGGCTGGACTTTATGTCCAGCCACAGACACATCCATTATTGTGACTTCCTGAGCAGCTGTGATAGGCACCAATTTTGATGGAGACACACACTCGGGTGCGAGTGTGCACGTTCCCACACACACCTTCATGGACACTATAATTCTCACATTCATCCCCTCCTTTGAAGCGGTGTAATTGAGCCCCCCCAGTGAGTTGGTGTGTGTGTGTGTGTGTGTGTGTGTGTGTGTGTGTGTGTGTGTGTGTGTGTGTGTGTGTGTGTGTGTGTGTGTGTGTGTGTGTGTGTGTGTGTGTGTGTGTGTGTGTGTGTGTGTGTGTGTGTGTTATCACGGTGTGGCTACCAGCAGCGGGCCCAGACTGGCCCATCTCCTGCCCGCGGCAGCCATGTCCAAATTGGGGTAGCGGAGTGTAAACAAGCTATCTAAACAGTCCTGGGCTATTTCAGTACCCTGGGATTTCCCTCGGGACCGATGACCCCCCCCACCCCCACATCCCCACCCTGTTATACGTCTCTTCCTTCCACATCCCTGATGACACTTACGCCTGATTTATACTTAGCTGCGTGCCGATGTCTCACACTGAAAAAATAGCTAGAGCTGGTAAATCAGCTATTTTCAGTGCAAGACACGATCAGTGGTAGCAATACCACAATATAAAAATACTCTGTTACAAGTAGAAGGCCCGGGTTCAAAATGTTACTTGAGTAAAAGCAAAAAAGTATTGGCATCAAAATATACTTATATATAATATACAAAAGTAAAAGTACTAAAATGTTTGAAAATAGCAGATCTACAAGCTCACAACGTGTCGCATTGTGAGCGTTGTGAGCTTGTAGATCGGCTTTTTTATAAATAGGCTATGTATAAAATAGGGCTAAAGTGGTTAATGTACGTTTTAAAATATAATAATTTATATCTGCAAAGTTAACTAAAGTTTTCAAATAATTGTAGTGGAGTAAAAAAAAAGTACAATATTTAGTGGTATTTAGTAGATTTAGTGGAGAAGAAGTAAAAGTATTGGAAATTGGAAATACTCCAGTAAAGTAAAAAATACCTCAAAATTGTACTTAAATGTACGTAAATGTACTTAGTTACTTTACACCACTGGACACGATGCACAACCACGTATAAATCAGGCCGCCCTAAATTACCTGCCGCGATTCAAATCCCGGTCTTTTACCTGCCGATGCTCTGTGTTGTTCCTTCCGAGGCCTGGGTGTTGCTCTTGTGTGTGCTCTGCTCTAAGTTACAAACATATTTACCCAGAAATATAATCCGGTTAGCACTTTTTATTCATGCTGATAAGGTTTAAGCCGTTTGCTGCCATGTTTGGGGCTTACCGCTCCTCCCTCCAGTCAGGCATTCCTTGTTGTTTTCTCCTCTTTTTGCCCCCCAAATTATTCCCTAATCTGGAAATTAAAAGATCATTCATTTTGGCCCAGATGCAGCTCTGGAGTGCTGGTTGTTGTTGGAGAGGATTGTCCCTCTCCCTCGTGGGCAGAATTAGATATCTGCCTATAAAAGAAACTGTGGGGAGGTAGCGTAGGAGTAGATCACTGTTTCTCTCCCATCAGGGACCCTTACGGCTCTGTAACTGAGAGTGTACAATTGGAACCATTTATTCTCTTTGCGACCTCAATCTACACTGTCAAATTATCAGGGTATTTTTTTTCGGTTCATTCGGTTCAAGATAAGACATTTATTGATCCCATGGGGGAAATTTGAGATACAGCGGTTGAGATACAGATTGCAGGGCAAGAAAAAGTACTGTAGATGGATACAGCAGGGTAAAAAATACATCACATTCAATGCAACACCCTCAATAAAAGGCAAAAATAGACACAGACAGACAGACAGACAGACAGACAGACAGACAGACCAGCAGAGTCGAAGCTACGGGCAGAAGGAAAGAGGATGAAGGATGAGAAACTGACAACTCCAAAATGATAAAGGATTTTCCTGTCACACACGCACATGCACACGCGCACACGCACACGCACACGCACACGCACACGCACACGCACGCACGCACGCATGCACGCACGCACGCACGCACACACACACACACACACACACACACACACACACACACACACACACACACACACACACACACACACACACCTATCACTCAGGGGACAGACCACAGCTGGAGTCGGACACGGTAGAGTGGTCTTAGGACCAGGTCTTAGGACCACTCTACTATATCGGGGCCAGGGTCAATAATGGTTTTATCTGACCCTGTAGTGCCACCTGGGAACAGTGGTGGAAAAAGTACACACATTTTTTACTTAAGTAAAGGTATCAATACTGCAATATAGAAATACTCTGTCACAAGTAAAAGTCCGGAAATTACTTGAGTAAAAGTACAAAAGTATTGGCATCAAAATGTACTTTAAAGTATCAAAAGTAAAAGTACTCATTATGCAGAATGTCCTATTTCACAAGTGTTAAAAATGTATACAAATCTTTTGAAAATAGCAGATCTACAAGCTCACAATGCGACGCGTTGTGAGCTTGTAGATCTGCTATTTTCAAATAGCCGAAGTAATAGGGATGAAGTGGTTAATGCATGTTTTGCAATAATAATGGTAGTAGTGGAGTAAAAAATACAATATTTGCCTCTGAAATGTAATGTAGAAGTAAAAGTACTGACATTTTTAAATAATAGATTCCTCAAATTTGTACTTAACACATTGGGTGCCAAAACCGTATATATACGGTTTTTGCAATACTTACACGGAGTGCCAAAACCGTATATATACGGTTTTTGAATTATTATTTTTTTTGAAAAAAACAAAAAAATATATAGCTGCAAGCAGCGATAATACGGGGCCAGTGAATAGAGAGAGAGAGAGACATGGAAACGGAATAGATTGAAGAGAGAGAGAGTGACATGGAAACAATAGATTGATGAGAGAGAGAGATGGAAACATAATGGTTTGATTGGACATCTCAACCTACTGCCATTAACAGGATTCGAACTCTCAACCTTCAGACTAATAGGCTGCAACACTACCTATAGTGCTATAGCTTTGTCCAGGCTGATATTGTCTGTTGAAGATCATAAACTCTTGCCTTCTTTCATGAACCAAGCCCCTGTTTCACTAACACTAAGATCACTCGTTCACAAACCATTTACCAATGAAGAAATTGTACATCTCCTCAGAACCAAAACTAGTGAAAGTAGCCGATCTACAAGCTCACAAACCATGAAAGGTTGTGAGATTGTAGATCAGCTATTTTCAGAATGAAGTATGTCATACGTTGAAAAAACGTACTCTCAAATAAGCATTTCAGGTTATCTTTACCATTTGCATATGTATTCATTGATACAGTCATGTTGTTTGCAATTCAACTTAAATTAAGTCTGCATCAAGTGAGGCTTGAACTGGCAACCTTGGGATTGTGAGGCATTCATTTAAGGGAGACACCATTGGCCCAACAGACAAGTAACTGTGAAAAAGGAGATCACACAGATGATACAGTTTCACGCAAATAGCTGAAAAATCCTGGGTTTAAGTGTTTTTCAAACTGCTCAAAATTGCGGAAAATCTAAGGGCGGAGCTTAATGGTCAAATCGATACGTGTGTTCCTCATGAGTCAAGGCACATGTGTAAGCAAGTTTCACGACTTTCGGCCAAACGAGGCATGACTTATGCCTGTTTAAAGTCTGCCTTTTCAAAAAATTGCTATAGCGCCCCCTTTTGGCCAATTGGAGTAAGATTGGTTTCAGTGATATTTGGAATGACCCTCTACATTTCTGCAAAGTTTCAAAGAAATGTGAGTCTGCATGTATGTTTTAGGCACAGATGAATAATTTTCATAAAACTGTAATAGTTAAAATCTATCTCCTCCTGGGATTTTTGAGCAATCTGCACGAAACGTTTAACACTTGAACTTTGGACCACTTTCTACAAAAATTTCCAACGGATTTTCCATAAGTGAAAAAATGCAGAAGTTAGGAGCCAATGACTGTTTTTCATATAATTCAAAATGGTGGGAGATCTAAAGGTCAGAGGTCAAAAGTCAGAGTGTGAAAGTTGTTCAGCATGAGGAGACGCATATGTGTATCCAAGTTTCATGGCTGTAGGTCAAACAGGGCATGAGTTGTACCTGTTCAAAGTTGGCATTTTTCAATTGAGTGCTATAGCGCCACCTTTTGACGAATGTGTGTGAGAATTATTTCTTGATCGTTTTTCATGACCATCTACCATATGGCCGAGTTTCGTAAAAAGCGACTGCACGGTTCAGCCAGAACTGCGAAAAGTGGCAGAAGTGACAGAATAATGCGAATAACAATACGTGTCCAGAGCAGAGCTCTGGCCCCGTAAAAATCATTTTTTTTTTTTTTGTTTACCTTATAAGCACCAGGAGATATCATTTTCCGAAGATTTTGACTCCAATCCACTTTCTGGTTAACTTATGACTTCAAAAGCCTGTATCTCGGCTCCTAAAAAATGGTTAAAAATCCTGGCACTCAGTGTACTCTGTTTTTTAAAAAACCTGGCACCCAATGTGTTAAGAACAGTACTTGAGAAAATGTACTTAGTTACTTTACACCACTGTAAAGCCTGTGGATGCGTTCAGTGCGCAGGAAAGCCGGACCAAAACAGAACACCTTACATAACACAGAGCTCAGCAGGATTTTGCCCAGTACAATAATGAATATGAACTCAGCCTGGTCCTTGTGGTCGGCCTCAAAGACCCCTAGGCCAATGGCTTAGCATTACCATTAGTACAGCACACTGCAATAGCTGAAGTGCCCCCCGTGATTTATACTTAGTCGCGCGGTGCCAATCTACAAGCTCACGGCGCCGATCGACTCGCTCACAATGCGTCACTCTGCGGCGCATTGTCAGCTTGCAGATCGTCACTTTCCGGTAAACAACTAAGTATAAATCAAGGTGGGGGACTGGGGGAGGAGTAGGAGACATAGAGAGAACGACAGGGGAAAGGTTGAGCACCCACGGCGCTTTGGTGCCCGATGCTCCACTGGGTTTGTCCTATCACAGCTGTCGCTCCTGATTGATTGTGTGCGCCGCCGAGGCGGACGAGGCCCCGTAGGAGGGGAACCTCGCTGTGGGTAGAATTGGATGTTTTTATTTACCTGTGGTTGGTGATGAATTGCTATTAGCGTAGGCGGTGCAAGCCGATCAGTACTATGCGTGTGTGACTGTGTGTGTGTGTGTGTGTGTGTGTGTGTGTGTGTGTGTGTGGGGGGGGGTGGTGGATAGGGCATGTAGCATTTTAGCAAGCATTTTGTTAAAATATTCAGATTTTCTCTTGTTGCTCTTAAGCCAGTTTTTTTTTAAATGCATACTGCTATGGCAGTGGTTCTCAAAGTGGGGTCCAGGGACCCTCGGGTTTCCTTGGGGGATTCTAAATAGACCCTTACAGGTCTACAGGTGTACAAATGGAACCAAATGGACCCCGTTACATTTGTGCACTCTCAAAGTTATAGGGGTCCTTGAAATAAAAAAGTTTGAGAACCACTGCGCTATGGTGATAGATATGGTGCGATGGGGGAGTCATGCCAGTCCCCCAGAAGGAGCCCCTTGAGCTGATTAGGCTGCTAGGTCATTTACATCTAGCTCTGTTCTGTTCAATCAGTGTGGAGGCACAAAATAGCAGTTTAACTCATTAAGACCGGGAACGCATCCGTGTCATTTTTAGATTTCTTTGGCTATTAAAAGAATAGCAGATATACAAGCAGTATGTAGATCAGCTTTTTATTTTATTTTATCGTGAACATTTTTGCAAATCTTTGAATATACACTTTTTAAAGCGAACATAACGTGAACCGAAACGGCTATCAATACATTTGATTGATTTGATTTGTTAGACGTCATGGTTAAACGAAAAACACATGTTAGTTACATGCTTCTCACAGAAACGTCAAGGATAAAAACACAATCAAGTCAGTGACTTATTTACATTGTGGTCCTTGGTCTGAGACAAACTAAACATTAAACTGGCAATGCAACGATGTTGGTAACAATATCTTTAAGCTACATTCGATAAAAAAAGAAAAGAAAGGCTACAAATGCAGGTGCTCAGTAGAGCAATATATCCCACTCGTATTTTGGGATGTTTGAATATTTGAAAGAGAAGTGCAATATCAATATCATGCTGTGATTGGTTACGAAGATGCACAAGACTACATTCACTTCCTTGTTTCGGCACGTCACAGACAGTATGAATCCTCAAAACTCAGAACGTCAAGAGACATATATAGTGAGACACGTCGGTCGCCACTTGTCGCTCCAAGCTTGAATTGGCCTTTAGTCAGTCAGTTACCAACACAAACCCCTCTGTAGGGCCGCGACAAGCCCTGCCAAAAAGACAGGAATAGAGGCTGGCAGAGTGGAAAGAATGGCACAGATACAGACAGTGTGCAGACTGCAGGAAGTTACAGACGGGAGGGCTCGGGGAAGGATTATTTTGACACAAACAATGACAGAGTGAAAGACGATGGACAAACAGTTGTGGTGTTCTGACAAACTCTGTGCCGTGTGGCTGATTTATGACTGAGACCACACTGAAGTTTGGAGCGTGTGTGTACGTGTGTGTGTTTGTTTGAGGTAGTGGTAGACAGCGAGAGTGCTTGTGAGAGAAAAAACAAGTGTTTGTGCGCATGCGTGCGCCTGTGTGTTTGTGTGTGTGTGTGTGTGCGTGCGTGCGTGCGTGCGTGTGTGTGTTAACTGTACGCTGTCGCGTGCCTTAGTAGGTTTTTGTGTGTTAGACCACACTGAAGCTCTGATCAGTTAACGTGTTAATGTAAGAGAGAGAGACCCTTATAGGTAAATTTGTACACATTTTAAGTTGAATTAACATTAAAAATGTTCTTTCTGCATTACATACGGAGTTTGTCAGCACTGCTCGGTGCATGGTAATCTTCTAGCTGGTTCTTGTACCCATTTGGGTACATTTGTACCCTCTCTGAGTTACATTAACACTCAAGATACATACACTTGCTTCGGTGGGGTCGCTCTCAGCGACACTTTGAACTGTCCCTGCATGTTGCAGTTGAACCCGGACCACCAGGTTTTCTCTCTCTCACTCTGGGCCCATAGCGTTGTGAACTGTGTGTTTGTCAGGGATACGCGGTGCCCTCACCTGTCTGCTTCTCAGAGAGGTTGCCTCTAGTCACTGATCTGAGGTCAGAGCGTGCTGTATATGCTGTGCAACAATGACATGTATTCTTCAGGAAGTAAAACTGAGCCAAGATCTGCGTTTAGAGGCAACTTCGACCCACCTGCTTTTTGTTTTAGTCCTGTGTTAGTCCACAGACACGATTGCCACTTCACAACTTTAATTTGTATGTTTGGTGTGTGTGTGTGTGTGTGTGTGTGTGTGTGTGTGTGTGTGTGTGTGTGTGTGTGTGTGTGTGTGTGTGTGTGTGTGTGTGTGTGTGTGTGTGTGTGTGTGTGTGTGTGTGTGTGTGTGTGTGTGTGTGTGTGCGTGTGTGTGTGTAAAGGGTGATGAGGATGAAGGATCTAAAGCAGGTTCAGAGATAGGTTCTATCCCTCGCAGCGTGGAGGATGTAAATGGCAGCAAGAAGGACCTATCTGCATCCGCAGGTGAGGCACACACAGACACACATGTGCGTGCGCGCACGCTCGTACGCTCACTGCTTTTGTAACTGTAATCTGCTAGGCTTGAAGTATGTAGCCTTAATGAAGTCTCTCAGAAATGACATACTCTTTTATTAAAACTCGTCCCAGATGCATTAATACAAGTAAGTGCCTGGTGTTCCCCCAGAATCATCTTGGCTAGGATCCCTGCAGATTCCATTTTTTATGAAAAAATAATAATAATACAGGTTGAAGAATGTGTTGTTATCGTTTCATAATGTCCTCCAAATGTCACTGAATCTGTGTGAGGTCTCATTCTCTCAGTTCATTCTTGGCTGGTTTCTTAACCACGCTGGGGCACGCACGTGCCCTGTCTACCTCCCTCTTCATCAACCCACAGCCTCATCTATAATTCCTTGCATGTCGGTTTTCTGCCCCTTTTACTCACACACACACACGCACGTGCACGCGCACGCGCACGCACACGAGCACACACACACACACACACGCACACACACACACACACACGCACACGCACACGCACACGCACACACACACACTTAGACATCCAGAGGAGTTCTGTGGATGAAATGTACCGAGCACAACTCCCAAAAGCATTGTACTCTCCTTCCCCTCTCATATGGATAGAATAAAAACTGCTTCAGTGGCTGAAAGGGCCTGTAATTTATTCCTCTACTGAGTGCATGGAAGGGGAGGAACACGGAGGAATTAGTGCTATTAAAGTCACATTTCCCCGCGCATGTTGCTCTACCGTATGTGTTTGCTTTGCTGGTGAATATTACGCTCCCTCGCACGCATCTCATAAGATTAAGGCTGCTCAAATATTGATTTCGCCGAGCAGCAGGCATGAGACTTAAAATTTCTACTTTTATGATATGTCTCTTCGCCACCCCCCCCCCCCCACCCCCTTCGCTTAATCTCCCCATAAACGCTGTTCCTTTCTTTTTCCTCATCTCTTCTTTCCTTCAAACTTTGGTTACCTTGAATGCCCTCCTTCTCTGCCTCCTACTTTAACGCAATAAAATCCGGAGTGTTCATTGGAAATGGACCCTCAGGGGGTCTGTACGCACATTTTGTTTTTTCACCAGCAAATACCATTCTCCCTAACTCCCCCTTTCTTTTTTTACTAGTAGTGCCCATAAACGGCCACGTGGACCTGAAAAGCAGCCTGACCCCTCCTCTGATCACCCACACGGCTGCCACGCCCATGCCCGTGCCCAAGCTGCCCACGCCGGGTGACCCCGTCCTGGGCTACGAGTCGCGCCGTGGCAGCAACGTGTCCATCGACCCGGCTTTCTACGATAAGTCACCGGTTAGTGCTTCCATCTCTTCCTCTTTGTGTCTCAAACAGGGGTGAAAGTGGCTTCTTGAGTTATACTCTATGGTATAGAAATTACAAGCAAATGATATGCATAGAAAAATCTAATGGTGTGTGTACCACAGAATAATGTGTCAATGTTGACACTAAACTTCAATATAAATGTAAAACTCAACAATTAGGCTACATTTCTTTGAAGTTACAAATGTGTAAAAAGAAAACTTCAATATGTGCAAGTATTTACAAATTACAATTTAATGTGTAGCAAATCAAATGGTGTACAGTATGTACCACAGATGTGTTAATCTTAACACAAAACCTCAATATCAAAGTCAACAATTACTTTTGTTTGAAATTAAATTAAACGTCTGAAATCTCTCAGTTGTTAAACCTGCGTGACATCACCTGCCGACTGCTGTCTGTCACGCCTCCCGCACGCACGCACGCACGCACGCACACGCACACGCACACGCACACACACACATACACACATACACACACACACACACACACACACACACACACACACAGACCGGCGCGAGGAGACCCCATTGGAGATGAAAGCTCATCAAGCATCTCAAATCATTCTCTCAGCGTTTCACGAGGTGACTGCTAATGCTTGCGTGCTAAGAGGATAAGTAGTGCCCCCCTGCCCCCCTGCCCCCCTGCCCACAAGTGTCTCCTCACACAATCCCTTGTCGCTGTGTGTGTGGCTGGCTGGTGTGCTGAGGAGGTCGAGGTGATTGATGATGATTAATGTGTCGTGCCAGTCAAACAATCAAGTAAGCGCCCATACTCTACTTGACTGCTGCCATCGACACTCTCAATTTAACAAATCAATGATCTGGAAAGGAGCTGGATAAAGAGTTCCAGATTCTTAATATCTCTCTCTCCCTTCCTCTCTCTCTCCCCCCCCCCCCCCCCCCCCCCTCTCTCTCTCTCTCTCTCTCTCTCTCTCTCTCTCTCTCTCTCTCTCTGGCTCTCCCACTATCACTCTCTATTTCTCTCTGTCTTTCAGGTGTACAGTGAGTCACGGCGGTGCACTTTATTGGCATGACAGACTACATTTTTTTGCCAAAACAATCTAAAAAATACTTCTGTATAATGCCGTAAAACATTGACTTGTCAAAAACCAATATGTAATATATGGAATGAGTTGCAAAATAACATTCATTTAGAGCAGAGATTCAATTTTTTTTTATTTCAAGGACCCGTCCCTCAGTTTGATGTGCTTTAGGCCATTGATCCCCATTTGATGAGATTTTTTTTTATCTCTCTCTCAATTTTAAAAAGACATATACTGTATCTATACCAGCAGTTCTCAAAATGGGTTTCGGGGACTCTCAGGGTTCCTTGAGGGAGTTCCTAATGGACCGTTGCATGTCTGTAACTCTGAGCGCGTACAAATGGAAAATGGAAATGTTTCATCTGTACGCTCTCAGTGTTATGGGGGTCCATGAAATTAAAACATTTGAGAACCACTGATCTATACATTATTCCTGTATAAATGCATCTCACCCCGTTGACCCTTTTTTCTCAGACCAGCGCCCGTAGCTCCTCCCCCCACGCCCCGTGGAGCTCCGGCGGCAGCGGCTGGACCAGCCGGCGCTCCAGCTGGAACAGCCTGGGCCGCGCCCCCTCCCTCAAGCGGCAGAAGCACCACCAGTCCGGGGAGCGGCGGTCGCTCCTCTCCGGAGAGAGAGGCTCCAGCTCAGAGGAGGACGGGGGAGGAGGAGGAGGAGGAGGAGGAGGAGGGGGAGGGGAGCTCCCGGAGGGGGGCGACACAACCTCCCTGGCCAGGACCGACTCCATGTCCCAGTCCCAGGGCCCCATCAGGCACCGCCGGATGGAGTCGGTGGAGACGCGCAGCTCCATGGACCTGCCCCCCGAAACACTGCTGCAGGTACGTGGAACGGTAATGCTGCGTTCACACTGGCAGCTACAAAGATATAGGCTACCATACATTTTCAATGTAAACCAGCGGCATGGAGATACAAAGATACGTCAGACGTTTGTAGCTGCTACACAAGCAACAACAGCTACAACAGCTACAAAAAAGTTGAGCTGGTTTCAACTTCAGCTACAAAGATACAAAGATACAAATGCTGTGTAGCTTTGTATCTTTTGTATCTGCCAGTGTGAACGCAGCATCAGAGTGGGCACCTCAATGTTAAATTGGCAGTTTTTTCCAAAATGTAAAAAAAATAAGAATTTAGAGAATGGTCTGTAAGTAATGTAAGAAGAAGTTGGAGGGCAAATAATAATGATGCACTGTGCATGTTCAAATCATGTGTATGTAGTGTAGCGCCCGGGATTTGAACCCGGGACTCCCGCGAGGAAAGCCAAAGGGAATTATCTATATCTTGGGGGAGATATTAGACTTTCATGCCATCAGGCTGAGGTTGTGAGCCACTCCGCTACACTCACCCCCCTTTTGACCTCCTCCCATGGGGAAACCCGATCCGGTCACGGCACCAATGTGACGCCCGGGAATCGAACCCGGGTCTCCCACGAGGAAAGCCAACATCTTAACCACAAAGCCAAAGGGAATTCTCCATACCTCGGGGGAGATATTAGAGTTTCAGGGCATCAGGCTGAGGTTGTGAGCCACTCTGCTACACATACTTAACATTACTTTACATTTTCCTAATCTTTTATTTTTTGTAATTTTTGGAAAACCAGCATACAACATCATCTCCTCGCCACACCCCTTGTTTCCAGATGTGGTGTGTTGCATTTTTAGCTAGGCATGGTTAGGGTTTGTTTTGTTGACAAGTTATCAGACAAATAAAATAGGGCTTAAAGGGATATTTCGCTTTCAAAAATTTTTTTGGTCATTTTATCGTCTACTCAGGCTTTTGTGAGCCCCCCAGACAGTTTTTAAGTTGCTTGATTTAGTATTTAGATATTTGATATTCATTTTATCAGACACGCCCCCTTCCTATACAAACCCATTGTAACTTCAAACTCCATTTTAACCATGATAGATTCATCAAAAACACCCATCCTTGGTTCACCCGACTCATACCGCCCCCCCTAATGCGTGAGGGGGCCGTGTTTTTTCAATTACTTTTGTCATTTATTTTTAATGTTTTTTTTGGAAAATGAAAAAAAATGTAATACAATAAAAAAATAAAATAAAATAAATGAAAAACTTAATCGGAAAAACACGGCCCCCTCACGCATTAGGAGGGCAGGGTGAGTCACCAGAACGAAGGACGGGTGTTTTTGATGAATCTAACATGGTTAAAATGGAGTTTGAAGTTACAATGGGTTTGTATAGGAAGGGGGCGTGTCTGATAAAATGAATATCAAATATCTAAATACTGAATCGAGCAACTTAAAAACGGTCTGGGGTGCTCATAAAGGCCTGAGTAGATAAAATGACCAAAAGTTTTTTTGAAAGTGAAATATCCCTTTAAGTGGTTAAATGTAGCTTTAGTTTCTAGCCACAAGACCAACCTGTTGATATGGTTGAGAATACCCAGTGAGAAGAACATAATCTATTGTAGAGCCTACTTACAGAAAGTGTCCTGAAATTAAATTATGTAAAAAATACTCCCTTTCCCTCCAGGTACCGTTCCTGCATCGCTCAGCCAGCATGCACAGCTCCAGACCCCCCTCGCTGGGCGGCCTGCGGCCCCCGGAGCACAGTGACTGCAACGGCAAGGGGTCCCCGTCGGCCCTGGGGCCCACACAGCTCTCCCTGGAGGACAACACAGAGGAAGAGAACGTAGAGGAGGAGCCCGTTTTAGTTAGTCTGCTGTTTGTGCATTGTGTGTGTGTGTGTGTGTGTGTGTGTGTGTACTTGTAAGCGGAAAGCTCACCCCAAAACATACTTGCCTCCATTTTCTTCGCGGACCGTTCGCCCCCAGCGGTTCTTGTATTTGTTAGGTTAAGGTTAGGCATTATTTTTTTTTATTATTTTAAGTTAAGTTTAGGAATAAGGTTAGGTTAAGGCATAGTTTTACTAGGGTTAGGGTTACGTTTAGGAATAAGGTTAGGTTTAGGCATAGTTTTACTGAGGTTACGTACAGTATAGGAATACCTGGTGGCGATGTGTTTTGGGGCAAGTGTTCTTGTATTCTGGGTGCACGTTTGGTCACGTTTAAAGCGAAAGAGTGTTCATTTAAAGCTGCATATGTTCTACTGTATGTCTCACTCGGGAGTTGATCCCGGGTCTCCAAACATCTCTGAACATCTACCGCTCGCACAAGAGGCACTCCCCGCTTGGCCTGGGAAGATGTTGCCCTTATGAGCTTCAGGCAGTACTACCTGTACTACGCTTCACAAATGGGGCAGTAGCCGAAGCCCACTGTGTGCTTGTGGAGAGGAGCAAACAATGGAGCACATCATTGAAGTTTGTCCTCTCCAAAGACTAAAAAGGAGGACTAGTCACCCTCCATACAGCAGACCAAGAGGCGACTGCCTGGCTTGAGGACTTTGCATTCGCTAAATAAAGTACTACCTGTGTCAGTGGCCTGCCCACCACCCACGGCACCCAGTGTCTACATTTCTCAAAGGATGAGTAGGGAGACAATCTCCAACCACTGCAGATGTTCTAGTTATATTGTATTAACATACTCTAACTCTACCATACAGATTGCTTAGAATAATGTTTTATTCATTTAGATAAGTTCTGGATTGCAGCTTCAACCCATTTATACACTCTTCAAGCTCAATGAGCACTCAGGATTTGACTGCATGCATGGATGTGTGTGCTGTGTGCATACATGAAAGAACATGGATGTGTGTGCTGTGTGCATACATGAAAGAACATGGAATGTATGTGCTGTGTTCTGTGCATACTGTACATGCATGGATGTGCTGTAATTATGTGGTTCTCTCTCTCCTCCATGCAGGGTCGTTTCGCTAGAATGTTCCGCTGGCTGGAGAAGAAGCAGCCAGACTGGTGTCGAGAGAGAGATACCTGGTCGCTGTACCTCTTCCCTCCTGAGTCCAGGTATTGACATTGAACTGATCGATTTAATCGATTATACAAAAATATAGATTTGAATATAATAATATGATTTTTTTTTCATATTTTCCGCAACACCGTTGTACGACAAAGTATAAAATAGGGTTTAAGTAACTAATCAGTCTAATCGATTTAGTTGATTAGAAGAAAATCAATTCACATTGATTCGTTGATATGTAAAAAAAATAATCTCTTCTTGATTATTTTATTCATCGGAAAATTAATCCATAGAATAATCGCTAAGAAAATAATGTATAGTTACAGCCCTAAACTCGTCCTTTTCCCTACAGTACAGTACATCCACTGCCGCTCACGCCCCTCCCCATTCTAAACCCCCCCATCACCCCTCCTCTCGTCTAATCTTCAGCCTGTGTTTCCTGCGGAGAGGGCACATGCAAGCCTTACTTCTTCCCCTCCCGCGTTGACTCATCCCGTATGTTTCCGCCACGTCAGGGGTGAGCCAGCAAGGGCAGAGTGAAGGAAGGAAGCTGGAAGGTTAGAGGGGATTGAGGGAAGGAGGGAGAGAGGGAGGAATTCTCTATCCTGTGGCGTGCTGACTGTTCTCCCGAGCGCGTGCTGAATACATCGCTTCCCTCCCCTCCTCCTCCAACCCTCCCTCGCCTCTCTCGTTCCTCTCCTCCTGGGCTTTGATCTGCGCGTCTGCCTTCTGTTCTGGAGGACAGAGGGAAGGAGACAGGGGGAAGCATGCGGGGCCGCATCGGCCCCTGCCTGCTCCCTCAAGCCCCCCGGCACTTTACTAATTAAACATCAAAACCCACCACAACCCATCCCCACTATCACCACCATGACCTCCATTATCCCCCCTGCCACCTCTTCCACACACACTTGTCCTATGTTTATCTGTAATAGTGTCCTTTTCACCAGCCTGGCTGGATGTTTAGATCACATTTTTTGTGCGGAAGAGCTGCTCACCTGCCCCTTTCCCCACCACAGCGCAAAGAAAAATCGGTCGTATGCCGTGTCTTTTGGCTCCAATCCTCCCTCTAGCAACCTCAAGATTGACACTGAGGACACAGGCGCTGTATGGAATCTGTCAAAGCTCTGACTCGCATACACCCACCCGTGCTCGCATAGTCATCATCAAGGGACATCGAAGGACATCAAGGCACAATGGCAAGGGTTGCCATGTCTGCTTATTATAAGTGACCTTTGCCTTGTTTTTTTCTGTAAAGTTGCTTGTAAATATTGATAGTTGTGGTTGAGTTTTTTTGGTCTTGTTTCCAAAGTGTATAGTTATAGTTGCTTATTTGGGCTTGCTTCCTGAATGTTGTTTAAACAGTGTTTCTCAAACATATTCATGTCAAGCCAAAATGTATATGTATTTTGTCCTCGGACCACCATCAGGAAATATTTTGTGCCAGGGACCCCCGTACCAGATTTGTGTTGTTAAAATGTTTCATAAGAAAAAAGAAGCTCACGACACGTTGTGAGCTTGTAGAGCCGCTATATTCAAATAGCTGATGCATGTAGGTTTAAAGTGCTCACATGTGGCCTAGAGTCGCTCGCTTCTTTTGGGCTTGTTTTCAGAGACCTCGTTGCTTATTTCTCTCGCAAAATCTGGCAACACTGGTGGCGGGCGGGAGGCCAGCAGGCTTTCACGCAGACCCGAGTTCAGCCTCGGCCAAGCCTTTGTTGTGCGCCCGCGTTGATTAGCACGGGTCCTCAGTTTGACTTTTAACGAGCAGAGGAGTCAGCTGGACTCTGCGGTCTCGCTGCGTCTCGTTTTTGATTGGACGTGTTGCAGCGCGGGGAAGGGAGTCCATTTAATTGGTTGTGTGTCAAAGTGCTGTGCAGGGAGGGGCTTTGCAGCAGTCGCAGGGGTTGCAGTAGAGTCACGCACGATAGCGGCTGCCTGTGTGGAGCAGGGCCTTTATGGTTGAGTGCAGTCCCTCAGGGCTCTATGCTAGTGTCTTTTCTGTTTTCTGTTATTGTGGGGGAAAGCTTTCGCTGAAAATAGCCGAACGACAAGCTCACAACGCGCCGCGCTGCGACGCGTTGTGAGCTTATCGTTCGACTATTTTCCTGCGAAAGCTTTTAGTTATTATTCAGTCACATGCTCTTTTTAATACTTTTCATCGGGTCAATATTCACAAAACCCACACAGTGGCACTTAGCCACTTTCACTTTCACTTAAAACACAAATTAGAAAATAGCAAAGAATAGCAGGTCAGCTACTTTTGTATGACACTGTACTACTGTAGTATGACGAAGTAGGGCATTAATTGACGAAAAAAAACATTAAAAGTTGAAATAGCGTTTGGAGATTCAAGGTTTCTTCTGCCCGACAGCAACAATTTACTTTATTGACCGGAGTCGGCCTAGACAGTCTGATCTGTGAGACACCTGAAATCAGTGAAGGACTATTCTTTATCTTTCGGGGTCCCTCTCTTATGAACCAACCCCTCAGATGACATCTGTCTGAGCCCCAATTGAAAGCCAATCATGTTGGCTTTCGAAAGTAATCTTTTGTGTCAGAAAACCCAAACAGTTCTTTTCACACAGGCATCAAGAAGACGTCAAAGACATGCCTGTTTCATTTTTTCCCCTTCAGGTCTTGTAAGCAGTTCCGTTTTTCCCATTGGAAAATGTGGCAACAATCTTTTTTTGCCTACATTGTGTACTGTTCTATGCGTATGCATTCAATCTACATTTGCGTGTCCATATAAATTGTGTGTGTGTGTGTGTGTGTGTGTGTGTGTGTGTGTGTGTGTGTGTGTGTGTGTGTGTGTGTGTGTGTGTGTGTGTGTGTGTGTGTGTGTGTGTGTGTGTGTGTGTGTGTGTTCAGTATGTGCGTGCATTTAGCTGACCTGACATTACTGTTCTTAGCCCCTGGGAGGCAGAACTGGCATGACTGTGTGCAGTGTGTGTGTGTGTGTGTGTGTGTGTGTGTGTGTGTGTGTGTGTGTGTGTGTGTGTGTGTGTGTGTGTGTGTGTGTGTGTGTGTGTGTGTGTGTACACACACGTGCGCGTGCGTGTGTTTGTTCCTATGCGTGCAATGTGCCCTCGGTCCCCTAGAGCAAACGCATATGGATGGCACATGAATTCTTCAGCATCAAGGATGTGGCGTGCACATTATCAAAAGAGGAATTAGCTCATTCTGTGAACAGCATATGAATAATGATCTCTACAGTCGTCAGACACACACACACACACACACACACACACACACACACACACACATGCAGAAGCACTCGCTGTGATTGTCAGCACAAAGGTGACTGTACAGCCAAGCAAAAAGAAAAATCCCAGATCTGAAGTCGACAATATTGCCCCCCCCCCTCTTTGTACACCCTGACAGATACGAGCCATCAAAGCATATTTGACGCATGGTTTAATCCCTCTCAGAGCGTTACTGTATATCACAGCCATTTCCTCTCTCTCCGTGTCCCTCTGTTCTTGCTCGCTAAAGGCCTAGCAGAACCTTTTCATGTGTGGTAATGAATGTCAGGCATAATTAATGGCTCTTAATTCCACAATGGTTCATTAAAGCGTCAGCGTGTGGTGCGTCCTGATCTCTTCAGTTGAATGGGAGCGCTCATCATTACCTGTAAAGTGAAGCAGCGTTTCCAAACCCGTGGGCTGGGGCCCACTGGTTGGCCGTGAGGGTATTGCAAGTGGGCCCCCGCATAATTGGCAAACACTCCCGATTTTAACATGAAAATACCTATATATGTGATAAAAATGGTACGGTATTTTCTTCTTTAAAACCTTTAAAATTAGTTTTTGAGCATTGTGTTACAGATCAATAAGAACTTAAAGTATACTACGCTGGTGCCATTGATCCAAGGCGGAACACAATCGATCGATTCATCATAGAAATAAATATGCTCTGAAAGGGGTGGTCAAATGGGTGGGCCGTGTATGCTTTCGAGATTTTCAAGTGAGCCCTGATCTCGGAAAAGTTGGGAATCACTACTGTTAACGGAGACGTTATAAGAGACGTTATTTTACGTTTTACGTTGTTTCCTATTGCCGTCGAGACGTTTTTATTCTGAAAACTCTGAGCCAGCCACAAAATTAGATTCAATAAACTTGTCTCACAAACATCTGTCGCCGTTCAATAGCTTGCGCCACGTAACGTGCCAGTCCACCCCGGGGTAATTGATTGTGTTTTGTTATTGTTTGACAGGTTTCGGATTGTTTGCAATAAGATCATCAACCACAAGATGTTCGATCATGTGGTGCTAGTCATCATCTTCCTCAACTGCCTCACCATCGCCATGGAGAGGCCCCACATTCAACCTGGCAGTGCTGTGAGTACTTAACACCCCCGTACACACACACGCACACGCACACGCACACGCACACGCACACGCACGCACACACACACACACACTGTTCAAACACACAAACAGTTGCACTCGTAAATATGCATACGCAGACCTCCAGTTGACTCTGACTGTTTTCCTCCCATCAAAGACAAAGTCTAGCTAAGTGTCAGTTTCAAGCGGGATAGTAAAAAAGACAGATGCCCCCCCCCCCCCACATGCACATACATACCCTCCCTCCAGCCCCTCCAGAAAGCTTTTCTAGTTCACTGGGAAAAAGTTTGTGCCTGCTGAGAAAACTCAGGCAAGCTAGGAGAAGACAAGGAGAAATGCCACGCACACGCACACACACACGCGCACACACAGGAAGAGAACACCATGTAAGCGGAGAGCCTCTAATATTACAATAGTTTGAGTGTTGGTGGTTTACTGGTTTCAGGTAACTACAGGTATCATCAGCACTGACATTTCCTCGGTTTATTCCACCTGCTTCTCACATCCAGGGGTGCTGGCTCAGTGCCTTGTCTCAAAACACACACGCACACACGCGCACGCATGTGCACACACACAAACCTCAGGGGGAAAAACCCACCTCCTCTCCCTTTTTTCCAGCTCAATGTCGCATTGAGAGCTGCAGCTGAACACAGCGTTGCCGCTCCATGCATAAACACACTAATTATCGCTGTTTGACTTCGTCCTCTCTGGGCGCGGCAGTGAGTGTTCTGCGGAAAGGGCCTAATTGCTGTCCGGGTCTCACTGGAATGCCCCCGTTTTCTGCTTGTTGTGTGACTGAACCATGGAGGAGACATCGCTGGCCTAATTGATTCAATTATCTGTGGACTGGTGTAGGCTACACAGCAAAAAAATAAATCCTCAGTGTTAATGTAACTCCGAAGCGTGTGCAAATGGAGCCAAATGGACCCGTTCTGGGTCCATTTGGTTCCATTTTGCACTCTCAATATTCTTACTGTGTGCGTGGCTAATGTTCAGAAAAGCAGATGTTAACACGTGGAGACTACAGGCTGCGGCTCTACAGGGCTGTTCAGGCCTATCAGGGCATTCATAGATCTGTGATATTTATCTGTTTTTTTTTTTTTTTTACACACAAACACACACAGTCACACACACACACACACACACACACACACACACACACACACACACACACACACACACACACACGCATGTTTGGATGTACAACACAGACATTGCATCCCGAGCACATCTCAACTACATCACATAATGACTTGTGCCTTTCACTGCAGCCACACAGACTGGAGTCACAACGTATGCATCTGTTTGCTGTTAGGTGCTTCCAGCTTGCCTTCCTGATGTCATTAAATGAGATGGAAATGTATTGCATGATGCAGCAAGAAGCAAGAGATGTCATTACAGCTACAATAGCCTTGATGCTCATTGTCCCAGATCTCATTTGCCTCACTGGTTATTGCAGGATGCCTATTTGTTGTTCTCCGTGTCGGTTATTTAGAATTAATGAGGCTGATTGTAAGTCAATTTTCACTCGCTGACTCCATTCGAGTGGCACATCAATAAATGACATGCCTATACCGCTTCCCTGTACCTGCAGTGAGTACATATTACTGCTGCTGTATGGTGCAGCATGGTGATGGTATTAACCGTACGTAATAACCATACAAATTTGAGTCTCACTTTAAATAGAAAACCCATTTGGCTGTTATGGAGATAAAATGTTTTAGCCGTGACTTTTGTGTGCGGAACGAAGGCTTGAATAATGAGTTTATTACCCTTGAAGTGATGTCAGGCATTTGGCTTTTGTGTTGTTTTGGTTTGGAGCTGAGGGGTTGCCTGGATACGCCCTTTCCTCCAACTCTACTGGAGATGATTGAGGATAAATTATAATTATACCACCTATTATGATTTGTTATTCCTAATTGAGCCTGGGGACACTTGCATGGCCGTCCAGAGCCCATGTATTGAATTGTATCAGCCTCAGCCCTCGCCAAGTCCATCAGTCTTAACGTCGGAGGTCCGCCATCGTCTCGTCTCCCCACCAAAAGAACAGTAAGATAAATGGAGTTCATTTGAGCTGCCTGTTCATTTATAATAGAAGACCGCCCACGGTGAGAGCTTATCAGGAGAAGACTGTCTTATACTTCAGGTTTTTTAGTCCAGATATAGGGTTGCAAGAGAGAGCAGCTTTGAAAACGTGGTTCAACCGCTCATACAAGTTACAGCAGTGGCTCCCTCTGTGGGTTGCTAAGAGACTCAGCGCCAAGAAGCCTGAGTTAAACATACTGTAGTTGCGCATTGTGTCCC
This sequence comes from Gymnoscopelus microlampas, assembly GCF_963454915.1. NCBI lineage: Eukaryota > Metazoa > Chordata > Actinopteri > Myctophiformes > Myctophidae > Gymnoscopelus > Gymnoscopelus microlampas. The sequence goes on along the minus strand of NC_139951.1, from coordinate 34,680,291 downwards.
TGAGTCCCTCACTGAAAATAGTCGTTTGTGAGCTTGTAGATCTGCTATTTTCTGTGTGTAACACCGACATGCAACTAAGTATAAATCACACTGCTGTGTCTGACAGTGTGCGTAGAGTGATGCTGTAAAACTGGCTTGTAAGTAAACCAAGCCCCCCTTGTCCAGTGCCAGCCTGGTTCCCTGCCATCATGCTCTGGAATGCGGTATTTAGGAAGAGGAAAGCTGGTTGCTTCTTCCGGTCGACTGGGCAGAGGTGGTCGGTGGATGCCAGGTCAGGCCGTGACCACAGACAGACCAGCCTGGGAGCTGGTACTGTATAAGCTCTGGGAGCAACACTACTACAGAGGAGCCTAGGATGAGAAAAACATGAGTGCGGGGGCAAAGGGAGCATGTTTGATTTTAGCGATACAGCGTATGTGGCTGTCTGTCTGTCTGTTGTTGTTTTAAAAAAATAAATCTGAATCATAAAAATACCGCCTGCGACAGAGGGAAAAAAAACATGACCCAGTTACAGTGGACACTGATGAGATGAGGCATGTATTTCTGTGCCTCTCACTGGCCCCGACCACCCCCCCCCCCCTCCCCCCTCCAAGTTTGTCTTTATTAATGAATGAATGAATATGAAAATATCTCTGTGAAACGGAGATCGGAATGGCCGCAGTCAGGCCTGGAATTTATATTCCCTCTAAACAAGCACTCCCAGTGATGTCATGGCTAACATTCCCAGAGACTTCAGGAATAAGTCACAACTCTGCAGGGCTGTCGGACGTGTGTGTGTGTGTGTGTGTGTGTGTGTGTGTGTGTGCGTGTGTGTGTGTGTGTGTGTGTGTGAGTGTGAGTGTGAGTGATTCTCTCTATGAGAGTGTGCGTGGTAGCGGCAGGCCGTGGGAAAGGCAACCAACCACCTACACACACACACACACACACACACACACACACACACACACACACACACACACACACGGACACACACGGACACACACAGACGGACAGAAGCTGGACAGGGTCTTGTCTCCCAGACACGGGGGGAGCAGGGTAAATAAGCAGCCAGTGAGAGGATCCCTCCGCTCCCTGCTACTGGGCTAGCTTGTTTTCTTTCCTCAGTGGTTGTTTAGGTTAGCAAACAGTCTCCCATCCTCTCCCTGCTCCTGCTGTTGACCGCTGGATCCTCTAGCCTCAGGCAACACTACCATACTGTCGGGTAGAAACCTCTTATCTCCATAGTTTAACTTTTTATGTTTTCCCCTACTTGATCATACTAACTGCAGCGTCACACAAAAAGTATCAAAAATAGCAGATCTACAAGCTGAATATCACATCCCGATAGGACGCGTTTTGAACTTACAGATCAGCTATCTTTGAATTAGAATCCTGAAACGTAACGGTTTTGGAGATTTCAGCATTCAAATTCTAAAATAGCAAAAGTAGCAGATCTAGATCTGATACTTTTGATACTTTTGTGTGACGCTGTAGTATAATCAAGTGTGGATGGTGTTAATTTACAAAAAAAAACACAAAAAGTTAGAATATGGAGATAAGAGGTTTCTGCCTGACAGCAACGATAAGTTACGTAGCTGTGAGTTCAAGCGAGTTCTGTACTGTACCGTATTGTACGTAGACACTGCACTGGTAGCTATAGGTCTCCTCTGTACGTGCTTGTTGGAACGGCCACTGGGGTGTTGGTGTAAAAGAAAAGAAAATGTTTGTTTATTCTCCTGGGGAAAAAAGCGATATTCTTAAAGAACAAAATAAAATAACTGATGATGCTTTTGTAAGAGAGTAGTAGTAGTAGTAGTAGTAGTAGGCAGGCAGGCATTGTTTTGGTGGAAGGGAAATGGAAGTGTTTGTGCGCACTTCAATGTTCTAATAAATATAGTCTACCATATACAGTAAACAATCTGTCTCACACAGTCTGCTCTGCTGCTTTACGCATCCCGTCAGGGGAGAGTGTGTTTATTCGGTGAATTGACAGCTGACAAGTTGGCACGAAACTTGCAAATAGATGCATCTGCATTCTCATTGTTTATTCCAGGGCTCTTAAACGTTTTTTCAGGCCAAGGACTCCTTAGCTGAGAGAGAGAGCAGGCACCCCCCCACTACATATTGGATTCATGTTAAATGTGTGTTTTCAGACATTTAACCACTTAAACCCTAAATACTTACTTACTTGACCGTTGGCTCTGTACTTTGTCTGCTCCTTTCCCCCTCTACTACACCAACGCTCTTTGCTGAAACTAGCAGATCTACTAGCTCACAACGTGTCTGCGACGTGTTGTGAGCTTGTAGATCTGCTATTTTCGGCTAATGCTCCCCCCAGAATAGGGATGCAAGGGCTCAAGTGGTTAATGTAAAAAAATAAAAAATAAAGTCCCTATTACACAAAGATTTGGCTGCCCTCCTGCAGTATCTCTGAGGAACCCCTAGGGGTCCCGGACCCCCTGTTGAAGACTCCTGGTTTAATCATAAGAGGAAGAAGGATCTGCACGTTGTTAATTAGCACATGGTAATTGAAATGCGCCTTTTTGCATAATCCCTCCATAGATACGCACGCACACAGTTCCCTGAGCCTGATTTATACTTTAGCTGATCTACAAGCTTGTAGATTTCTATTTTCAGCGTGTGACACCCGTGCGCAACTACAGTATCTATAACTCACACATTATGCATTACATGGGAGAAGTCAGCCACAGTTTTGTGCCACTGGAGTGTTTCAGTGCCAGGGATTCACCGAAGCCGTACAAATCGTCTCTGACGGGTGGACACCTCATACGTCCAAAACTGTTACTTTTCAGGATTCAAATTCAAATTGTGTATGACGAAGTTAATTATTTAAATGAATTTACGAATAAACATGAAATCATGGAGATAAGAGGTCTCTGCCGGACAGCGTTGAAATGCAGCGTTCAAGTGGCGAAGATGCACTACACGACGCTATATGTCTCTTTTGGCCAAATGGAAATGGTGATCTTCATAAATACTTTACCTATAAGTGCCAAAATGCTTCACAAGAACGATGGTGATGTACCTAAAAGTTTCACAGAAAAATATACATTTTGACGTTCATAACTTATCAAAGTGTGATCAAATTTCACACTCTTCATGAGCTTCTCTTTCACTTCACCGGGCATTTTTGCAGTGTTGGTTGGCGGTCTGGTCCTTTGGCCATGTCGTCAACAAAACAACAAAAATAAACACGGAAGGTGTAACACTTTTGCAGACACATTATTTGCATCAGAGCTTTTATCCTGTATCTCACCTCGTCCATCTATTCCTTTGCAGGAACGGATCTTCTTGACGATGTCCAACTACATCTTCACATGCATCTTTGTGACTGAGATGGCCGTTAAGGTACAGTGTGTGTTTGCTCAAGATTTCATAATTTGTAGCAGCTACTTGTTAAGACCGGGAAAGCATCTGTGTCATTTTGTACTTTGGCTACTCAGAAATAGCAGATATACAAGCTGATGAGCATTTTAGGAAAACTAAAAAAATTAAGCAAATATTTTTTACTCAAATCTTTGCTTTTGGGGGTCCCTGGAACAACATATTTTGAGATGGGGGTCCGCGGCCAAATATGTATAATTTGGGGGTCTTTCACATGAAAAAGTTTGAGAACCACTATAGCAACATATGTTTTTCAGAAAACTTCAGCCACACTGACTGGAGTCACTACGTATGCATGTGTTTGTTGTTTTGTCTTCTTAAAAAAAATAGAAGACATTTGTAGAATCGACCTCAGGTCTTAATGGGTTAACCGGTTCTGTCAGGGACTTGTCCTGTTAAAACAGAGTGGAAGTCACGTGACTCTTTAAGTATACACCCCATGTGACAGCCTGATCTAACCTCTGACTCCTAAATTGGACACAAAACCCTTTTGGAAGACATAGACTCTGCCTGATACCTGTCAACACTGATAAGAGCAACATGGTGCAAGATAAGCTAGGGACATAAATAAAGGCTTGGAGCCCCGGACCGCTGGCGTTGCGGTCCGTGCATCTAGGCTTGATGTAGCCTGACAGCGCGTTGCGGGTTCGAGTCCCTTCTCATCTCTCTCCCCGTTTCCTGTCTACCTACTGTACTATCAATCAAGGCATAAAAAGCCCCAAAAAAATAATAAAGGCATGGTGACAGGGTCTGGAGGAATACATTCAAAATGTAGTTACAGTTACAATTCAATTCAATCTTTATTTCAGACCCAGGAAGAGCCATATCACAAGAATACAACACCACACAATAAAACAATAAATACAAATAATGCAAATAGCGCACATTGTTCAGTTTCTGACATACAAACATGTGCGCCAATTACAGATTACCTATCACCTGCAATTACCTGCATTACCTGTCAGGACAGAGGGAACCCAGGGCTTTTTGACCTGTCTGTTCATCTCCATTGATGATATGTTCAGTTCCACCAGTGATGGAAGAATTACTCAAATGTTTTACTTTTGTAAAACATTTGAGTAATACTTAAGTAAAAGTATCAATACCAATGTAGAAATATCTGTTACAAGTAAAAGTCTGATATAAAAAATGGACTTGGGTAAAAGTAACAAAAGTAAAAGCACTCATTATGCAGAATGTCTACTGTATGCACGTTTTAAAATGTATGAAATATATCAAAATCTTTTGTGACGCGTTGTGAGCTTGTAGTATAAAGTGTAAATAGGGCTGAAGTGGTTAATGTATGTTTTGTAATTATAATCCACATCTACATCTACTAGTAACAAACACATAGTTGTAACATTTGTGCTTCTGAGATGTAGTAGAGTAGAAGTAAAAGTATTGAAAATTGGGCATAGGAAGTCAAAATACCTCAAAAAATTGTAATCAAGTACAGCACTTGAGTAAATTACCACTTTTCACACATTAACAATCAGCAATATTATGCAAATCACCTGTCACGCAAATTGGCACACAGCCAAACACACACACACACACACACACACACACACACACACACACACACACACACACACACACACACACACACACACACAGCCATACACACAGCCACATTATGTTTTGTACTGTATAATACAGTGTACTCAATACTGTGCACAATACTGTAGGCAGTTAAAGAAGGTGTTGTTTTGTTGCATTGCGCTTTGAAATGCAAAAGCTAAGATATAAAGTTGTCTTCTGTTGCTTGTCCCCATTTTAATGAGTTTTTGAGAAAGAAATGCCACAGCCTCTGTTATTTTCTGCAATGTAAACAGCATGGTGGAATGATAGGGGAGTTGTGGGGGGAAAAAACTAATAAGTTTGGTATTCTTAGTCCTCCCCCTCGAAATAGACTCCATCACTCCACCAACTACAATAGCTGCGCATAATTTACTGTGCCCAGAATCCTCTGTGTCCCTCTCAAACACACCTGAGGACTGATGCTGGCAAACAACAAAACATTGCAGCACGGCATGTGACTCACAGACACAAATAGATTAGACCAGTGTTTCCCAAACAGTGGGTTCGTTCCCATTTGTGGGTTGCGGACTCATTTTTATGGGTCGCAAGAAACTTTTATTTTTCATGTCCTACATAAACAAAGATTCTAAAAAAGTATTTAAAAATATTTCCAAAAATAAAAAATAAAAAAATAGCTGCAAGCAGTGATACAGGGCCCAAGGAAGGCACTTGGCAATATGCAAAACCATAATACGCAATAAGCCATAGAAACATAGAAGACTGAACTTGAGAGAAAGAAGACCATGCAATTAACAAATGAGAATATTAAATAGCTGAGCAGAGTTCTGAGGGATTTTCAATATTAACAAGGCATGTCTTTATTATGTTGCTTATAATGGCGGATTTCAAACTCCTCTAAAAATTCTGTCAACAAGACAAAAGTTTGCCAATGTCTCTGCGTCATCCACTCAACAGAAACAATTATGCTATTCTAAATAGGCTATAGCTTTTATCACTATTCTTGGCCAGTCGGTTTAGCCTGAGCCCGGAATCGAACCTGTGATCTTTAGCAGGCGTCCAATCTACGCATTCAGCTACAACAGCCTGGTTTAAATTAGCCGAAAAGCATAACGTTATGCCTTTTATAATAATAAAGACCATATATAATTCCTACAGGGGAAACTAGGTTTCAGCTTTACCCAGCTGAGGTGGTCATATCTAACACGCAGGAGGGCAATTGGGGGATAAGAATGCCATTCATGAACACCTCAACACATTGACAGGGATCAAACTATTGACCTTATGGACTCACAGGTTGCCACTCTTCCCATTGAGCTGAGCTAGGGCCAGACTAATACAAATAAAAAGCTCCTCCCGCGGCAACCTGCCGGGGCCAGCCGTGACTAAAAACAACATCAACCAGCCAGCGGCAGCACCAGGCCAGCCCACTAACCATCTCAGAGGATGAAGTGCGCCGCGTCCTAAAGTTTTTCAACCTCTCCCAGGCTGCGGTCCCCTGATTATTTTTGGCTTTCACAATCCATAATGTGAATTATTTGATCACAGCAGCTGTTTCCTGCATCTCCATGTTCATGTTTGGATCATTCTTGATATTTTGAGGCAACTCCGGACAGTAGGTATACTGTATGATCCCCCCATGTCTCTGTGTGTCCAGATCGTAGCTCTTGGCTGGTGTTTCGGTCCGAAGGTCTACCTGAGGAGCACCTGGAACCTTCTGGATGGGATGCTGGTGATGATCTCCGTCATAGACATCCTGGTGTCTCTCATCTCCAACTCATCTCCCAAGATCCTGGGCATGCTCAGAGTGCTGAGGCTGTTGAGGACACTCAGACCTCTACGGTAAGACAGAGAACACAGTGCACAGAGCTACTGCACATGTGTGCATGGCGGGTTATCCACACACACATACTGTACATACACACACACTTCTGAACTATTTTATATTGAGGACCTCCAAATGGAATGCATTGGGCCACAGACATCACAGACATTTGATAAAAGAAATTATCCCTGAGACCCCAATCTACACCATAGAGTGTTAATTTAACTCTGAGAGGGTACAAATGGAACCAAATGTTTCCATCTGTACACGCTATACTGATGAGCCTCTCTGACCACTTACTTACTTACTTACTTACTTACTTACTTACTTACTTACTTACTTACTTACTTATTTACTGTACTGTGCACTTTCTGAGTTACAGACCTATTTGTCTGTTTGTTTCCTAACTATCCATAATTTAGCAGGGGACTCCCATGGAGCGCCCTCAAGGAATGCTGAGGATCCTACAACCCCACTTTAAAAACCACAAACGACCACGCATGCATTGTATATATGAACCACATTCTGTACGTATCATGAACGCGCAGTCGCACACACATGAATATTTATGTGCCTCACACACACACACACACACACACACACATCTCCAGAGCGGCCGACTCTTATGTCTACAGTTGGGAGTACAGCCAGATAAGCCCACTGCAGTGGCGAGTGCTGCTGGATGTCGACGGTGTGGTTTTAAGCCGTTAGAAATAAACAGAGACTTTTGTCAGCTTTGAGGTGCTGGAGACCCACACCGTGGGTCTGTGCACCAGCGTTACACCCCTCCACCCCCCCCATGGCACCAGTGTGCCGTTCAATCAACACACATATCCCTTTTAGGCTATTGTGAGAAATGCAGGATGAAATCTACAATTCCAAATGATCATGTATACTGTATGTATCTATTTATGTATATACAGTGTGTGCGTGTGTGTGCGTGGCTGCATGCTTCGCTTGGTGCACATGCTTGGTTTCTCATGTCGTGTGGGGAAGCCTTGAGGCTTTGCTGATGTTTGAATATGTATGACATTCTCAGGAAGAGCACGGAAATAAGCCGTTCATTTCACACTGTCCAATTTACCCACAAAACACTGCTGATGATGTGCACTTCAATGCATTCCTTCCTCTTTTTAAATGTTGACCTCTTTGACTTGGATGTGAAATATGCTCTGCCAAGACTGCTTTTACATTCCTTTCAACTGCTTTCATCTTTTCTTTCGTTGTGTGTGTGCGTGTGTGTGTGTGTGTGTGTGTGTGTGTGTGTGTGTGTGTGTGTGTGTGTGTGTGTGTGTGTGTGTGTGTGTGTGTGTGTGTGTGTGTGTGTGTGTGTGTGTGTGTGTGTGTGTGTGTGTGTGTGTGTGTGTGTGTGTGTGTGTACATGTTTTATGTTGTTTGCGTAGATTTTTTTAATCGTGGGTATGCACAGCACACAGTAAAATCCTCAGTGTTCGTTTAACTCTGAGGATGAAAAAAAAAAGATTACACTCTCAGATTTAAATTACCAGTCAGGATTTACTGTGCAGCCTTATCCCTGTTATGTAAACTCTGCACGAGATGGTCAATGAGCTGTTTCCCATATCGTCGCTGTCTGGTGGAAACCTTGTATGTCCAAAATCGTTCATTTAAAAAAGTATATAAAATACTAAATAGTGAAAAATACAAGCTCATAACGCTTCACATCTGCCATTTTCACTACTTGTGTGCGACACTTGTATGATGAAGTAGGGCATTCATTTACGAAAATAGTGTAAAAAGTTGAAATACGGAGATACAAGGTTTCTGCCCGACACAAATAGCCTGAAGGGATAAGCGTTAGGATGCAGTGTGTATCATGCTGACATGATACACCAGACAGTTAACTGGCATCTAATGAACAGTGGTGGACAGTAGCCAAGTACATTCACTTGAGTACTACTTAAGTAAATGTTTTGAGTATCTGTAATTACTTGAGTATTTGTAATGTTTTTATACTTCCACCCCATTACATTTCAAAGACAAATCTTATAGTTTTGACTCAACTACATTTCTAGGAAAGGAACATGTACAACATGAATTAACCAATTTAGGCTCTTCTGTACTTCAAATATAACAAAAATAGCCAATCTACAAGTTAATAACGTGTCACGATGCAATATTCACTATTATTTTTATAATATATTTTTGAACATTTCTGGAAAATCTTTTTGATGTAATATACATTTTTTAAAGCAATGTATTTTGAATTCTTCATATTTTTAAAAGCAAGTACTCCAGTACTTTAATTCAAGTTAAAGTACAAATTTGAAGAGGAGCTTTCACTTGTAGTTTGACGAGGATTATCTACACTTCATCCAAACTCAACTACTGGCGTTGAGTACCATGTCCACTTCTGCTAATGAAGTATCTGAAGTGCTGTGTTTGTCAGTATACAGTAGTACTAGGACATCCCTGTCTTCATATTAAAGGTACAATAGACCACTGTTTCCCAAAATCACAAAGTCACTAGTAAAAACCCCCTTTGTCCACTGGTGAAAATCACCTTTTTTTCAATTTTTTTTTTCAAAACAAATGTTTTAGTAAAAAAAAAATTTTTTTGGCTCAGATACTATCATTTTAAGAATGTGCTATAATAATTTGTTTATGCTAATTGACTGAGGAATTCTACTTTGGTTGATTTTTTTGACAGTTGATGCCATATTTTGAACTAGGCCTATACAGCCTTCCATTATTAGTGTTATTGGCAGAACAAGTTACTTCAAAAGTTCTCAGGCAGAAACTGGATGCAGATGCTGTCATTTTGGATGCCAATTAGGACATCCTGACACCACATAGACTGTCATCAGTGTTATAGTGGGACAGCCAACAGGATTGGGAAGCCAACTTTACTGCTTAATTATAGCGGAAGATCTTTAACAGTTACACTCTGAGACAGAGATAAATATCTTCTTACAAATTAAAGTTCATAAAAGTTAATTTAATGGTTGAGTCTGGATTAATCATCATCTTGTTTAGTTATTTCCTAATTAGAGCATCCAGTCCAGTACTTGATTCAAACTGATGCATGAATGTTCTGTTTATCACTTTATTTCCGCAATGACCTGCCTTATTTAATCACTGAGTTGTGGACCTGAGTTGCAACTTTACTTATATGCTCTTTTTTCCACTCTGCACCAAACACCTTTGTCAAAATAACAGATCTACAAGCTCACAATGATTGTTGTGAGTTTTAGATCTGCTATTTTTGGCAAACATTCCACCCAGAATAGCGATGCTGGGGTTTCAAGTGGTTAATCCGAGGGCATGGTGAGATTGGGTCTGTATTAATGTATTAATGTCCAGTAAGGAAGGTTTTAAAGTCAGCTTATAATATATTTTTAGCAACTACTGTTGAAAATACTAATGTTGTGTTAACAGGAAGCTTTCTTTTTCAAACTCTCTGTGTCAGCAGCAACAGAAGAGAGATGGGGAAATGTAAAGAAAGAAATAGGATTTGGGGGACGGCAGAAAAGACAGACAGACAGACAGACAGGCAGACAGGCAGACAGACAGACAGACAGACAGACAGACAGACAGACAGACAGACAGACAGACTAATTTATGCTCCGTAATAAATAGCCAACCCGCAAGCTCACAATGGCGCGCATCCGCAACACGTTGTGATCTTGTGGATCAGCAATTTTTGCTGCATGACACCGTCGTGCAACAAAGTAAATCGGGCTACAGACAGACAGACAGGCAGACAGACAGACAGACAGACAGACAGGCAGAGGAGAAAGTCAGATGGGAGGACATTTTTTTACACTCTGACAGGGTTAAATGAACACTGAGGGTTTTACTGTGCACTCTAGGAATTGAAGCCTTGCCAGAGACAATTCAGTCCAGTCAGCAGAGAGGAAAAAGCTTTTTTAATGAGGGCAACATTAACATGTGGAAACACAATTGATATCCACTACTGCATCGTAGTCCCATAAAAGCAAAAAACATGCCCATGAGGGCACTTTTTGCTGTGATAATAGGTACAACAGTGATGTAGTAATGCTGCAGAGCTGCATCCACGCATCACTGTTGTACAACGCTACTGTAGAGGCAGGTTTTCCTCGAAATGGTTTAGAATATATCAAATTAAGAAGACCTTTGCCTCATAATGTAAGGCTCTATATTATAGAGTCAGCAAGACTGCAACATCAGATAGCTTGGCCTAAACTACAAAGCTGCTGAGTCAGGAGGTGTTAAGTGGTAATGAACGGTCATTCCAAGTTTCTAATAGTGTTAAAGCCATAGCTATTAGAAAGTGTTTTTGGTTTTTGCTGTAAGTAAGCGAAGAAAATATCAGTGCAGTATGAAATGTAGGGTTGGTGTTCAATGGTCGTTCTGTTTTGTAGCACGGCTCCAAGTAGGCCAATCATTCGGATTCGATAAACTCAAAGTCTAAACTATGATTCAATCTTTTCACGACAAATCTGATCTACATCTTTTAATTTTGAAATTGAATACGTTTCTGTTCTAGAAGGCTGAATGGGTTTTGTCAGCACTAAAAAACTGTTCAGAATTTTGCAAAGTTAAATAGTTTTCCTCACTCTGTCCTTATCAAAGATTTGATAAGGGATTTGTATTTGATGAGTGGATTTGCCATTCTTTTTATCAACTGTTTTTGATCTTTAAAATGTTTCTCCCCAATGTATTCATTATGCCAATCCCTCCCCCATGTGTATAGTCCCTGACACTACCTCTAGGTACTGTTGGTCTTCGAGAGGGTGTAGACTAGAGTCTAGACAATGACATGTCTCCTCCAACACACATGGAGTTTCACCAGGAGGCGTAATGCATGTGGAGGAACACTTTATCCCTCTCAGTTCTACTCCCTGCTGAACAGCTGTCCCGACCAACCTGTAGGAGTCGCTAGTGCAGCGACAGAGAATGTTCTCCCCTGCCAGCTTCTCGCCCGCGAATGCGGCTTCATTGGAGCGCCTCGCCAAAGCCTAATTTATGCTCCGACGCACTACCGCACGCTGAAAATAGCAGACCTGCAAGCTCACAACGTGTCGTGGAATGCGACACGTTGTGAGCCTATAGGCCTGCTTTTTAGTGCAGACCTACAAGCCGACCAATGTCCTCTATTTTCGATGCACGACACCGTTGTGTGACAAAGTAAGACTCGGGCTTCAGCCGGAGCACTACGGCGGAATCGAACCCTGGTCATGGTGGCAGGCATCCGGATACCCTAGATGCCATTTTGAATCAGATTAATTTAAATTCCCAAGCCTAATTATATGTGCACACACGTTTCACATGAGATGAATGTTTCCTCCACTATTGCACTAGTGTAGGCCTGACCTCAATTATTCGAATAGTCGACTAATCAGTTGAGGGGTGTCTGAGTCGACTGCCAATCTCTTAGTCGAATTATGAGAAGAAAAAAATAGGTTTTCCAAATGTTTTTTCTTTTTTTTAATTATTCGACTAGAGATTTGCCTAGTTTGTTATATCAATTAACTAATATTTTGCCAAAAATAGGATATACATCAGGATTTATTGGGAGAAACCAAGCAAGTATACAAGTATGTATGTTAAATCAGACATTAACCACCCCTACAGCCCAAATGGAATGTTTTGATCTTTTCTGCATGATTCGACTGAGAGATTGGCAGTCGAATCAGACTGATTCGACTGCCAATCTCAAAAAAATAAATAACAATAGTCGACTATTAGTCGACCATAGGCAAATATTGGCCAATCAGATTAGACTATAGAAATCCAGAGTCGGGGACAGGCCTACACTAGTGCAATACCCTGTCTCTGCAAAACATCCACTGCAAGTTAATTTCACTATCAGCATATTGTCACCCTGGTTTGACTGCGGCAGCGGCGTCACGCTCCGTCATCTGTGGGAGCGTGAATGAAATATGAGTTTGTCTGTGGTTTCCCCTCTAGCAGCACTGTGCACGTGGGTCCACACACACACACACACACACACACACACACACACACACACACACACACACACACACACACACACACACACACACAGAGCATCTGAGAGGTGCTGGCTCCAATTTAGGGATAATAATTTTATGCACTCAAACCCACACACTCAATCACGATGCTCGTGTTGTTAAGCCCCATTTGTGTGGATTTTTTTTAACACTGAGCATTAAAGTTGATGATTACATAAGACGATGTGAAGAGTTTAAGCCTAACTATTCTAAACTCCACAGGCAATTCAGTAGATGTCTGATTTTCAGCTTTAAGGAAGCTGTGTACAGCTCTATTATCCACGTGCACTCGTTTGTCATCAGCGATATTAATGGCACCATTACATCGGCCAAGAGAGAAGGGTCCACGGGAGTGTGTGTGTGTATGTACTTGCGTGCGCACGCGTGTACGGACATGACAGGATGATGCATGTGCATTGTTTAACTGGGCAGACACCAAACTCCTCCAGTCGTTCATCAGAGCAGGCAACTTTGAGAGCTCGGGGCTCTCCTCAGGGAAGACCTAGAAGTTAGAACCTCGCTTCACAACACGCACATCAACGACACGTTCCTCCAGCCATCCAGCTGCGACCCAGTAAGGCAGAAGACGTCCTCTGGGGCGCGGCCTTTAATTGTCTCTGCCACGTGCGTCGTCTTCGGGTCAGACAGGCTATTGTAAATGCCTGCATGGCAGCGGGTTCAGGGCTGTGAGACAGGTTGATTATTGATGCGTCCCGGAGCGTTCTCCCCTCACTGTGTTGACCTCTATTGACTTATCCTCTGAGACGCATCCCTCGCCCTCGCCGGCAATTAGTCTCACGGTAGCCAGACGATTACATAGATATCTAATGTCTGAGGCACAACTGTTATTAACCACTTGAACCGTAGCATACAGTCATACAATCAAAATGATGTTCCCCTTGGATTCCTTGGATCATTACGGAACTCCATAGTTATTCTGTGCAAGAAATTTATAAAGTTTCAAATTAAAAGTTATAGTAGGGCCTATATACTGTTATGTCAAAGGTCAAAGTTGTAAAATATGGCATGAATATAAGGTGCTCGAGTAAAAAGTAATAATGTAATTTGGGCTGCTGTGGATCAATAAATTATGTATTGGGGTGCCCTGAGCCCAAAACGTTGAGAACCGCTGGCATACATGCTTTCCTTCCTTCCGTCTACACTCCACCCCGCCCCCATGCTTCAAGGTGCCTCATTATCTGGCACAGCATAATTACCATTCTTCCACACATCGGTTGTATCTGTGTGACTTTGGGGTGGAGGTGGGGGGGGGGGGGCGGTTGGGGTTTTGGTGGAGCAGGGGACTCATGCAGTTTACAATTTACATTCCCTCTCATTTATTGGGTTAGTAAGCTGTCATGTTCTGTACAAGGCTGTAAAAGTTTGACGGCTGACGAAGAGAGCGTGGGTTGGCGAGAGAGAGAGAGAGGCGGGGTGAAGGGATTTGTATGGCGAGGGCGAAATGAGAAATAGTTTTTTTCTTTTAATGGACAGTGAGTCGGAATAAAATATACCGGTAAATAAATAAATAAACAAATAAATGTAGACTGAGGAAAACCGCATCTACCTCATTTTTCATTCCCTACTTTATGTCTCTCTCTCTCCCTCTGTCTCTCCCTCTGACTCCCTTTATCTCTGTTTCTCTCTCATGTCGTTTAATTACAACCGGTGTCTGTGTTGTGGGAGCAAGTCTAGCGCGTGTCGCCCTACTTGTTGTTCCCCTTCCTCGGGGCAAGCAATACAATGCAAGTGGTGGAGGGGGTGGGTGAAGAGTAAGGGGTGGCGGTGGGGGGTGAGGGGGGAGTGCAGGTGCAGCGTTTTCCCACGCCTTTGTGCAGCCGATGAAATGAGGACACGCTGTGTCGAGTGCTGTACGAAATTATGCACAGGGTCGGATTTTAAGCAGGCATAGCGAACGTTCTTCCTTAATTGCTCCTGCTTTTCGTTAGCATGTAAAAGAAAACGGGCGTCATTGGAGAAGAACTAAACCCAGAACAGAAGGTGCCCTTCATGTAGTACATCAACAAGGTGTATTTATTGCTGCGGAGCCCAGATAGGGCACATTGTAGAGCAAGGCAAGGAGAATGTTCATAATGCAAATTGGAAGCGAGGGGCAATTTGATCTCTTATTGGTGTAAGAGGCGTATACGTTTCTGTCCTTGGTGAACCTGACTTAAAGGGATAGTTCACCCCAAAATGTCATTTTTTCTATCGATTAGTCACCCCATGGAGACTTTAGTTTTTGCCTCATTCCTATCCTAAGCCAATAATTATGACCGGCAGCGGTTCCGGTAGGAGACACGAGTCTCCTTTGTATCTCCAACCGAAACCGCTGCCTATACTGGTCCGCTGGTCATCAAATTATTGGCTTAGGAATGCGACAAAAACTCAAAAATATGAATGAATTCAAGTCTCCTTGGGGTGACTAATCCATAGAAAAAAAGTACTTTTTGGGGTGAACTATCCCTTTAACTAAGCCCTATACACTTGTCATATATAGTGAAAATAACTAATCTACAAGCTTACAATGCTTCGCAACGAGACGCGCTGTGAAGTTGTCGATCTGCTCTTTTAGCTGTTTATAAAAAAGTTTCGCCTGTAATTACACACCCCCAAAATCGGGACGACAGGTTGAAAGTGTTTAAGAAACGCCATTGCCTCCCAGCCCCAGTCCATTTGCTTTACACCCACCTCTCTCCCTATTTGCCTTGTCTCGAGCCGGCTTTCATCTTTTTCCGTCCCTCATCTCATTTTGTCTCTGAATGTTGGGAAAGCCAGACTAACAAATACAGAGAGAGAGACAATGTGACAGAGAGACAAGCCGGGCGACAGGCAGACAGAGTCACAGATGAGTAGGCAGACAGCCGTGCAAAGAGAAACCCAGACGGACAATGGCAGACGCACAGACGGAGTGATGCACTGACAGTGAAAACGGGCCGGCTCCTGGCGGGAAGTCTAGCCTAGCAAGCATTTCATGACACAGAGTCAGTCAGGAGGGATGTTCCGTGGGGACGGAGCAGCTTCCTCTTGCCCGCTGACTGCAAACCTTAACCAGTGAGGGAACCAATATGCTTCTAACAGCAACATCCAGAAACGTCTCAAACAGATATCCATACGCGCATGCTCATGCACACACACAGGCATGCACGTGTGCACACATGTGCGCACACACGCATGCACGCACGCACGCACGCACGCACGCACGCACGCACGCACGCACGCACGCACACACGCACACACACACACACACACACACACACACACACACACACACACACACACACACACACACACACACACTCTCTCTTTCTCTCTCTCTCTCTCTCTCTCTCTCTCTCTCTCTCTCTCTTTCTCTCGCTCTTGAGCACTAGTGCCCTCTATAGGTCAATGATGTAACTTTTTTTTAAATATTGCTTAATATTGCTAGACAGACAGTGAAATGCTAAGTGATGAGGTGAAGCCGTGGGGTACTTCTGCATGTCTGGCAAGTCACCAGCTCAGATCAGTGGCATTGATCGGTAGCTTTGGTTAGCCCAGGCTGTCTGCTATCTCATGTCCCGTAATGTGCTATCGACTCTCCCTTCAGTCTTTGCTACAATCCATGCCACAAAGACAATGGCTCAGCTCAGCAGAGGCAGACATAGAAAATAAGAGCCTCAAGCTCTTTTTGTCTGTCTGTTTGGATCTTTTTTTGTGGTGTTTTCATGTGGCTGCATAATCTCATGCTCAGTTTTTGATCATACCGTGTGGGTGTATGTGAACTGCAGAGGGAGTCATGGTGCACCTGTTTGAGCGAGTGAGTGTCCAAATTATTTTGCGTGACTATATTAGCTTGTAGTGCATGAGTGCACGTCTGTGCAAATGAGCTTGCGTACTTCTTGCCCCCGCTCGCGCACGTGTGTGTGTGTGTGTGTGTGTGTGTGTGTGTGTGTGTGTGTGTGTGTGTGTGTGTGTGTGTGTGTGTGTGTGTGTGTGTGTGTGTGTGCGTGTGTGCGCTCGCGCCCGCCCGCCCGCCCTGCTTGAACCAGCCCAGCTATGATGAAGGGCTTGGTGCCATGCTGCTACTAATTAACCATTCTAGTCACTCCATTGACTTAATTAGATGTGTCTGTTTCCTCGACTGCAAAAAATGCAGGAAAAGGGTACACAGGGAGAGAGAGAGAGAGAGAGAGAGACGGAAACAAGACAGAGTGTATTTGAACTGATAAGCGTGTCCAGTGTATCCTATAGCGGCATGGAAGCTGAGTTTGCAGATGCTCGACAGATACATGGCCGACAGACTCTTAGGAGGTGTTGTTAAATGGATTAGTGGTGATAAAAGAAGAGAGAGTTGAAAGATGAGGTCGGCAGTTATTGAGTCCCTGGTGAAAGAACAAGGAGATAGAAGAAGAAACCCAGAAGATGGATGGATGGATGTATACTATACAAGCTGTATACTGTGCTGTCAATAGGCTCTGTGCATAACTGTAGTTCCAGAAGGTGTCCTGTTCTGGGTCCGTTTCTCATAGATTCCTTTGATTGGCTCAGCAGCAGATTTGAACTAGAAACGCACAACACCTTCAGGTGCGTTTCTGTTTCAAATCTGCTGCTGAGACTAAACTGACCCGGAACAGGAAACGAGAATGCTACCCGGCACCCAATGGAAAAGGGAGCTATGGTTATGCACAGAGCCTATAATCTAAGAGTACCATGTGTACCTAAAAACACACACACTCACGCACGCATGCACGCACGCACACACACACACACACACACACATACAAAATAAGGTTATTTTGCTGTGTGTTGCAGTGTGATCAGCAGAGCCCCGGGACTGAAGCTGGTGGTGGAGACACTGATGTCCTCTCTGAAGCCCATTGGAAACATCGTGGTCATCTGTTGTGCCTTCTTCATCATATTTGGCATCTTGGGAGTACAGGTGAGAAAAGAGGAGAGGAGAGGTTATATAAGTACAGTATGTGGGACCAAAGGTGTGGTGGGAACAAAGGCTATTCTATGCAGTTTTCTCATATAGTAAGTCACACTCCAGGACATACAGTACAGCATGAGTTCTCATCATAATAGTACTTCAGCCCAAGGACCAATCATACTAATGGGCTCTGTGTCCTTGGATGTCAGACGTATTTGTGTCTGAATGACCCCCCTGTCTAACGGATGTGTCAAGCTAATGGTTATGGTCATGCCTGGGCAGCAATCGGAAGCTGCCACTTGAGAAAGGGCTTTTATAGTGTTCACTCTTCTGTAGTTAACCTATAACTGCTCCAAAATCTATTAAATCATCCTTATGCCTGGCTTCTGAGATAAACTACCATGAAACGCCAGTCCCTTCTGTCTTTAGTTCCAGTGCAGTGTGAATATTACACACAATTACCTCCTAGATAATAGATACTAGAGTGAATCTAATGTAATTTGTCTAAAGAGTACAGTGCATTACAGCGCAGATTTACGTTAAAGTGCGAGTCACTGTGGAAGCAACAGGATTAAAGCTACACTATGTAATGTTTTGGAGAGAATAAAATGCTACTTTGACCATTCTGTATGGTAGAGTATGTTCATAAAATATAGCTAACACTTGTTCTCTGTCCTTCTATTGAGGAAATTACCCCTTGTTGTATTTTCTGAACACTACTGGTCCATTAGCTCTATTAGCTCAGCGGTGAAAAACTCAGCACAATTGGGACCGGATTTTAATCTTGGGTATAGGACAATGAAAGTTACAGAGTTTGATGTATTACCTTGTGTTTACATTGATTACTGTAAATCGCTCTGGATTAAGAGCATCTGCTAAATGCCTATATTGTAAATTGAGTGCAGCTTTAACTGGGTGGCTTTTGTGGTTTTTCCCCCAGCTTTTCAAGGGGAAGTTCTTTGTGTGTCAAGGAGAGGACGTCAGGAACATCACCAATAAGTCTGACTGTCAGCTGGCCAGCTATAGATGGGTCAGGCAAAAGTATAACTTTGACAACTTGGGGCAGGTAAGGGCGCAGGACTCCAATCCAATCTAAAACGCTGCTATTTTCTTAGTGCAATAATATAGCCAAGTAAAAATAAAAGTTTTAAAGTCTTAAAACTAAAACAAAAAAAACTAAGCCTTAAATAGATACTTTGCACCTTTTGGACCTGTTTCCGTACCTCTGTTCTTGTATTATGCTCTGTTTTCCCTGTGTTATGTAATGTATTCTATAGACGAATCCCCAGAGCGCTCCCCTGGCGCGATCAAAACTGCTGTGTCAGAATGCACACCGCAGCAGGAGTCTGACACCGCAGCGCTCTGTGGATTCATCTATAGTCTGCCTGTTTTTGTTTTTATGTGTTTTTTGTGGGGACTTTGCGGATCAAATTAGCATCTTTGCATCATTACATTGATATGCATTGTTCATTAATATGCGGTGTCCCATCAAAATAAACAAATAAAGTAAAGTAACATCTCTGTGTCTAAAATATATTATTTGACCATCTTTTGTATATCGTTGTTGTCGGGCAGAAACCTTGTATCTCCATATTTCAAATTGTTTTACATAAATTAATGCCCCACTTTGCTGTTCAAGAGTGATGTGTAACAGTAGTGAAAATAGATGCTCTATTTTAGCTATTTTTGAAAAACAATGTAAGATGAAAGTGGTTTGTCAGTGGAAGTCTGTCTGTGGGCTTTATAAATATTAAACCAAGTATTAAAACTAGCTTTTACTGAGTATGAGTAATAACTACATTAGATCCACAGGAACACAGGTACTTTTTTCCCATTTCCTGAAAAGTAACACTTTTGGACATACAAGGTTCCCACCCGACAGTGACGACATTACGTATAGTTTTTGGGAGAAGTTTTTGAGGTCAGAAGTTTTTGAGGGTTACGTTGTTTACAAACCTGTTCTGGTTTTGACCAGTTGCGTCCTCTGTCCTATTCCCACGTCAGGCCTTGATGTCTCTCTTTGTACTGGCATCGAAGGATGGATGGGTGGACATTATGTATGACGGACTGGACGCAGTAGGAGTCGACCAGCAGGTAAACGTTTCTCTCATACCTACAGCACATAGTTGTTCACAGTGGTGGAAAGTAACTAAGTACATTTACTTAAGTACTGTACTTAAGTACAATTTTGAGGTATTTGTACTTTACTTGAGTATTTCCAATTTCCAATACTTTTACTTATACTCCATTACATCTTGGATCCAAATATTATACTCGAATTCTTTTACTTGTAACAGAGTATTTCTATATTGCAGTATTGATACTTTTACTTAAGTAAAACATTTGAGTACTTTTTCCACCACTTCACACAAACCCACACATGCATGACATCCTGACCTAAGCTATCAAAGCACTGTATAGCAACACTCTGTCTGTCTCTCTACAGCCGCAGCTGAACTACAACCCATGGATGCTGCTCTACTTCATCTCCTTCCTGCTGATCGTGTCGTTCTTCGTGCTCAACATGTTCGTGGGCGTGGTGGTGGAGAACTTCCACAAGTGCCGGCGCTCCCAGGAGGCCGAGGAGGCTAGGATCAGGGAGGAGAAGAGACTGAAGCGCATGGAGAAAAAGAGACGGAGTAAGGAGAAGGAGCTTGCTGGTCGGTAGTCTTTCCACATCTTTCTGAGTCCTGCTTGATTTGAGCCTGTTTTCTTATAAGTTGGTTTGACCGAAGCCTGGAGGAACGCACCCTGAGCGCGCTACAGTAGACCCCCCCCCCCCCCCCGATAGTAGACGCTATATACGCCTTGAGTACCTCCCATCCCTCCTCCGATCGACCCTCTCCCTCCTCGTAGACCCCTCAGCGGTCACCTGTCCCGGCCCAAAGCGAGGACAGACGACCGCTGGCGTTATTGTTAGCTTTTAGAACCCCTCTCTCCCTCCCCTCTGCCCCACCTGTCTCCCTCTCCCTTGTCCGTCGCCCTGCCTGGCCTGTAGTAGGCAGCCGCGCTTGGGGACGGCCCGATGGCATGCCCGGTGATGGGGGCGGGGCTTGCATGGTAGTGGTGTGTGCATACAGAGCTAGAGGAGGGGGGTTTGAGGAGGGCGAGATCATTTTTTGTTTAAAAAAAAAAAAAAAAACAGCTCGGGTCGAACTCCTCGCGTAGATCGCCCACCCCAGCCCTTCTCCTCTTCTGCATGCGGTTTAGTAGTATACAACCGGAGGGGAAGACTTGGTTTCTATTATTTATTCCACTGCCTCCTACACCCCAAATACAGTATAAGCATTGCCCAATTCTTGCATTGGAATTTTTGGACATTTTTTTTCCTCCCCCCTACTTTTTTTCCAAAGGCAAGCTGTGCCTTTGTAAAAGGTTGTTAGGAGCAGTGGATGTTATGTCGTCGCTCACTGTGTAAAGCAGATAAGGCTTTTGATGATTTCCTGCTGTGTA
Organism: Gymnoscopelus microlampas; assembly: GCF_963454915.1. NCBI lineage: Eukaryota > Metazoa > Chordata > Actinopteri > Myctophiformes > Myctophidae > Gymnoscopelus > Gymnoscopelus microlampas. The sequence continues at coordinate 34,659,206 of NC_139951.1, read as the reverse complement.
AAATAATTACAGGGTAACAGCGGGAAATGTGTATGTTCATCTCTTGAGAAATACAGATGGAAGTGGTCTCCTTTTTTTTTTCTTTCTTTTTTTTCCCAGGAGGCGTTGTGCCAGGGGGTATTTGACCCTACAGAGCAACTCCCACACCCAAACTCTCACACACACACACACACACACACACACACACACACACACACACACACACACGCACACACAAACACACGCGCGTGCACACACACATACACGCTTTCTCTCGCATTCACACACTGATTTTTTTTTTGAAAACATCACAGGTACAGTAGGAGTTACCTTTTTTTCCCCGAGCGCACTTGAGCCCTTCCATAATCACGAGTTGATTTCACCCGTTTCTTCTTTTTTTAATTTGCTACAATTTTTTGGTTGAAAAGTTTGTCTTAGTTTTTTTTTTATTCTCAAGCTTGATATTTTTCTGTTGCTCGGAAACCATTTTTCCTTTTTTTAATAGTTTTTAACTAATGGTTATTCAGAGAACAGAGAGGATGGATGTCATAGTGAGAAAAGGCGAGTGTGAAAAAAAATGGAAGGTTTCTTTTTTTTCTCTCTTTTTATTTTTCACTCAAAAGGTCAGTGGTTCTCAAATTGGGGTGCAGGGACCCTCAGGGTTCCTTGGTACCAAAAAGACCTTCACATGTCTGTAACTCTGACAGCGTACAAATGGAACCCCGTTGTCTCCATTTGTACGGTCAGTCCTTGAAATTAAAATGTTTAAGAACCACTGCCTATGGGTGTTCCAACTTTGGTTGTAGAATAGAGTGACGTTGTGTTGTTGGAGAAGTGTGGTTTTAAGAATCCCTGATAAAAGCGAACAGTGTTAATCAAGACCCCTGGACTCAGAATCTCTGGAAAGACACAGCGGCGGGAGCACGTACCTATACCAGCTTATTCTGTCATCGCTTCCTTCTAGCCTTACTCCATCCCTCTTTCCCTGTCGCTCTTTCTCTCCCTCTCTCTATCTCTCTCTCCCTCCATCTTTTCTCTCTCTCTCTCTCTCTCTCTCTCTCTCTCTCTCTCTCTCTCTCTCTCTCTTTCTCTTACTCTCAGTATCTCTCTCTATTTCTCTCACTAATGCCCCCATCCATCTTCTCTTCCTTGCTGCTGCTGCTGCTTCTCTCTTACTAACACGGTCTCGTCCCTCTAGATATAATGGTTCCGGGGGTGAGTTCATGGGCCCTTTCAGAAGGCACTCTAAAAGGTACTGAGTTCACAGCATGTCGTTGTGTGTCAAGTCAACCCCTCACCACCGCCCGCCATTGGTGGCTAAAAGGGTTCAAAAAGCTCAACGTTCGTTCACGAGAGGTATGGGTACCCATCCCGTGCCCCCGCCCTCCCTGCCTCTCTCTCATCAGACCTCAGTCTGCTGGACATGCTGTTATGCCCTCCTTCACCATGTTTTTTGGTTTTGTTTGTTTTAACCCCTCCCCCCTGTTGTCGCTCACTGTGTCGTGGCTCCTTGTCCTTTGTCACGGTTTCTCTCCAAGCACAAAACCGTTCATCAATGCTGTCCACAGTGGCTGCTGCGCCATCACTCACATTGGAGTCAACTCAGTCCAGCGAGGTTGTACGTAGTTGCGTGTGGGTGTCGAGCACTGGAACTAGCGGATCCCTCTACAAGCGATAGACAGGGATAGAGAGAGGATGGGACAGGGAGGAGCAGAGAATGTCAGCCTTCCTTTTGTTGCTGAGAAAAAGAAGAAACAGAGGTTGAAGGACCATACCGGTGGTCTAGTATGTTGAGCCTATTGACCACGACTCATTACTGCCAACCATCTTCCAACGCATACCATGCTTTTTGTTTTGTTTTGTTTTCCGAGGAAGGAAGCCATTGGTTTCCGTTCATTTCAGTGCAATATGAAAGTCACATTGCTTGAGATAGGTAATCCAATACACTAGCTATTGCCAAGGTCATTGTGGTGGGGGGGTTTGCATTTCAAAGCACATGTGGAAGTCTAGACGTCGAAAATAGTTGTTGATTGATTTGTTCAGTAGAGTTCGGTAAGAATTTAATGAACATGGAGAAAATATAAACATTATATATCAACATAATCGAGAAATAAAGCCATTGACAGGAAAATGGTTATGTTTACGTTTATGTGTATGATATGGCCAAAATGCTGTGAATAGACAGACATGATGTACTGACACTGGTGTGGTCCTTTACCTTTTTTTCCACACGGATGGCATCATGTTTCATCTATAAGTCCTATCAGCACAGTTTCCATTATTGCTAGTTTTATCTACCACTCTCTTATCCTCTTTGCTCCTCTCCCTCTTCTCTCTGTTGCTATCAGTTATGTGTGATAAGAGACGTCATTGCAGCTTGGTCAGGTTGAATCGTGTTCATTGTGTTGTTGTCAGTGGAAGCAAATGCACAGTAAAACCCTTGACTTTGAGTTAAAAATGGATCAATTAACACTGAGCGTTTCACTGTGCATCTAACAATGGGACGTGCTACTGCACCGTGATATTAGAAATAAAGGCTGTTCCGGTATTATCATGCGTGTTAGAAGCTAGGCTGTTTATGAAGTATAATTTCAGCCATCCGAGGCCAAAGTATACTAAAGTCATCATAACAAATTACACAGTTTCGTGGGCACATGAGAGCGTTTCTGGCAGCGGCCTCCTTTTATGTTCCAAATGGCTTGTTTCATTGATAGAGGGTTTTAATTAGTTTGGTTGGTGGCGTAAAACGATGTAGCTTGTTTATTAGATACGCCTCGGTGCCCAGCATGCAGCTAACAGCAGATTCTCTACAACAAGGAAGGGGTTTGTCATTGTTATTGAGACACAAGCGGTTAAACAGTGACCACAGAACAAGACTGTGGAGCTGACAGGACTACTCTAGTGATAACTACAGTACACTGTCCTAGCCTGGATGATTGGATTGTTCCTGGATCAACACAATCATTTATTTGTCCAGGACCCACTGCTGGTTTACTTTAGGCCAGGGGTCTTCAACAGGGGTCCGGGACCCCTAGGGGGTCCTCAGAGTTACTACAGGGGGGCCGCCAAATGTGTAATAGGGACATACTCATTTTTTTGTTTTTAAATGTCTCAACAAACCACAAAGATGTCACAAAAATAGCAAAAATAGACAATCTACAAGCTTTGTAGATTGTTAGTGTAGATTGATAGTGGGGTTCCCTGCTACATCTTTCTCTTAGCAAAGGGGTCCTTGGCCCGAAAAACATTGAAGACCCCTGTTTTAGGCTAATATATTGTCGCTTGTCAGGCTGAAACCTTGTACCTCCAAATTCCGTCTTTTTGTAATACAATATTCTGTTGAATTCGTTCTATACTTTATCGTGTGACAGAATCGTGCAAAAGTAGCAAAAATAGCCGCTCTACAAGCTCACAATGCATTGCAATGCAACGTATTGTGAGCTTGTAGATCGGCTATGTTCATGCACTTAATATGGATGGATGGCAGGTTGAACTGGGTTATGTCTCTCTGTAGGTTTTTTATAAATATTTAAGTATTAACAAGAGCTTGTGAATAAATACAGGTTATTTTCCCCCGGGACTGAAAAGTAACTGTTTTGGACATACACGTTTTCTACCTGACAACGACCATGGATATATGCATGGGTGTTTGTAAGCATAGGCATTCGAGGCAGGTCGCCTAGGGCACTATAAAAGTAAGGATTATAACGATTGACAATTATAAAACTAACAACACATGACCACCAGCCCCATCAGCCCCCACCATTAAACAAAAGATCAGTCTTTTGTTTAATAGATTGATCAATACCAGATTTCTTATTTTGTGTTAAAGTTAGGCATGGTCGCGTAAGTTTAGTCATGCTATAGTATTGCATAATTGTAATTATGATAAATGATAATAGTTAGGCTAGGCACTGTTATGCCAAATTGAGGCATGGCCCATGGGTTTGGTGTGGTGTAATAAATTGATGATAGTTAAGGCAAGGGAAATTGGAAACACTGCAGTAAAGTAAAAAAAATCCTCAAAAGTGCACTCAAGTACAGAGTACAGTAATTGAGTAAATGTAATTAGTTACTTTACACCACTGTAGATGGGGCTGCAAGCTCTTGGTCATTGGTTTGTGTTGGCGTGGTTGTCTGCTACATGGTAACTTGTTTCCGTGGGGATCTGATGAAGGTGATGATAGGACAGCGGGAGACTGTGGAGAGGTGCATGAGCTGAAGACAAACTCCAGATTGTTATTGTGTGTGTGTGTGTGTGTGTGTGTGTGTGTGTGTGTGTGTGTGTGTGTGTGTGTGTGTGTGTGTGTGTGTGTGTGTGTGTGTGTGTGTGTGTGTGTGTGTGTGTGTGTGTGTGTGTGTGTGTGTGTGTGTGTGTGTGTGTGGCAGAGGTAGCAGATGGTCACATAGCAGGCTGTAAAATATGCAGGAGCAGCTCTCCAGCCCAAAATCCCTGTGTGTCACTGTCTGAGTGAAGAAGCACGACCCATACTGTATCTCTCTCTCTCTCTCTGCCCCCTCTCTCTGTCCGTCTCTCTCCCCTTAAAACTGTCTCTCCCTCGCTACCACTTCGACTCTCCTTGACTGTGTGTTTATTTATGTTTGAGAAAGTATGGGTATGATTCCATTTGGATTAGATTGACTTTGTTACAGCGTCTTACACCAAAGTTGTCCAGGCCATACATGGACATCACATTCAATTCAGTGCATGCTGTTCATTTGGTACTGAAAAGATTTGTATTAGATGTTTCATTTTATGAAGTATCCCCATTAGCTTGTGCCATAGCAACCAGCTAGTCTGGGATCCACATAAAAAAAAAACATACAAACAAATACAACACATACAGTTAATTCATCACACAATCAAAAAGATCTAAAACGCCTACAGTGTTTCAGGGCTACAAAATACCTAGTTTTCCCCTTCAGGCCATCTCTATGAATCTAGCAATAACAAAAAAAGCTCCTCTTTGAACAAACATTTCAACATTAGAGTTAATCTGACAAATATACCATGACAAACAGACAGATAAACACACACCCACGCTCACACAAACACACATAATCGCTGCAGGTTTTCCCATCTGTTACATACTCCAGTGAGACAGACAGGAAGGCAGATACAGCTGACTGGGCCCAGATCTGTCTCCACCCCACATCAGCGTGCTATTTTGTTACTGTATAATTGTGTTATTGATGTCAGTGGTGAGAGAGAGAGAGAGAGAGAGAGAGAGAGAGAGAGAGAGAGAGAGAGAGAGAGAGAGAGAGAGAGAGAGAGAGAGAGAGAGAGAGAGAGAGAGAGAGAGAGAGAGAGAGAGAGAGAGAGAGAGAGAGAGAGAGAGAGAGAGAGAGAGAGAGAGCGCGCTCTTATCTGTAACGTGCACCGTAGCAAAGCAGTCATTTGTGAAGGCTAGAGGAACAAAGCCAGCAGAGTTCATGATGGAAGAGGCACATTAGAGTAGGAAAGGAAGATGATAGAGCGGAGAGGACGAGACGACAGGGGCAGAAAAGCACAGACAGCGGGTGAGGGGACAGCATGAAAATGGGGCTTGGATTGGAGGAAAAAAATGAAAAAAGAGCAAAAACATGACAGAGAGTCTAGACGGCCAGCTAGCTATGCAACGTGACCGGACCAAAGTGATTTGCAGCCACCATGCATTGCAAAGGAGAAAAAAAGGGAAATGTGTATATATTGTATATTCACGGAAGGACGTGTTGGAGGCCACAGCAAAAGCTTTAAGTTAAATTAAATGAAATGCCATGATAATAGAAACATTATGCATAACATTATCATTTCAACAGTGTGCATTTTCAGAGCATGTTTATTTTAATGATAAATCAATCAATTGTGTTCAGGCTTGGATCAATGGAACTAATGTAGTATACTTTAAGTTCCTATTTATCAGTTTCACTTTTCAAGGTTTTAAAGGGGGACAATTTGATTTTATTTTTTATGAATTATTATTGATAAAATCGTAGTGTTTTGCCAATTATTTTGGGGCCCGCTTTAAATCAATTACAGAGGTTACAGGTTGTCATGGTGGTGATCAGTGACGAGGAGGAAGGTGGAGCAGGTGGGGCGGGATTGAGAGGAGGAGGGGATTGTAGTCGACAGGGAGGTGCAGGTCCAACGTACAGACAAAGACAGAGAGGAATGGAGTCAACAGGGAGGTGCAGGTCCACCGTACAGACAAAGACAGAGAGGAATGGAGTCAACAGGGAGGTGCAGGTCCACTGTACTGTAACGTTAGGCAGACCAGCAGCTAACAAGCAACGCTAAGAGAGCTAGCTAGCTCCCTTGTAGGAGCAAGTTACGGCTGGGTCTTTTGCGGGGTCGCTACACTACCCCCTCCTTTCAGAAGTGCGCCCTCACGCTTCACGCTGCACTCTCGCGTCCCTCACGCAAGGGCACGCTCCACTGGTCGTCTTTTGCGGGGTCGCTACAGTACGGATAAAGACAGAGAAGAATGAAGTCGACAGGGAAGTGCAGGTCCACTTTACAGACAGAGACAGAGAGGAATGGAGTCAACAGGGAGGTGCAAGTCCACCGCACAGACAGAGACAGAGAGGAATGGCGTGTCAGCACTGCTTCAGAGAGTAAAAACCATTCGGTGTGCGTCTGGCGAGGCCGTCCACAGGGGGAAGGATTTATGAAAAGCTGCCAGATAGAACCAGTGTTCTCAATCTCTGCACCGCGGAGCGTTTCTTTTCTGTGAGTGTGATGAAGCACTGGTTCTCAAAGTGGCGTCTGGGGACCCCCAGGGGTCCTTGAGGAGGTTCCAGGGGTCCCAATGCAGCTAAATTTGGATTTTTCTTTTAATACTTGAGCACTGCGACACACTGAGAGCGTCACTGACACAAGCGTCACTAAAGCGCGTCAATACAACGTTTGAAAAGAAAAAAATAGGTTACCTTTCGCCGTTGCTCCAAATAATTTTGGATGGTCTTTGCCACGTTAAATCACTGTTACTCATGATACACGTTTTACTACTCTACGCTTATACATACATATGCATACACGCATGCATACTGTATATGGGTTAGGGTTAGGAGGAGCAGACAGCCTCATTATAAAGTTTCACCCTGGCTTCATGCAGCCCCAAACTAATTAAATAAACAACTTTAAAATATACATGTAACACAAATATCTGGCACATAGTCTACCAGCAGACCTTGAATAAAGAGCCCACTCACAAATTTCTATCCAACAAATTGAAAACAGGCCAAAAGCACACACAAAGCAGGAGCAGGACAACAGCGTTTTAATGAGGAGTCCATACATCATTAATCTATCAGGGTTTAAGTGGGAGCTTTTAACTCTGTACACCGCTTGTTGTCCTCTGACAATGAAAACACTGCAAACCCCACAAATAATTGAGTCGAGGGCAAGGGGCTAGCATCCAGCTTGTAAATTGAGGCTATATAGGAAGTGTGACAGTTCATATGAATGGCCTGTAGTCTCGCTGTTTCACCGCTGTTTCACCCCTGCTGGTTGCAGAAGAAATTAGGCTCTATTCAAGCGGATAGGTTTTTGGCCAAACTTTACACTTATATATGTGAGATATAGTGGCGTAGAATGTAGAAGTAAAAGTATTGAAAATTTAAAATACTGAAGAAAGTAAAAAATACCTCAACATTGTACTTAAGTACAGTTACTTTACACCACTGACTACACCACTGGAGAATATGGCTGTTGTGTTAGCCGTGGAAAATTAATATTCCTCATCGCCTTGAGTCGGGTAAACAAAGTTGTTTCCTGTTTCGCTGCTATAATCTTTGTTATCAGTGCAGGGCCAAGATGCAAGACTGGGACAATCCTATCATGTCCTCCTACTTCATCTACTGTAATCACTTACACACACATCCTCATGCTCATCTGATTGCACGCGTACACCCACGCCCGCATGCCTGCATGCCTGCACACACAACACATATGCGTGCACAGTGCACACACTCATGCACACACACACATACAAATTTAACTTGCACACAATCCTTACTAACTTGCTCATGCACTAATCCCATCCAACACGCACGCACACACGCACGCACGCACGCACGCACGTACGTATGTACTTATTTGCACATGCACAAATCCTATTCAATGCACACACAAAATACAATCTTACACACACACACACACACACAAACAAACAGAAATACTAACTTAGACATGCACTTCAACACACACAAACATGCACGCTTGCACGCATAGGCGTGCACACGAACGCACTCGCGAACGCACTGGCAAAGGCACTCGCGCCGCTCACACGCACGCACACACACACACACACACACACACACACACACACACACACACACACACACACACACACACACACACACACACACACACACACACACACACACACACACACACACACACAGAGCAGGCAGCTGATGCCAATCCCTTCAGCTCTATCTGGGTCAGCCCTAACAGAGATGGATCTACATAACTCCTACGCCCCCGTCTTTCTCCTCACTCGTTTATATTCCTCCTCTGTGTGAAGGTAATTAATAATGCCAGGCCATTAGGAAGAGAGAAAGAGAGAGAGAGAGAGAAGTGTGAGAGGGCAGAGACATTCTTTTAGACAAAGTGCACGAGGTGGCATGGGAGGAACGATGCCTAATTTATGCTCCATCGTACCACAGAGTCATGTGCTGGTCCGTGAGGCAGTTTGAGCTTGTGGATCGGCTATTTCCAGTGTGCCACATCGCCGTACGGATTACAGAGAGACACCCAGAGAATCAGAATCAGAATTATTGACACGTATTGTCACACCTTAAAAATACTTCATAGTGAAAGAAATTGCCAGGTCTCCTCAGACTTACAGTTCAATAATTAAAAACAGAATACATCAATAACACCATCGCTATATAAAAAAACTGAGTTTGTTAAAAATAAAAAGTACTTTAAAAAGCCTTTCTTCACATTATTTACTAAAACCTAATATCAATGGAGAAATGAAGAGGGAGGGAGGTGTCACCTCCATCAGCGGGCAGTCTCACCAATACAAGAGCAGGTGTTAGAGTTTCATCTCACAAGGTGTATATAGGTAACAAGTGTTAAGTGAAATGCCTGACGTAATGAATGTTTGATGACAGACCTCTGGGGTTGGCCCTGTGTTTCTCTTAAGTGCTTTGGGGATTGCCGCTGGGTGTAAAGAAAGAGAGCCAGAGTCTGTGATGTCAGTAGTGCTGTCTGCACTATAAATATAGCATAGCGGTGGTTGGGGAGTGGGGGACCGACACGTTGTTGTGCCCTAAAGGCTAGTTTCGTGCATTGCATTGACACAGTTTGTTTGGTTGAAAGTGTCGCACAAGTGTTAACTTGTTGACAATAACAAATTATGTGGATTTTGTCTGTCTACCCGCTACAACTTGTTTACGCGTGTGTTTTGTCAGTTAAATTTGTATCTTAAATAACTTTTTTTCACTTGACATCTTTATAGCTCCTCTCGAGCTCAAATATATCATGATGGATGGTGATTAATGCATGGGAAGATTTACAGTACTGTCCTCCCAGACTTCTTACGGTAGCTTGGACAAATTCTTTGCAAGCCATTCTCGTCGTTCAAGTCTTTATTTCTTGTGTTGCACTCTTCAGCGAGGCGCGCACTGTTATGCTCTAGCTCTACCACAGGCCTTTTATTTCGCAAGATACTGTACAGAGCAGTGTCTGCATCTGCAGAAATTCAGATTTATGACACAATATCTCAGTGTATCACGCAAGCCTGTGATGTGATGCAGATTTGTCTCGCTGACAGGGAAGTGCAGACAGATCATGTCGTTTATCGCTGTGGCTGTGTGCCATCCTTTTAAACATCGAGTTGTCAGCCATGTCTCTGGGTGGGGGTGGGTGGGTGGGGGTTGTTAACTCAGTCATTATCTGACTATATGAGTCACAGAAATAACATCACTTTCATGGAATAACTTAATAACAAATTTGTTTTGGGGGGTGTTGAATATTCAACTTTTTTTATACTAACACAAGGTCACTTTAGGATCACGTTTGCTGTAAATTGTAAATTAAAAATTTAAAGAAAGAAAACGTTCAGAGGTTGTCATTTAGGATGTGGAGTTAATTTATGAGGTGAAAGCATATTTTCTGAGTGTCCAATTCCTGATGGATGACCAACTTTGCTGCGTTTTTCTTGACGGAAAATCCAAAGTAATGTAATATTTAATGAATCTCATTACTTTCCACTAAAAGCCACGTAGTACTGTAATTAATTGCTTTAACCACTATACAAAAACACATAATTCATCTTAATCAGTTTAATATTAACTACGGTCAGCTACAAATAATGTAACTAATTATGCAATACCTTTTGAGTTTGATCCTCCACCATTATTCACTATGGATGCTTCTGATTTGACAGTTCCTGCATAAATATTTCATATGCCATGAAATGTCAAGAGCGGAACAACAGTGCCTTGGCAGATTGTCTCTTTGAATTGCATTGTACAGTGGATATACTGCGGGCACAGACAGCACTTCCACTGAATTTGTCTCGGTTTGGCCTCAAACTGAGCAGGAGCTGCTCTTGGTGTGTGTGTGTGTGTGTGTGTGTGTGTGTGTGTGTGTGTGTGTGTGTGTGTGTGTGTGTGCGCACGTGCGTGCGCGTATTAGCCATTCTGTGTCCGTACCCTTCAGCACGTGCTTCAGCAAGTGCTTGTATTGTGTCCAGTGCACCTTGGATATGGCCCCAATTGCCACGACAGCACGGCAAAGTGCACTAGGCTGCCCAGGTGGCAGATCAAACACGCATGTACTGTAGTCAAACCTCGGCGGACCAGGTTGCGTGCCAGAGTTGCGGAACTAGGGGAAGACAGGTAGTTGAGTACAATCGAGAGACTATGACATACTGTATGGATCAAAACATAGGGGAAAATGTGTTCTGTGTTTTACCATTACGCTGTTAAAATGCTTTTCATCGGCCTGTAATTTGTTAATATGCGCCCATCATCGCTATTCCTGTTGTCCCTGCCTTTCCACTCACATATATCCAATCGCTTGCCTTCACCATTCAGCCCCGCCCCCTCCATTTCAGTCGCTACATCCTGCTCAAGTAAGACTCAGAAAGAGGTGTGTAAGTCTACCGTGTGAACCAGCACAATGATGTGTGTGTGTGTATGTGTGTGCGTGAACGTGAGAGAGAGAGAGCGAGTGTCATTAGGGCTGAGCGATATGACTTCAAATCAATATCACGATTATTTAAATATTTTGCCTCGATTCCGATTAATGAACGATTATTTAAAAGAATATATAGTGAAAATAGCAGATCAACCAGCTCACAACGCGTTGTGACACATAGTGAGCTTGTAGATTGGCTATTTTCGCTATAACTAACTATAATACAGGGCTTAATCAGACTAATCGATTTAGTCAATTATAAAAAATCGATTAGAATTGTAAAAATATATAATGATTCGATTAAAAGTTAAGTTGGTTATTGGTTCTTAATGTCGGTTTTGATATATTTTCGGTTAATTGCCCAGCCCTAATAATCATGCCCGGTCATTTTTATATGATGTCATGGTTTCTTATTTCTTTGCCTCTTTTCTTCTGGACTCCTCAATGTGCCCTGCTGCTCATCCTTTACCTTCCTGTCTGTGATGCAGATCCATTTCTCTTTTCTGTATTGTCATCTCCTGTCTTCTCTTTTGTGTCAAAGCGAGGCAGCAGAGCATTTGGGAAATCCAGCTGAATCTTTTTTTAAATTCCTTTATCCTATTTTACTGTTCCTTTTGATGGTTGTTGTTTGTTTTGACTCAGTGTTTGCTGGCTTCTGAGTAGCCCTGGAGAGCCAAATGGGTTTTAAACGGGTTGACTTAACTTTGCCGTTTGGGTATCCTGGCATGAGCCTGTACTTTTCCACTAGTCAATTCTCCAAGGAAGTGCGTTCCGCAGGATTCGGAAGCGATGGTCTCTTATATCCATGTTGTTTTTTAGTGTGCATTTGCCCAATGTCCATATACAATCTTACTTTAACAAGTGTCGATCTCAAAGTCCCATTCCTGATCTAGTGCGTAGTGGTATTTCAAAGTAAACGTCATCATTTCAGTGTTGCTACTCTCCCTTGAAGATCTGCTTGGGGATGCAGGTATAGGCTCGTGCCAGGAACCCAAACCTCAGTCAGTTACATAAGAGTCAAACCATTGAAACAGTTGGGTCTCCAACGCTAGCTTCTAAGTAGATTTGAAAACCTGTACGTTGGCGGCGCTCCTAACATTTTGTCCAGCAGACATTGACTCTTCAGTGTTTTACTACTAAGCCATTGACCATGCAGGAACTGAGTCATAAAAGCAGCCTCAGCAGCCAAACCACAACATAACCATGGCTGTGTGGATCCATGTGTCGGCCCATCTCCATTCTCCACTCCCTCGATCCATGAAGTGCACTGTGTGGCTGCTTTTATGACTGTTACCTGCTCTTCTTTTTGCAGCCATTCTGTTTTTGACATTCAGGATCCAAAGTGTCTCTTTCCCATCATCTGACATCATCCCAATTTTAATCCATGCGTTAAATCACATCACACTCATCCCCCTGCAGTGCGCCCATCACCAAGAACATCCTCCTCTGACTACTGTGATCACACAGCCTGCTGGCACATTGGCCAGCGACCCCGACTGTGTTCACACATCTTATGTGACACTCATAACCTCGCTACCATCTCTGGAAGGTTCATGGTCGAGCTCCGTTTCATTGGAGTATAGGGTTTTCACGACACAACACGCCACGTCACTTTACCACCACATACTGAACCATACTATACATATCCAATCCAGCCCCAACCAGAGCTCAATCACGCAGTCACGGTATACCCATCGTGCTGTTCTGTGGTGCTTCTTTCCGCTCACCGGGCCCCCCATAACCACGGGGGGCCCGCATACTGTGTCTGTATTTCCCAACCAAGACCGCCTCGGAAATGTATTGATTATGTTTTTGAGTGTGGCATGGTCCAAAAACAACTCCTGGTGCCCTATCCTTCAATCCGGATCCTTACCCCCCCCCCCCCCCCACACACACACACACACACACCTGCCCCCAGCTGGGTCCCCCGCCCCTTTCAAATTGTATCTGAGGAATGCAAGGTGAGTACACAGGAAGACACCAGGATAAACGAGGCCTCCAGGCGTTGTTTTTGGACAGGGGGGGGAATCTTTCGCCTCTGTTGTCTTTACTAACAACGTTTTCTATTTCTCCGCCGGTGTTGGACGGATGTCAGCTGGCTCTATGTCGGGGGTTTTAGATCTCCTTAGAATCAGTTGAGCTCAGGTGTTTCTGCCAGCCCGCACAGCGGTGCTTATTATTGAACTATTTATTCGGATTCCAAAATTAGCGACTTGGCCTCTTTCTGTTGCGCCTGAGAGGAGCGAGATTTAATCCACTGAGGTCTCAGGCTGAAACAGTTTATGAACTTCTGATTCACAGTTACAAAAAAACTGCATGACAGTATTTAAACGATCAGAAAGCAGAACTAAGAGCTAACTAAGGCTAGAGCTAAGACCTCCAGTTAACCCAATGCAATTACATAATATATGCATGCATGTGTTTAGCCTATTGTGTAAATGCCCCCGGTGATGGGATTGGGTATGGAGATACAGAGAGCAGGTATCATGACCTACACAGCGATCTGTGGGTCATGACCTGTTGTCATTGGTTCTTCTGAGCCCAATTCTGTCGCCACCAAATTGTGTGTAACAGCAGAGAGAGGAGGCCTCGCCTACTGTACAGTACCATATCACCAAATCATAGAAGGAGGAAGACATTATTATGAACTATAGGTGGAGAGCGAGAGTGAGCGAGATGGAGAGAGATGAATGAGGTCTGCATTCTTCAACCCGAAATACAGTTAAGCTCACTCTCACCTCAAAAGACTCTCACTTTGACGGCAGCTTTGACTCACAGGCTTGGTGTGAGGTATATACCACACTGTGTTCTCTGCCTGTGGGAGCAGAGCGAGCTCCATTCCTCATCAAAGCGCTACTGCTCCGTTCACTCCTCTGCAGGGGAAGAACACTGCAGTGTGATGGAGTTCGGAGCGGAGGGGGGTGTTCGTTCTCGCTCTCATTCTCCTGCTCCTGTCAGTTATTTTACTTCCTTTATTTTTGGGGATTGAACTACCCCTGTAATAATAATTGTTTCATTTGTCCCACTTTAAAATTTTACCTTATACGACCCCGATCCCTTTTCATTTACACAGCCCGGTTGTTGAACCATAAACACGAAAATGCTGGCCTGCAGCAAAAGTTTTTTAGTTAGCGAATAGTTTTACTATCTCCCATTTGCACTGTTGGGGTTTACTGTCTATGCGATATACTGCATCATTACCTATTATGGTCCTACATTTTAATGTATCACTCGCACGTGCACACACACACACACACACACACACACACACACACACACACATACACAAGCACACACACACACACACACACACATGTGCGTGCGTGTGTGCTTGCACCGTGCGTGTGTGCTTCCCCTGTCTCAGTGTGTCTGGCTGCCCATATTTGCACCTGCAGACAGGAAGTATAACCAGTGCAGGCATAATAATTTAACCAACAAGTAATATCCTCACACGATAAAAAGGATGTTGTGTGGAAAGCCCAGTGAATAGACCCAGTGAATAGACCCAGACAGCTGCATTACCGCGCTGAATATGTGACTGTAGGCCAGGCTCAACCCGAGACACTCCAACCTGCTTTATCACTGTCTGAGTGGGTGGACCATATGGTGTTTCACCAGGCTAACCCCATTCACGCATTATGATGCGAAGAAAGCATGACAGTGGAAGGAACTGCAGCTACTTTCTTTAGAAACGTCGCACACTGTAAGCCAAGATATGAGAAAAGCATTAATCACTGTGTTTGAAACGCATGATTTGTTACCTTTTATTTGAAAAGACATCATGGCAAGCGGACCAGAAGCTTACTGGCTGCGAAAATCTTTTTTGACTTTCAAAACAAATTGTCATTTTTAATGGCATGAACGCCTACATACTGTAGGAACTCGGGAGCAGTCAGCCACCACAATTAGCTGCCTTGCTTGTCATTAATGGCATTCAGGGGCCGCTGCTGTTAATGCCAATGATTACTAGGAGGCAAAAAATTACTTCTAGCCAAATACAGTAGCCTATGACCCCAAGGCTCAGTAGTTAATTGCAAAACTTTGCTGTGTTAAGTAAACAAAGTGAAGGTTAGACTGGGTTTTTATTATTGAAATAGGGCCTGTCTTAACTACTTATAACTAAGCCATATTTTATACTTTTCAAAACATTTTTAAAATGTTTTCAAAAATGTTTAAAAATTGCAGATCTACAGTTAAGCTCACCGTGTGCATGGTGATGGCTATTTTTGAAACGTTTTGCCAATAAGGACACTCCCCACTTGATACATGCATGCTGCTTACTGTAGATTCTGTGTATTACTGTTCTCTACGTTTTATATCCAACTCAATGTCCCATTCACTTCACATAGTTTTCTGGTCTTCATTAAGGCTAAGGAGACAGCAGCATTTGTATATATTTATTTATTTATTTGAAAAGCCATACTGGGAAAACTCCCTTCATATTTGTGTGATGTCTTATCACCCAATAACAGCTGTTATGATTTTCACTCTACTACTGTAGATGACTGTTCCACCAGGTAGCCAGGATTTGCTCAGAACTTGGTAGAGAAGCTTTCTCCTATTTTCCCCCCTGGTGGAATAACCTCCAGAACAGACAACAACTTAATAATTTAGTCTCCCTGGGAGAGTTCAAAGCCCTTATTAAAAAGAGCACTGTTGTGTATCTGTTGTCCCTCGTCTGTTTTTTACACGCTCTATTCTATAATTTGTGCAACCGTATAATAGTGTGCTATCTTGGCCAGCTCCCCCTCGACAAAGTTAAGGCTAAATAAATAATTAAAAAGAAGGATTTGTAAACTTTTACTTTGAAAGTAAGTGAGTGTGGTGTTGACTCCGGGTCAGCACAAAGAAACCAATATTGCTGTTTTACTGTTGCAGAACTCAACAGTAGTTGAGTGGTCTAACAACATAACAAAACGGTACAGCAAACTGATATATCACATTTAAATGAACATCCCAGACACATTAGATTAACATATTCAGTACTTTGGAAACTGTACCCAGTGTGCAGTATAAGCTATGTGCCCTTATTGGCTATCTTAAAAAAAAAGATATGTTTGATCCCTGAAAGGCACAGATAAGATATAGAAATGGGTTGATAAAGTTGTGCTCTTCACTGATTCTGCTTACTTGGCTCTCTACCATTCCCTCGTGTAGTAGAGGTCCTGTAGGGAAGCGTGAGACACGCACGCACACACACACACAAAAACCTTGTCTCTTGGGACTCGTCGTCACAGCTCAGCACAGCAGCAGAAGTGGTGTACCTGGGCTAATTGGCCAGAGAGGGATCGCTCACTTCCCCCAAAGGAATCACCGCCTCTGTGTGTGTGTCTCCCACTATGACCCATCTCTCCACTTAACTGCTCAGGCCATATGGATATGATGATACTGTACATGGCGGAGGGAGCCTCCTCTCTCTCTCTCTCTCTTTCATCCATCCTTCTATCCCTCCCTCCCTCCCTCCATCCATCCCCCCATCCAACCATCCATCTATTCACCATGGATGGATGGATGGATGGATGGATGGAGGGCAGACTAACAACGGTGTGGATTCTGTGGAAGTGAGGTGATGAACGAGTGGAGAACACTTAACTCCTGTGTCTTTTGAAAGAGAAGGGAGAGAGTGAGATAGAGGAGAGGTGGAGATACGCAGTCCATCAAAAGAAGAGATGAGGAGGAGAGCGAGAGATGAAAAGAGAAAAGGGGAGAGAGCTCCAAAATAGCATAGCTACTACCCAGGGCCTAGTCTAACATCAGATCAGGCTCCTCCTCTATTCAATAGCTAACACACACACACACACACACACACACACACACACACACACACACACACACACACACACACACACACACACACACACACACACACACACACACACACACACACACACACACACACACTTAGTGAGCCATGCTGTTTATCTTCGCTCAAGGGAGACTTCATTCAAATAAGCGTTGATCATTGGAAAGGAGGATCTGATTTGATCAGTCATGACTAGCGATCCCGGGGGGTACTTGGCTGGCTCTCTTTCTCTCTCTCTCTCTCTCTCTCTTTCTATGTGTTGTCTCTCCTTCGCTCTCCTCTTCCTTACATCTCCCTTCTCTTCCTCTCTCAGTTTTCCTGGTGCTCTATATTTAACTCTACATCTGTTGTATTACCTCTCTCTGTACTGCCTCTCTCCGCCTGCTCTGAGCGCACTTGAGCGTGTTCTTAACTGTGAGTGAGTGTAATGGGCGTGTATGCATTGTGCTGTCTCACAACCCTCCCCCCCGCCGCGTGGTGGGAAGGAGGGGCAGACGACGACGTCTCCGATGCTCCTGGTTCCTGTCTCACTCTTTTCACAACCCCCCCACCTCCTATACCTCCGCCTCCTACTCCCCATTCCTCCTCTATTGCCTCCTGCCCCCCCTCTTCACCCACTTCCCACAGAAGCTCAGAGCAAGCCATACTACTCAGACTACTCCCCGACACGCCTTCTTATCCACAAGATGTGCACCAGCCAATACTTGGACCTGTTCATCACCATCGTCATAGGACTCAATGTCATCACCATGTCCATGGAGCACTACCAGCAGCCCAAGGTGAGAGACAGTGATGCGGGGGTGTGGGGGGTTTCACATTCGACTTCAACCAGCCGATGGCTAGTCTGGTAAACCATCCCGGTCGCGTGAGCTTCACATTATCATGCGTCTTCTGCAGACCAGTCTGGCCCAAGCACTGGGTGGACGTTTTGCAGGAAACAAAAAGTGGAAGAGCCAATTGGTGTCTGTCTGCTGATCACAGGGTCCTGAGTGGTGAGCGTGCTGATGGCTGCTCAAATGGTTATGATGATGAGCAGTCGGGGTGAGCAGTTAGGGGTTAAGTCTCTTGCTCAAGGACATTTTAACACAAAGCCGGGGATGGGAGGGGAACCGGTCACCTTCTGTTTCCCAGATGGCCTCTCTGCCTGTTCAGCTATGGCCACCAAGAGGGTCTAGAAGAGGGTCTTCCTTTGTGTACGGGGCATATCTCGCAAACTGTCAGTAGGCCAAAAAGTTATAACTAATTTTAAGTCATTTCCATATAATTCATTATAAAAAGCAATTGACATTATTGTCTAGATATGCAGCCTGCTAGTATGTAAATATCTGAAGTTGTCCCTTATCTGTTGCTATACCTTGAATTAATTTCATCCATCATGGGGCACCTTTTCTGACAGCTTAGGGATACACACAAAACTCAGGAGTACCACAGGAAATCATGGGGCAGTGTATCTCACACCGTCACCTGAACTAGCTATAGTTCAAGTGAGACACGATGAAAAACTTTTGAAAATTGCAGAACATTTGCAAGTTAGAAAGAACTATTACTGTGTATATGATGTCACTTCGTCCGGACACAGGGAAAAGAGTTATTACAGTACAGGTACATTTAGTAGGATCTCCTTGACTATCACCATGCTTGATGTCAGAAACCTTTCGACTCTGAACTGCCCTCTGGTGGATGTACTGCTTAAAGGAGAATGAAACAGGCTGATTTTGTTCGTTTTCCAGTTTAGGTAAAAAAAAGCGACAGCAGATTAAAAACATGGCAGACTAGTAAACAACTCAGCTGCACCAAACACATTAATAATAATGAGTGTATTAGATTTTCATAGGTGTGTCCAAAGCCAAGAGGATGCCAATGTGCAAGCATGATGGACAGACACACCTAAAGTCTAACACACCCATTAGTAATTTGATTAGCTGCAGCTGTGTTGTTTACATCACTGTGTACTATAAGGTCAGCGTTATCCAGCCAGCCATGTTTTTACCCTGCTGTAGTTTTTAATCTGTAGTGGGAAAACAAAATTAGCCTAGAGTTTCATGCCCACATCCATGCCAATGTAAAAGACGCATTGGAAGTATGAGAGCAGTGATGGTTACATGTTGGACACGTTTGAAACTGATTTATTTTCACATCGTCATCGTCGGGTGGAAACCTTGTACGTCCAAAAGCATTACTTTTCAGGAAATTGAAAAAAATAACCTGTGTTCCAATGGATCCAATATAGTTATTTTTCAGCCACAAGCTGTTGTTAATATTTTTTTTATATGGAGATACAAGGTTTCTGCCCGGCAACAACGATATGCAAAGGGAGTATACGTGGGCCTATAGAAGTACATCTGTAGAAATGTGGTACCTGTAGTATTGTGAAAGTGGATAGTGTGGTATCTACAGTATTTGACTAGAGGCAGATGGGGGGGGGGGGGGGGCATGCTGGATAAGACAAGGTAATGAAGTAAAAGGCTAGTCGATGTGGTTTGCTGAGCTGAGTGGGTGGCCAACAGATAGAGGTTTTACTGAAATCCCTGCTGACTTGGCTTATTTTCTCTCCATTCTTCTTCTCTATTAAAGGTCAGTTTTTACATGGAGTTGAGTGTGGTGAATTCTCCTATGGGTAAAAAAAAGGCTGCCTTTATTATTATTCTGGCCTTTTCACAAAGAAAGTAGGATAGGCGAGTGGTGTGAACGCTCTATTATATGAAACTATGAACTAATCCTGAGCTGAGTTTACAGTATAGGTTCTTGTATAGTAAGTCTATGTATCACAGTAGAGAAGCTGTGTGAACACCCAACCTGTTTTTAGGTCAGGTACGGGATAAAAATCCATGTGAAGACTGAAGGAAATGGATATCTGCACCCTGGAGTTCCCAGTACTACTTTGACCAGCAATGGTTCAACCCAACACGGTTTTCATCAGGCTTTTTTGTTGATATCCATCCACTGCCTTCAAGTGATGAAAAAAATATCTACTGTATAACCTTGTTCTTTCTCATACAATTATTTTTTTAATATCCAGAGGTTGGACGAGGCGCTCAAGATCTGCAACTACATCTTCACACTCATCTTCGTTCTGGAGTCGGTCTTCAAGCTGGTGGCGTTCGGCTTCCGACGCTTCTTCAAAGACAGGTCAGAGAATAAAAGGTTATGCGGTCCGTGTCCCTGAGGTTATACACTGTGTAAAAATCACTCCCCTCTTTCCCAATGTCTCCACCACAGACCCAGCAGGAAGCCACAGGTCCAGAGTAAACATTTACCTAATTTGCTTTTTTTCGCTCCGTGCACAGTAAAATCCTCAGTGTTAATGTATCAATTTGTAACTCTGAGAGGTATACACATGTAACCAAATGGACCCGTAAAAATCCAGTTGGTTGCATTTGTACACTCAGAGTAAAAAGAAAACACTGTGTGCCATGTGGAAAAAGTGAGGTGGTTTGGGTGAGCCTTTAAGTGCACTTTAGGAAGGTGCTCTGGTGGATAGCTCTGCACGTTAGCAGTGGTGGAAAGTAACTCATTACATTTACTTTAAGTACTGTACTTAAGTACAATTTTGAGGTATTTTGACTTTACTGGAGTATATCTAATTTTCAATACCTTTACTTCTACCCCACTACATCTCAGAGACACATTTCGTATTTTTTACTCCACTTTGTAGATTTTGATTATCATTAAGAAACCACTTCACTTCAGACCTACTGTATATGCTTTTGCAATTTGAAAATAGCCGATCTACAAGCTCACAACACGTCGCTTTGCATTGTGAGCTTTTACGTAGATCGGCTAAAATTCAAAGGATTTTTATACATCCTATAATACATTGCTAAACCCAAAACCCAAAAACAAACCCTGCCACTGTGTGGGAATAAACACAAAAACAACATATCAATGTCACTAACAACATAAGCCACAACGCGCATAATGACTTCGCGCAGTCTGTAGGCCACTTCACACTGCTCAGCACACATCTGCCCCCTCGAAGCATAATTAATTGCGGCCAACATAAACTCACAACATTACGGTCGGCCATGTTGTTCCTTAGCGTCATCGCCGAACACCGCCCAGCGAGACCCAAACCGCGAGGCGGACCAAATTTCGTGTACACCATTTGTGTTACCTTTTATTTCCTCCGAGGTGGAAACTGGAAAGACTGGTGATGCGAGGTTAGTTCCCTTTAGCTCTCAGCACGCTGTCTGTGTGTGTGTGTGTGTGGACTACTGCACGCTTTTGTGGGTCTTTGCGAATCCCGAAGTGGAGTTTATTGGTCATTGGAACGGTGATGCACGTCACCCCTTTGTCAAGTGGGTATTTTCAAACCCTGGAATGGATTTAGGGGAGCATCAGAGTGTTTGTGTTGGAGCGCCTCAGTGCGGCTGCAGAGTTCATGTGCAACCTCTTGCATGCGATGTTTCGCGGGGGTCCAAAAGGGTCCGCGATGTTTGGCGGGGGTCCCGACACTCCCAGGGGACCCGGGGGTCTCCCATATTGAATATCAGTGTGGCCACATTTGCGCCAGAAACAAGCAAACACCTTCATGAAAAAAAAAAAAAACAGCCGAAGGGGTCCGCCATGTTCCAGGGGGGTCCCAACACTCCCAGGGGGTCCGCGGACCACCAGGGGGGCCGCGGACCCCCACGTAAAAAAAAAATATAAACATTTTTTTCAATTTTTTTTTTTTTTTTTACTTTTGGAAAGTTCTATCCCACCATTTTGGTACCCCAAAATAAGCGCGCCATCACAGCCCTAGAGCCCCGTGCGCGGCTGGGGTCGAGGGGGGCGTAGCCCCCCGAGACTCTAGTTTTATACATTTGAAAACTTGTGAAATGGGACATTCTGCGTAATGACTACTTTTACTTTTGGTACTTTGCGAATATTGTGATGCCAATACTTTTGAAAGCCGGACTTGTACTTGTAACAGAGTATTTCTACAATAGGGTATTGATACTGTTACTTAAGTAAAACATGTGAGTACTTCTTCCATCTCTGCACGTTAGCCCCTCCATGAATACCAATGGCCTCATTAAACAGCCATAAAACACTCCTGCTCAGATGATATCATGGCTTAAAAATCCCTGGCTTCCCGCTGAAAAATCACACGAGAACACAACACGAGCGCACAGGCAGGCTCGCAGCCTCTCACTTACTGTAACATACCTGCACGGCCACAGGCACATTTATGCACCCGCCGCAGGACATAACGACATGCACAGGCACACCGCGCCGCGGCCGGCCCCGGTGTGGTTTATAAACCAGAGCTGACCACTGAGCGTCCACCGTGATGTCTGTTCTCTTTGCCAGACTGGAGCTGTGTCCTTTTTGGCTCGAATCCAGAGTCTCACGTAACCACACACATACACACATACACACACACGCGCCCACAGATACACAGAGAGAGACACATACTCATGCACGCACACACACGCACACATATTTACTGGCCATACACAGGCCAGCCAGGACCCCTGGGGTGGATCTGAAAATCTCAGTGAGTTGTAAGTTGATTTGCTGTTGCTATGTTGATTCATGTATTCTGAGTGGTCAGACGTTGACGCGAGAGATAAATTATGGAGTGGCGTCAGAGAGAGAGAGAGAGAGAGAGAGAGAGAGAGAGAGAGATAAGGTAGAGAGAGAGGGAGTGATAGAGAGATACAGTAGGGAGAGAGATATAGTAGAGGGATAGAAAGAGAGAGTTACAGTAGAGGGAGAGAGACTGGTTGGAAATACTGTAGAGGGAGAGAGAGAGAGAGAGAGAGAGAGAGAAACTTGAGGCCTTATGTTAGTACAATATAGAGCAGAGGTCAGACCACCCATCCAGTTGCGCACGCACGCACGCACGCACGCACGCACGCACGCACGCACGCACGCACGCACACACACACACACACACACACACACACACACACACACAGAAACATCTGTCTAAGTTGATTTCAAACATGAAAAACTATAAAGCTGAGTTCAGTATATTTGATTTGTTCACTGTAT
This sequence comes from Gymnoscopelus microlampas, assembly GCF_963454915.1. NCBI lineage: Eukaryota > Metazoa > Chordata > Actinopteri > Myctophiformes > Myctophidae > Gymnoscopelus > Gymnoscopelus microlampas. The sequence goes on along the minus strand of NC_139951.1, from coordinate 34,636,308 downwards.
GTTTTGGTTATTACAATCTGGGGACCATTTACAACTCCCATATGCATGAGTTAATTTTTATCCTGGCATTTTATTGACCTCTTTGGGACCGACCGACTTCAAACTCGACGCGCGTAGCGGCAAGGACTCGAGGGAGTGATTTTGCAGTGTAGTATCCATATATGTGTGCTTGTGGGAATTATATACTGTACCGTATGTATACCTGTGCATTTATGCCTGTGTGTGTATTTTGAGTGTGTATGTGAGTGCCTGCGTGCAAGCAGGTACTTGCAATACTACTTGTGAGGGCCAAATGTCCTCACAAGTATGTTCAAATTTGAAAAATAGACATTATGGTCCTCACCGTTGTGCACCGGTGTTGCACAACTAAGTATATAACTCAGGCTGTAGGGTGAGGGTTAGGATCTAAAATGGCAAAAAATAAGGTTTATGAGATTGCTGTCCTACATTTTCTATGTCCTCACAAGTATAGTAATACCAACGTGTAACGTGTGTGTGTGTGTGTGTGTGTGTGTGTGTGTGTGTGTGTGTGTGTGTGTGTGTGTGTGTGTGTGTGTGTGTGTGTGTGTGTGTGTGTGTGTGTGTGTGTGTGTGTGTGTGCGTGTGTGTGTACGCGAGCACAGGTGGAACCAGCTGGACCTCGCCATCGTGCTGCTGTCCATCATGGGCATCACCCTGGAGGAGATTGAGGTTAACGCTTCGCTTCCCATCAACCCCACTATCATCCGCATCATGAGAGTGCTGAGGATAGCTCGAGGTAGGAGCTCTGCTCTCACACACTTTGCAGCCACACACACACACACACATGCATGCGTGCGTGCGTGCTCACACAGTCTCGTTCCGTTCACGCTCCCGCGGTTTTAAGATGCCTTGTAAAACAGCGTCGTCCCTGAGCGGGACTCCCCTCTTTGTCATTTTCGCATGGCGGGTCTCAGCGGGGAACCCGGGCAGGGTGTGAGCCAAGCAGATGGTCACAGTCAGCTAATGCACAGCACCAGCAGAGAGAGAGAGAGAGAGAGAGAGAGAGAGAGAGAGAGAGAGAGAGAGAGAGAGAGAGAGAGAGAGAGAGAGAGAGAGAGAGAGAGAGAGAGAGAGAGAGAGAGAGAGAGAGAGAGAGAGAGAGAGAGAGAGAGAGAGGGGTTGAATGGTGGGGGGTAAAGGAAGGAGGATGAGAACATGTACTGTAAGTGGTAGACACCCCAGGGCCCATAAGAAAGACGATGAAGTTTAGTAGTGAGGACAGGACAGCTGACATACTGTACCCCATAGACATACTGTACAGTATAGTATAGCATATCTTTGTATAGTGCAGTGCTGGAAAAAGTACTCAAGTACAATATTGATACTTATCAAGTATCAATATTGCAACAATGTGGAAATACTCTTGTTACAAGTAAAAGTCCGTAATTCAAAATTTACTTGAGTAAAAGTACAAAATTATTGGTATTAAAATGTACTTAAAGTACCAAAAGTAGAAAGTACTCATTACACATATCCCCATTTCACAAGTTTTCAAATGTATAAAAATCTTTTGAAAATAGCAGATCTACAAGCTCACAATGCGCCGCGAGTGAGTTTGTAGATCGGCAATATAAATAGCCAAAGTTTAAATAGGGCTGCAGTGGTTAATGTATGTTTTGTAATAATAATCAAAATCTACAAAGTAACTACAGTATAGTGACTAAAGTTTTCAAATCATTGTATTGGAGTAAAAGTACAATATCTGCCTCTGAGATGCAGTGGAGTAGAAGTAAAAGTACTGAAAACCGGAAATACTCCACTAAAGTAAAAAAGACCTCAAAATTTTACTTAAGTACAGTACTTGAGTGAATGTACTTAGTTTACTTTCCACCACTGGTACAGCGTGAGATAAGAGAAATAGTAACAGCACACTGTATGATACCATATAGTGAGATTTCCATGTCGTGGCATGAGCGAACTTCTGTAAGCATCTTGGGTCGTTGGATGTGACAGAGTCAAGGGGTTTACCGCCCGATCCTCGTCAGGCATTTTGAGCCATGTACGTCGTGCAGTGCACCGACGATCGTCAACGCGACACTGTTATATAACAACACATAAAAATACAGAGCAGGTCGCTGTTTGACTTAACAGAAACGGCAACCTTTACTGGCAAGATCACTGCCTTTACCCTTTTCCCTCGGCGAACAGCGTGAGTCGTGACATGTCATGTAACGTACGATGCGGCCAAAAGCGCACAGTCTGCAGGAACCCGGGGGGGATGAAGTTTGGAGCAAAGGGAGAGAGCAGTTGTGATGGATGACGTCTGACCTGAAAATAGATTATATGAGAACAGAACAAAGTAGGAAAGAGAGTAATTGATGTCAGAGCACGAAAAAGAACGAAGTAAAGAGAGACAAGACGTGACGCAAGATGGATGAAAGAAAGCTGTACCAGAGAGAGAGAGAGAGAGAGAGAGAGAGAGTGAGAGTGAGAGTGATAAGAGAGGGAGAGAGAGAGAGAATTTACATGAATTTATTCAAAGGATAGCCCCTTGAGATGTAACATCTAACTTACAAAGGGGTCCCATAGACACACATACAGACAGCTCACTCACCCTCTCCCACCCAGCATTACTGAAAGGTTATTTTAAGATGAGAAAATAAAGATGTACCGATGGCCATTGAATAGAAAGCAATAATTATTTGCCATTATGGCGTTTTATTTTGAAAATATTTACATCAAAACTGGACTTACTGAAATGTTATGGCCAAATAAATCTATGCTAGCTATGGATTTCATGCAGTTTTCTAAGCCAAATGTCGTAGTTGGATAAAGGGGTGCTAGGATTCAGACATCTGGGAAGAGGTTACTGTATGTCGCCACGCTCATGTCACCATGACTCAGCCATAACCCTATCAAAAGTTCCCAATGCAGCTACGCCCAAATATGGAGTGTGTTGTCTAACCTCAATGTGTCGTCATGGCATCAGGCGCAAATAAATCTCAGGCGCAAACAAAACTCCACATATTGGTACAAAAGGGTCCTCATTGACTAATGCTGCATTCGGGGGGGGGGGGGGGTTGGAGTAGCAGGAGAGGAGCTTCTGTCTGATTACTGAGTGTCTAATGATGGAACTTGCAGGGGAGTCCTCAATGATTGCTTTCACACAGAAGACTGGGCTACTACACCTACTCTGTATTTGTGTGCACACGCATGCATGCATGCATGGGCGTGCGTGCGTGCGTGCGTGCGTGTGCGTGCGTGCGTGCACGTGTTTGTGCGTGCGTGTTGTGTCCCTATTTGCATCAATACACGCAGACCAGAACCTCCAGAATATAGCCTTACTATCAGTCTTATTATTGTAGCCTCATTTGCTACAATGATAAGACTGGAAAGCCTGAAAAGACAAATATGTAAGCTGACATATACTAGACAGCTTCATCACAAGCTAATATATAAGTACAGAGTCCATTAATTTTCAATCACTGGCAATTAAAAGCTGAGGACTGGATTTAATTACTACCTATCTCAATTCACTCCTCTGGTTCACTATGTATGTATCGCCTGGCTGTGTCACTCAACCGGAGTCAATTAAAGTCACGCCCACCTTCTAACGAGATTTCGGACCCCAATCAGCAGTGTGTGACCTCAATCAGCCTGTCAGCACGTCTGAAAGAATTCCTCATGGCTATGATATCGTCGCTGTCGGGTGGAAACTTCGTGTCTCCAAAACGCCTTTTCTATTATTATTTTTAAAACATTTTAAAATTGTGAAAATAGTAGATCTACAAGCTTGTACATATGCTATTTTCACTGCTTTTGTGCGACACTCTTGTGTGATGAAGTTGGGGCATAAATTTACGAAAATTGAAGTTTGGAGATATGAGGTTTCTGCTCGACAGCGAAGATATCCTGGTAGGATCTAGTAGCGTAGGTGAGATGAACGCTGGTACAGCTTTTCTAGTGCATCGGTTTCATTTCAGTTTCAAAGGAGGTATGAATGGGTACCAGTCCCTGTTCACTTATGAAAGACAAAAAATGTTAATGCCGCAATCCATAACTTAAGTTTCACGTCCCATGTCGTATTCGAATCCCAGGTCTCACGCGTGGGAGACCAAATTTCTACCGCTCTTCAAAATGAAATGAAGTATTGCACTTACAGTATGAGCTTCAGGTGGTACTACTTGTCAAGTATGTCACCAGGGTCTACACTTTCTCAGTGGAAGAGTAGGGAGATCACCCCCAACCACACTGCAGATGTACTACTTATATTGCATTAACGTAGTCTCCCACACAGATTTGTTTAATGAATCTTTCTTTCCTTTATTTATTCAGGGGAGCCCACTGAGAGCAAGCTCTCTTTTTCAGGGACGCCCTGATAACAGCATATAACACATATGAAATACATACATAATGAAAAACAAACAACAAACATTTGAATCATATTACAATCATCGCAGATGCAAACAAACAGTGTTTACATGAAACAGGTGCAGTCACTATGAAATGTGTCCTCGAGAAGTACCCTAAATGTCTCTATTGAAACCAATCGCTCCAGTTTCAGAGAGTCCTGAAGTTTGTTCCATTTGTGTGGAGCATAATACATGAAAGCAGTCTTTCCTTGTTCGCTTTTCTTACGTGGACTCGTATATCTAATGTGTTTTTGTGAACGTGTTGAGTGTCCAGAAACCTTTGGTACTAGGAGCGAAGACAGGTATAGAGGAAGCTTGCCACACAAGGCCTTATAAATAAAAAGAATACAATGTTGCTCTCTTCGTACTGCGAGAGATGACCAACCCACTTTATCATATAAAATACAGTGATGGGTGTGATAGTCATCACCAGTGATAAATCGTAGGGCACTGTGGTAGACAGCTTCAAGAGGCTTAAGTGTAGAGCTTGACGCATGCATGTATAGCACATCACCATAGTCAAACACAGACATTATGACAGATTGAACAACAGTTTTTCTGCTGGAAAGAGAAAAACAGGATCTGTTTCTGTAGAGGAAACCAATCTGCCCTCTTAGTTTTTTGGTTAGGTTCTCCACATGAATCTTAAATGTGAGCTTGGAATCTAGCCAAATGCCCAGGTATTTGTACGATGAGACCAGTTCAATTTGTTCACCTTTAAGAGTGTAAACACCAGTAGAGGGATTTGTGTTTGGAGATCTGGTAAATACCATGCATTTTGTTTTGTTAGCGTTCAGGACTAGCTTAAGTTGAATTAGAGCCCTTTGAAACCTATTGAAGGCAGTCTGCAAATTTGCAGTGGCTGCTTCAAGTGTTGGGCCAATGCTGTATAAAATTGTGTCGTCCGCATACAAATGGACATCCCATTGCGGGGAGGGGAGTGCAATATTGTTTACATAGAGAGTGAATAAAAGGGGGGGAATGTGCATAGCTCTCAAGTGAGCTTGTAGATCATCTAGTTTTGCAGTCGGACACCATCGTATGATGAATAATAACATAGGGCTGAAGTGGTTAATCACAGCACAGCACCCATATTCTGGGGGGAACATTAGACTTCCTCAAAACCGCCATAGTCCGCAATGTACAACAGGACAATAGTCTTCTAGCTTGCCATAGAGTATGTATTGCTCCTGGTATTGATGATGATTTGTATTGCATTGTATGTTTTGTACTGTATGTCTTGCTGATGAATTGGAATACGCAGGACCACAATGGAAATAAGCCATCAAGGTTTTGTGTTATCCTTTTAGCATAACTTAAGTTCTGTCAGGACAACTCATGAATGGATAAAGGACAACTCATGAATGGATAAAGGACAACTCATGAAGGATAAGATATTTATATTGAATATAAAATGAGCAATATATTTATTATGGTTTGGCAATGAATTGAATCTGCTTTTAGGTACTCTGATAAAACGCATCTCCCAACCATAGGGACTCCGAATCCCCCGCACATAAACAGCAGATCCAAAATGACAGGTGGTAGCTGGGGTGGTGGAGGATTAGCAGCAATTGTTTAGCAAGACAGCAGTGGTGAGAGTAGCAGCAAAAGTAAGCTGGGCTGAGTAGTGCAAACTTCCAGTTAAAGGTAGGGTAAGTGATATTTTTTGGGTTAAAACAAAAAGTATTTTGTTAAAAGGTTAAAGCACTATATTCTGATAGTAATCATTGCTATAGAGTGTTTGTTCAGTAACAGGAGTCTCCCCGTCTCTCCAGCTCTTTAATAAACAGAAAATACATTTATCGGTAGGTGTCAAAATCTCAGCCAATCAGGAGAAAGTACCCATTTTTAAGCTTCATTTTATAGTGTTCCAGTTCCAATTTTGCCTGCTCATTTCTTAGTGTCATCACTTCCAATTTCACTTGTTTAATCTATATCCCGATTGAGTTCTCTATCCTGATTGGATAAAAATGGAAATGAAACTGAAACGAAAATTAATTTTCTGTTTTATAAAGAGCTGGAGAGACAAGGCGACTCCTTTTACTGAACAAACACTCTATAGCAATGAGTACTATCAGAATATAGAGCTATTTAACACTTATTTTAACCAAAGAAAATCACTTACCCTACCTTTAAATAGAGTGGTCTGAGAATGAAATGAGTGTGTGATTGGATGAGTGGATGTGAACGTGGAGCTGAGGCCGCCCAATGGTCGGCCCCCAAAAACTGCACTGAGTTCCCTGACAGAACTTGCTCTGCGCATGTCTGTGCCAAGCGCGACGCTCATTAATTGTACTCAAAAAGTAGTGAAAATATAAAGTTCTGGATTGCAGCTTTGATATTATGACAGGCCTTTTCATTATGTGTGTGTGTGTGTGTGTGTGTGTGTGTGTGTGTGTGTGTGTGTGTGTGTGTGTGTGTGTGTGTGTGTGTGTGTGTGTGTGTGTGTGTGTGTGTGTGTGTGTGTGTGTGTGTGTGTGGGTGTGTGTGTGGGTGTGCGCGCGTGTTCCTGCAGTACTGAAGCTGCTGAAGATGGCAGTGGGGATGCGAGCTCTGCTGGACACCGTTATGCAGGCACTGCCTCAGGTAAACAAACCAGCCAACATCTTGACACATCTCGCTGAAGCCTTCATTAAATCCCTGCCCCGCCGCCTACAGTACTGTATATATACTGTATATGTGTCTATGGAACCCTTTCATCATAATTATGTCCCTTTGGAGCTATGGCCCCATCCCAGGATCCCATAATTGTCTTTTTCTTTTGTATGTTGAGCGTCCCTTCAATGACCCTTCCCGTGGGAACTTGGAAAACGTAGCTGTGTCGGGTGGAAACCTCATATGTCCCAAACCGTTCCTTTTTATTACTAAGAAAACCTTTAAAATAGCGAAAATAGCAGATCTGCAAGCTCACAATGTGCCGTTATGTGACGAGTTGTGAGCCTGTAGAGCAGCTATTTTCACTACTTATATGTGACACTCTTGTATGATGGAGGGCATTGATTTACGAGAAAAAAAAAACATAAAAAGTTGAAATAGGGAGATAAGAGATTTCTGGCCAACAGCAACGAAAAGCAGGTTGTTTGAAGATCCCTCTGTGCAGTGTTGATGGAGGGTGATAATGAGGCTTCGCAACATTCAGTAAAAGTGACACAGACAGTATTAACATTCCTCACAACGAATATGTTGAATATGCGCTGATACCATCTCAGGCTCTGATAAAGCTTCTAGGGCACCGCTGATAATTCCCCCAAAGCATACAAGAAGTGCTCGTAATTAATAAGTCCAGTAATGGGATATGGAAAGTCTGACGTTGTGAGACGATTAGCACTGACAGAGGTGGTTAGGGCGTAAAATGGTAAGGCTGTTCATTACCTGTTGCTAAGCCCCTTTTAACCAGCCTGCTTATCTCCTTTTTCCACTTCAGTAGCAGGTACACTATTAAATGTATAACTCTTTATCATAATCCTCCCCTTTCTCATCTTTTTCTGCTCTGTCCCTTCACAATACAACCCTGTGTTTGACTTTGAAAGTGTAAAAATGGATGAGATTAACATTCTCCTGTGTTGTTCCTGGTTATCCCTCATTAGTTTTTTTTAAACTGTGTTTTGTGTCACTTAGTACTTCACTCCGGAGCAGCTTTGATTTCCTTTTTGCTGTTTAATCGGTGTCACAGCGTTGTGTTTATTTTCTCACCGAACTGGGTTAGCTGTCATTTTTTGGGTTGATTTGGACCTACAGTACATAATCCTGTTCCTTCTGGAGGCTAATTTACACATCGCACGACGCACAACCCCTTTCAATAAACGTTGCTCCAGTTTGTTTTTGTTTTGAGAGTTCTCTCTCTTGTCAAAGGATGTGTGAGTCAGGCATTAATTGTCTCTGTCTTCCTGTCGTCTCCCTGCAGGTGGGGAATCTGGGTCTTCTGTTTATGCTTCTGTTTTTCATCTTCGCAGCGCTGGGAGTGGAGCTGTTTGGTGACTTGAGTAAGACACAGAAAAACATATTCACGCATGCACGCACGCACATGGTTCAAGGTTCAAGGTTGTACTTTATTGTTACATCTTGTGTACAGGTACATAAGAGTAAAACTTTTTTTTTTCACACACACACATACGCACGCACACACATACATGCACACACGCACACACGCACACGCGCACACACACACACACACACACACACACACACACACACACACACACACACACACACACACACACACACACACACACACACAAGTTCTTCATTATTCTTTCTGATGTTTTGATGTAATGTAGTAGTTCCTAATTAACTGATTTCTTTGTGGGAATAATATATTGAACCCTTCAACTGTAGCTTTTATCTTTCAGATTAATGTAATTGCAATGACCATCATCTCATTGCTCTGTTATGCTCTTATAATTCAACCCCACCCATCGGACTGTCTCCCATACAGTGGGTCGGAACCAATTTCTGGGTCGCGGACCAATTGTATGGGTTACGACGAGTAAATATCCCTTTTAGGTTCCTAAAGAAATTTTAAATGATCATTTCAAAAGATTTCCCAAAATTATAAAAATAATATAAATAATAATCAAAATGTTTCAGAAATAAATAAAAAAGTCTAACATAAAAAAGAATACACTTTTCCCCCAAATCTAAGAAATTCCATACATTTTATATACTTAAGAAGTAGTGAAAATAGCAAGCTCACAACACATCGCATAGCAACGTGTTGTGTTGAGCTTGTAGATCGGCTATTTTCACTAGTTTGGGTGCAGGGGAAACATCAAATTTCTCTTTTGGGTCTCAAGCTAAAAGGTTTGGGAATCACTGCTACAATCTGACTTCCTATATCGTCCTCTCTCTCTCTCTCTCTCTCTCTCTCTCTCTCTCTCTCTCTCTCTCTCTCTCTCTCTCCGCTGTCCTGTCAGTTTGTGATGAGCTACATCCATGTGAGGGTTTGGGCCGCTATGCTACGTTCAAGAACTTTGGCATGGCATTCCTGTTGCTGTTCCGAGTTTCCACTGGAGACAACTGGAATGGCATCATGAAGGTGAAGTGACACCGTTCTGAACCTATAGGATTGCGACGCATTGTGACCTTGTTGATTGGCTCTGTTTTTTTTTTGGTTTTAGTTTTTTACAAATCGAACCCTGGTGCAAGGCCAGGTAAGTTGTCAGTCGGTGAAAACATCCACTTGTTGATCCACTGATCAGCTTCCCATGCCTTACAGGATACGTTAAGGGACTGCGCCCAAGACACGGTAGCCACCTGCTACAACACGGTGGTCTCGCCCCTCTACTTCGTGTCGTTCGTGTTGACCGCCCAGTTCGTCCTGGTCAACGTGGTCATCGCCGTGCTCATGAAGCACCTGGAGGAGAGCAACAAGGAGGCCAAGGAGGAGGCGGAGCTAGAGGCGGAGCTGGAGCTGGAGCTCCACCGCACAGAGGGCGGCGGCAGCAGCGGGCCCAGGTCGCCCCAGCTGAACCCCATGGCTCTGGGTTTGGAGCGGACCGGCTCGGGGGGCTCCCCCTGGAGGTGGGCGGGGGGAGGAGACGACCGGGAGCTGGAGAGAGGAAGTGCAATGGACTCGCCTCAGGCGGATATAACCAGAGACTCGGTGCACATCAGCACGGACCCCACTACTCCCTGTCTTGAGACCCCGTTAGAGGTGAGGAGAAATGTGTGTGTGTGTATGTGTGTGTTTCACACAATATTTAGACGTTTTTTTGAAGCTGCAATACTGGAACATTGTAAAATAAGCTAATTATATTACACACACGCACACGCTTGCATGCACACACGCTTGAATGTTTTCTTGCACAAACTCTGCGTCCAGAATAAAATATTGTCACTTTCTACCAGTTTCTGCGGCCACTTTATTATCTGAAGACTATCATCCACAAACACTCATACACACACACGCACGCACGCACGCGCGCACACGCACATGCACGCACACGCAGTCACTCAAACCAAGTCTAGGTCTGGCTTTTTTTGGTCCTTTGCTCAATTAACCAGGAAATGTCCTGTGAGACATGACAGATGCTTTGAGGTCACTTCCTGTTGAGGTCCCCGCAGTGAGAGCAGCCAGATGACCCCTTGTGTCTCCGGTTGTCATGGCTCTAGTCCAAACCATTAGTGTCCTCACTGGCACCTCGCTGAGGGGACAGAGACAAGTCATCCAATACACTGTCAAATCCTGAGTGTTAATTTAACTCTGACTCTAAATTAACAGAGTTAAATAAACACACCAAAGCTTCCATTTGTAACCTATGAGAGTTACGTGAACACACTTTGTTTCTACACACTTTGCTGTGTAGCCCCTACAATAAGGGTAGTTTGCATTTGATAGCAGTAACAGTAGCCTGTCAGGATAATTTGTATGTGTGCGTGTGGTATTATTTTTGTATCTGTCTGTGTGTGGGTGCATGCGTGTATTTGCTGTCTGTTCGTGGGTGTTTTTGTATCTCTGCCTGTCTGCCTGCCTGCCTGCGTGCGTGCGCTATGTGCGTGCGTGCGTGCATCTGTGTGTGTGTGTGTGTGTGTGTGTGTGTGTGTGTGTGAGAGAGAGAGAGAGAGAGAGAGAGAGAGAGAGAGAGAGAGAGAGAGAGAGAGAGAGAGAGAGAGAGAGAGAGAGAGAGAGAGAGAGAGAGAGAGAGAGAGAGAGAGAGAGAGAGAGAGAGAGAGAGAGAGAGAGAGAGAGAGAGAGAGAGAGAGAGAACGAGAGGTCCCAGTAGAGGACATGCCAGTCATGAATAGGTCACAGTGCCATGGGAAAGCCTGGTCCACAGGGCCGTGTTGTACACTCCAACAGGCTATTTCCAGACAGCAGGGATAGGAAATAGAGGCCTTGCTCTCGTTGTGGTCCTCTCAGAGATGTTATCCCTCTCTCCCCTCGCGCTCTCCTCTAAACTCCCATCTCCCCCTCTACTCCAGCGGGAGTTCAGGACAGTGTTGCCAGATTTTGCGAGAGCAACAAGCAGCCATGGTCCGAGAAAAAAATCCCAAAAGAAGCGACCAGTTTTACCACTTGAGCCCCATTTACATTGACTAGTTGTACATAGCCGATCTACAAGCTCACGACACGTCGCAACGCATTGTGAGCTTATAGATCTGCTATGTATTTATTTTTGTTGAAAAATATGGATTTTTTTTAAAACCACAAATCTTGTATGGGAAGGGAAATCCCTTGCACAGAATATTTTCAGATGGGGTTCCGCAGCAGACAAACACATCAATTAGGAAGCAAGCCCAAATAAGCAACTACACCTTAGAAACAAGCCCCAAAAAACGCAACCACCAATATTTACAAGCGACGTCACAGAAAAACAAGCCCAAAGTTGTTTATAATGAGCAGACTTGGCAACACTGATTCAGGAGTGATGTGGTATTCTACTGCCCCCTAATGGACTGTAGCGGTAATGGATGTAACTTTGGGGTGGATGTCAGAGTCGTGAGCTGCAAACAGAGGGATTCGATGCAGCATACATACGACACCAGTGGCCATTTTATAGGGAGGGGCAGGGGGGCAGTTTTTTTTCTAACTATTAATTAGACTAATTCACATAATTATTAGATACATGTAATGTGCTTTTTTACCAGTTTGTGTTTTGCCATCATTATAAGTTTATGGTGCACTGTCGGTCCTCACAAATAAATAAATACATACATACATACATTGTTTACATTCTATTAGCCTGCTCCGGATTTCTTATTGGTATACAGTTCACAACTGCCAGTACTGTGGTTGGATGCACTTTATTTTCTTTCTCTCATGTCAAAATGTTGTCTCCCCCCCCCCGTTTGCAGAGGCAAAAATTCCATGCATGTAGTATAACAGTGTATCCTGAGAGCACACCAGAAATATATATGTATATAAATAATACATGTATAAATAAATATATATGTATGTGCTGGATTGTGTCCTGAACTAGTCTTTTTAGTAATATTTCACCGTGTGTGTGTGTGTGTGTGTGTGTGTGTGTGTGTGTGTGTGTGTGTGTGTGTGTGTGTGTGTGTGTGTGTGTGTGTGTGTCTCTCTCTCTCTGTCCATCTTCCATCCTCTCTGCTTCCTGTGTTCAGCGGAGAGACATGTTTGACTCGGTCTCCCTGGTGATCCAGGGCTCCATGGAAGGGGAGCTGAACCTGATGGACAACCTATCTGGATCTATCTGCCACTACTACGCCCTGCCCCCCAAACCCAGCAAGCACAGCACAGACAAGAAGGTCAATAGCCACGCATACCAATGCTCCCTCCATTACCTCCCTCCCGCCACCATCAACCGACCCACCTCTTCCACTGCATGCACATCATACAGTCTTTTTCTTTAGCTTTGTTTTACTCACTGTCACCTTTAGTGCCACACAATTAATGGTGAAAAACAATATCTTAACTCCTTATGCCTGATCTATACTTCATCGTACAACAATGTCGCGTGCCGAAAATAGCAGATTTGCATGCTCACAATACATCACGGATGTGACCAGTTTTGAGCTTGTAAATCGGCTACTTTCAGAGCATAAATTAGGCATTTCTGTGTGATTTACAAATTGCAAGAGGCTGCAATTGTTTGGGTGTGTGTACGCATGCGTGCGTATGTGTGCATGCGCGTGTGCGTGCGTTCGTACGTGCGTGCGTGTGTGCGTGTGTGCGTGTGCGTGTAAAAGGTGTCTTTTGATCCAAGTTTCTTAGCAGTATGTTGGAGACAATTCTGTCTCCACCAGATTGAAAATATTCAGTCAAGTCATACAAATGTGTTCATATGGTGCAGCCCTACTAGTGTAATAAGTCTTTTACATTCTGCTGTACGTCTTGTACTTTTTTCCTCCTCTAATCCAGCCTGTTGCTTACAGTGCACCGCATTCTATCCCGTCCCAACCATGATCTCATTCCTTTGCTCACATCTTCACTCACTTATATTGGGTCATGCTTGACAGGTTTTTGGTCTAGTTCAGCAACCTCAATGACATGGTTTACAGTTGGCCCTGTATGCTCTAGACTGTTTTATGAGTGTGTGTGTGTGTGTGTGTGTGTGTGTGTGTGTGTGTGTGTGTGTGTGTGTGTGTGTGTGTGTGTGTGTGTGTGTGTGTGTGTGTGTGTGTTTGCTTTCCACAAACAACACACACAATTTTGAAACAAAACCACCAAGAGTATAAGCAACTTCAGAAAAAGCATTCACATTCTCCTCTCAAGGCAATTTATCACACACGCACACACACACACACACACACACACACACACACACACACACACACACACACACACACACACACACACACACACACACACACACACACACACACACACACACACTCACACACACACATTCGTGTATGCAATACTGTCTCAATCAATAAGCTATGGATCGCTGAATTATGCAACTGGGTGCCTCTTGTCCTCATTTGGAAGGAAGTCGCTAGGGCCAATTACATTAGCATTGCAAAAATCTATTTTAAATAGGCCTAAGACGTTGTTATTACCACAGCTGCAAAAGCCCCCGTCTCGTTCTGGGTCTCATTTTGAGAAGTTAGCAGAAATCTCTTCCAGCGACCACTCTCCACCCTGCCAATTTAGGCCCCCTACCCCTCTCGACATGGCAGGCCCTGCCGTTTGCCTGTCAGAAAGCATTTCCCCTATTAATTCCCCTGGTTGGTAGAGGGCCAACCAAACAGCAGCTCCTTTTACAGAAGCCAGAAGCGCTCGAGGCTCCTAAACGCTCCCTGACTGAAGCCAAACTCCACAATGTTCTTGAGTTCTTAAGCTCGGCGCTCTGATGTGAATTAGTTAACCAGTGGTCGTTTTAGCTTTAGCTGATTCAGCACAACAGAGACTGATAGATTCTATAGAATACATCTTCTCCATGGATGTCTGTGTGTTGCAAACATTTCTAATGACAACATTTCGATGAATTGCTGTTTTGTCTCTAATAGAAGGTGCTTTAATTTGTTTGTTTTGTTTACAGAAGTATTTTCTTATGCGTGTTCATATCTGTGAGCAGTATGCTTGTCTCTCGACTACAGTACAACCCAACTTTATGTTGTATCGTTTGGTCTGTTTGTTCACGATTTCGTTTGTCATGCTAAACCTTTATTTTGACAACGTTTGGCTAAATCTGATGCGTGTGGTATAATAATCATATACCTATGGCTCTGAAGTTTGCCTGCACTCTGGCTGGCAGTAACTTTGTCACTAGGTGTCGCCAAGTCGCCGTGTCACTGGTAGCATGCATGCCTCTATTTCATGTACAGTATACAGTCCAACATAAGCAGTTTCTGATAGCAGGGAAATTGGCCATACAGTTGCTCAATATCGATTCATTTCACATTCACAATGGCTAAGTCAAGTTTGTAAAAAAATGAAAAGACAGGTCGCATTGCTCGTAGCCACGATGCAAAACAATATTGTAATAGGAAACCAACGTTAATATGTACGTAATATAAAAATAAAAAAATGTCATTGTTGCATTGCTACGAGCTGTGCGGCCTCTCTTTTCATTTTTATACCTTTAGTACCCAGGTCAGCACCTCAGTACTACTGGTGTGCACCCTTCCAGCCTGTTTTGTTCGTAAGTCAAGTTTGTTAACAATATTGGGGAGTGTCCATGCAGTTATAATGAATCTGCTGTAGAAATAAATCTCCAGAAACACAAACACTTGACGTCATGATCCCCGTGAGCTGCTTGTACTGGGTAACGGGCCAATTACACTACCTAGGTGTGGTATAATGACAACATACCATGGTCCAATTCTCCCATGAAAAAAATATGTTTTAAAAATGAGAAGGATACATCAAAAGAGGTTCCTTTTATATGTTGTTGTGTTATGTTTTTGTATATTTTGTTTCTTTTTCACTGTCAACTTTGTGCGTGTGCGCGTGAGCGTGCGTGTGTGCGCATGTGTGTGTGTGTGTGTGTGTGTGCGTGTGTGTGTGTGTGCTCTCTCTGCTCACCGTGGCTTGTCTCTTCCTTGCCTAGATCCCTCTAGCGGAGGTGGAAGTTCTGTCTCTGGCCTCTGAGAAATCCTGGTCGCTCGCTCTCACCGACGACCTGGCTCCTGATGATTTTAACCCTCTCTTTCTAACCAGACTGGAATGCAATGTACTGACAGCTCTTCTTTCTTTCTTTACCTCCATCTGTCTTTCCCTCCTTCTCTCCTCCTCGGCGGTTATATCTTATAGTGTGTCCTTCCCAGAGTGACTTTCAAATCCACTTACCCCTCCTCTGCATTGCCGCTCAGTGGGGCACAACAGCTGGCTCTCAGGCTTAAGCACATGGACCCGAGCATCCCTATTGTGGGAATGTCATAATAGGTGAACATTATGGTGAAAATGATGTGAACATTCAGCAAAAACAGCAGATACACAAGCTTATACATCTTGTAGATCTACAGTATTTTGAGCAAAGAGATTTGGCCACAGTCAGTGAAATAGGGTTTAAGTGGTTAAGTTTGGGAGCCCACTACTGGGCGTCATATTAGTCACATCACTGAACTTGCACACATTTGAGAGATGACTGGATATGTGTGACATGTTCTGGGAGAAAGTGCTTGAAAGTGTTTGTAAGCTTTCAAATGAGGGATCATCATACATTGAAATCTGAAAAGAATATGTACTGAGTTGAATGTTGTTAAACTTCAAATCAAGAAGCTGAGAAACAGCCTGTCAGAGATCAGTGTTATCCCACACCTCTAAATGGTAGTGGGTGTATTTACATACAGTAGCGCCTTTATCCAAAGCGCTTTAAAATGTGCATTGTGCATTACATTCACACACTTGCATACCGACGGCGGAGGGACCCATGCAAGCCGGAGGCACCATGGAGGACTCATAGCCAGTCTCCAAGGTGGTGGGCAGGAACCTTACCCTGTAGCGCCACCCAGACACAGGATAATTATGTCATAGATTAATATTCAGACCAGGAGGTGAGTTTGTGATTGAATAGAGTAGACTGTGGTAAAAGATCAAGGTGAGTCTCTCCATTATTGTACTCCCATTTACTCTCCCGTAATGGCTCGGTCATTGAAAAAGAGGACACCGGTACCCTGAACAGCTTTGTTCTCCATGATCAAAGTCACTCGGGACGAGCGGTGGTGATGATTAACATTCAATTTGGCTCATTAGTGTTCAGATCACCTCCCTGTGGCTCCCCGGTCTTTCACTCTTTAATTCATCAAGCACAGACAAACCCGGAGCATTAATTTAACACTTTTACTGTGCCAGTGAGGGACATTGATCAGTGGGATGATTCCATGTATTATCAGTCCAAACCAAAGCCTATGCCTTCCAGCTCTATCAGGCAGGCAGGGGCCACCCGGAGCCAATTGTACACACATTAAATCAACTTTAAGTGGATCTCGCCGTCAGGGATATCAAATGGAACGAGTGATTAGACAGAGGAGCCCATGTGGAGTTGAAAGCCCTTGAAGAATCTCTCTCGCTCTCGCTCTCTCTCTCTCTCTCTCTCTCTCTCTCTCTCCCTTTCTTCATTCCACCTTTCCAGCTTGGTGTATGTTAACGTTCCTGTCCAGTAGAGTAGAACACCTGCTACGTCCTGCAGTCCCCCCCCCCCTCTCTCTCTCTCTCTCTCTCTCTCTCTCTCTCTCTCGTCTTTCCTTCTTCTTAATTTCTATACTTTACTCTCTATACTGTACCTCACACTCACACTACCTATCTTTCCCTTTTAACTTCTTCCTATATGCTTTATGTGTCTGTCCAGCCTTCCTCTCTGACCTTTCCTACATCTTTCCTCTCTCTCTCTCTCTCTTGGTTTGTGCCGTCAGTTGTCTTCTAGTGTGACCAGTGTTGTGGTGGTACTGTAGTTCTCACTCTATTTCTAGTTATTGTGCCAATTTTTGGCAGGTGATTGTGAAGTGCGTGGGAGGTTTGGTGTGCGCAGCGAAATCCTGAGTGTCAATTACGGTTCCAATTATGTCAACTTTTCCAAGAGTTAAACTGATGCTCAGGATTTTTGCGACGCGCCTCGTCGTCTGTTCCAACCGGCTCCGGGACACTGACCCCGTTCCTGGCACACATCAACAGAACAGATCTAACATGGCGGTTATCACAATGGGACGAAAGTCTGCCGTCTTCGTCGTTCACCCCGTTCATTATATCCACGCTGATTTCAATTTAGGCCAGGTCTAGTTTCTGTGATCTGTGCCAGCTCTGTGCCAGTTTAATGTCCCCCGCCTTACCCCCTCCTCCCCCCGATGTGCAGACCCTGTCTGTCGCTACATGCTTGCTCATGACTACTGCCTCTGTTTACTGTGGTAAAGACACGCGTGTGTGTGTGTGTGTGTGTGTGTGTGTGTGTGTGTGTGTGTGTGTGTGTGTGTGTGTGTGTGTGTGTGTGTGTGTGTGTGTGTGTGTGTGTGTGTGTGTGTGTGTGTGTGTGTGTGTGTGTGTGTGTGTGTGTGTGTGTTGCGTGTGTGTTTGCGTGTGTGCGTGAGAGAGAGAAGCTACCTGACATTTCCCAGAGACTGACCCCCCTCCTTCCTTCCCCAGACAGAGCAGCTAGACCCGGGGGAGCCACTGGAGGACCACCTGCTGAGTGTCAGGAAGTCCACGGTGGGCCGCACACACTCCCTGCCCAACGACAGCTACATGTTCCTGGTGTCGGTACAGGCTCAGGGGGCCCAGCACACGGAGGGCCCACGGAGGACCCATTCAGGTAAACCAGGCATGGACATCCATGAATGACCCATGTTGTCCCATGACCCCAGTGCTGCATTGATTTATCAGAAGAGTAAGAGTAGAGTGTGCCCTGTGTGAGGCTTATTATAATGTTAAAGCTGCAATCCTCAGCTTATTTTGATAAATACAACATGATATTAATCTATCTGTGTAGTACAGTATGTTAACAAAATATAAATAGTACGTCTCCAGTGGTTGTAAACATTGAGACATTTGGACACTGTTGTTGGGTAGGACAACTACTGCTTGACAACTAGTACTGCCATGAAGCTCATAACGCATAATGCATTATCCCCCCCAATTCCGGGTAGGACATGGAATTGTGGAGTGAAGTTTTAATTATCTTTTGTTGATATGCCATCTGGTTTGACCACAGTGCGGGGCAGGTCATTTCGAGGACGGACCACCAACCCGCTTTATGCTCATGCTACTGTATGAAACTTTAACATCGTCTCTGTCGGGTGGAAACCTCATTATGTCAAAAACAGTTACTTTACTACTCTACTAGCACATCTACTGCTCTCTGCTACTTTGATGCTTTTGAGTGACACTGTGGTATGATCGAGTAGGGCTGGGGCATTCATTTATGGGAAAACAGACACAAAAAGGTAAAATACGGAGATAAGAGGTTCTGCCCGACAACAACAGTGGTGGAAAAAGTACTCAAATGTTTTACTTAAGTAAAAGTATCAATATTGCAATGTAACTCTGTTACAAGAAAAAGTCCGGAATTCACTCAAATTTACTTAGTATTGGTACAAAAATGTGCTTAAAGTACCAAAAGTAGAAAGTACTCATTATGCAGAATGCCCCATTTCACAAGTTTTCAAATGTATGAAATGTATCGGCTGATTTCAAACAGTACTTGAGTAGATCTTACTTTACACCACTGGACAACAACGATATACAGTATCTCTATATTGTGGTCCTTGTGTTTGTGGGCAGGCTCCAGGAGCTCTGTGCGTTCCCAGCCAGAGGTGCTCTCCCAACCAGAGGTGTGTTCCCAGCAGCTCTCTGTCCCCATGGAGCTCTTCAGACCCATCAGCCCCCACAGCCACGCCCACTCCGAGAGCATACCCCGCCTCCCGCCGCCCAGGCGCTCACACACACTCAACCGCACGCTCCGCAGACAGGTACAATACACACACACTGAACCGCACGCTCCACAGACAGGTACAATACACACACTCAACTTTACACTGACACAGAGAGGTGCAAAATGACACTGGTGATTCAGCCAACAGCCTTCTCGGTTAAAGGGATAGTTCACCCCAAAACATTGTTTTTTTCTATCGATTAGTCACCCCATGGAGACTTGAATTCATGGATTTCTTTTTTTTTGTCGCATTCCTAACCAATAATTTGATGACCAGCGGACCGGTAGGCAGCGGTTCCGGTAGGAGAGACAAAGGAGACTCTTTATTTTGTCTCCTACCGCAACCGCTGCCGGTCATCAAATTATTGGCTTAGGAATGTGACAAAAACAAAAAAATATCCATGAATTCAAGTCTCCATGGGGTGACTAATCGATAGGGAAAAAAAGTCATTTTGGGGGTGAACTATCCCTTTATTCATCAGTGTGTGGGCGCTTACGTTCTTAGCCCCTTTGCTAATCTTAGGGAATGCCCCTTCTATGCCTTTTCATACATAATAGCCACATTGAAACATTAATAATCCCATATAGACATGCATTTTAGCATTACATTAAGATGGTTTCATTAGGGCTGTCAAAATAACCGAGTCAATTCATTTATGGAATTAATTAGATTAAGGCTGTGAAATGTACGTAGGCTATAGGCAGCGGCTCATATCATGTAAATAGAGAGAGAGAGAGAGAGAGAGAGATTTATCTTCCCATTCCCACAAAAATATACAGAGAAAATGGCCATATTTTGGGCATAGTTACGAATGGTAATTAATCATGATTCATTAATGATTAATCCGTGATTAATCTGATTAATTTTTTTAATAATTTGACAGCCCTAATTTAGATGTAAATTCAATAATGGGAAACAAGGCAGTTTGCCGACAGTGAAGCCTTGATGGCTCATGAGCGTACCCGAGCATGCAGCCAGACGAGCGAGAGTCTGCGGTGAGCAGCACGTGGTCAAGCACGCCGTCTGAGTTGGCAAGTAGTGGTGAACGGAATAAGTTATCGCCTGTTTCGAAAGTTCACGTGTGGAATATGTCCCATCCCTGACATACGCAAGACACTGAGTGAAATAAAACCAGCGCTCCCCTGTCCCTGACACGACCCTATGACTAGGCTCATGTTCCCATAGAAGTACAGTAGCTCTGGTCCATAGCGTTAGAGGGAGTTCTCCTAAGGAGAACTCCTTCTAACGATATGGACCAGCGCTACCATAGAATAGAAGGCCAATTCACATAGAAGGTGCCTTCCCATAGAAGCCTAAGTGCAAGCACACTGCAGCTATAGTCTCATCTCTCTCGGGTAACATTCACTCCCAGGCTGTGTACCACCCCTAAATGCCATGGTTGGGGTTGGGGTTCGGGTCTGTCAACCCTAAGGAGTGAGGATTTGTACCGACCTGAGAGAAAATGCTGCTGTAAATGGAAGTAAATTAAGGATTGTAAACTCATTGAAAGCACCGTTTAGTAATTACCGTTGGCTGCCATCAAGAGGCGCCATTGTGTCAAACTTCAATACTTGTGTAGATTATTGCTTTAATTTAAACACGTATAAGTGAATGATATCATCACGTCAGTGTTGATGTCCTTTTCTCTTTGATTTAAAAGCCTGTCGTCTGTCTTCTCCACGTTGTGTTTTTCTGTCATGTTAACGACCAAAGCTGTCCTAATCTTTTTCTCTCCCAGTTCTATTGTTCTCGTAATGTTGACTATGTCCTTTCTCCTTCTTCTGTCTTCCCTTTTACCTGTGTGTCCCGATCACCGCCACCTGTCCTCATCTCACCGTCCACCGTTTTGAATCTTTTGTTGACATTTTTGTCGCCGATCCCAGCTCAGTTGGGTGCAAAAGCCACCAGACCCTGAGCTAATGCTCAAACACAGATACTCCTGTTTCTGAAGCAGTGAAACAGGCAGACTTTAGCTGCTACTGGGCCTTTCAAAAACACTGGACCTCACATTCATCCTCTAATAGGCAGTCAGAAACACGCACGCACACACACACACACACACACACACACACACACACACACACACACACACACACACACACACACACACACACACACACACACACACACACACACACACGTGCTCCCGCGGGCACTGTCCCTACCCTCTCCTCCTCCCTCATGTTCATTTAAATGTCCGTCTGTCTACTGCTAATCATCAGCCACACAGCACATCACATCTGCAACTCTCTCACAGTTAACTGTAGCCATGACTGCAGGAAGCTGGGTACAGAGTAGAACCGTGGTTCTCAACCTTTTCTGGACGCGACCCCCAAAAAGAATCATATTTGAACTGGGAACTCCCCCACCCTGATAAGCACTTGGAATTGTAGGGGTTGAAGCATTACATTTTGTTGGACTCGGTTCCACAGTGAGCTTCCACAGTCAACGGCTATTTTCACAATGTTTGCCTCTTTCTTGTATAATTTCACAATTTGGCTGATGTTTGACCAGTTTTTATAGAAGAGTTTGTTGATTACTTTTGATTCAGTAATGGTGTTTTTCTTTTCTTTTTTTGAGGTATTATATTATATAGTATACTTAAAAGTCCTTATATTGCCACTTCACTGTCATCTGGGGACCTCCCTGGGGGTCCCGACCTATAGGTTGAGAACTACTAGAGTAGAAAACAGACTGGGTGGTGTTCCTCAGCAGAGCTGTGTCATTTCACTTGAACCTGGGGTGGTGTTGGTGGATTCTAACAGAGCTTTACTCCACCTATACCGTCATTTCTCGTTTACAAACAACAGGAGCTACCTATTAGAACACTGCATCACTTCAATACAGTGCACTTATTACACATATCATCGCTGTCAGGCGGAAACCTTGTATATCCAAAAACGTTCATTTTCAGGAAATGGGACGAAAATGGTCGGAAATAGTGAAACTAGCCGATCTCACAATGCGTCACGAATGCATCGGCTATTTTCACTACTTTTGTGTGACACTCTTGTATGACGAAGTAGGGCATTAATTTACGGAGGGGAAAAAACATAAAAAGTTGACATATGAAGATACAAGGCTTCTGCCCGACAGCAACGATATAATACGACTCAGGGGATTACAGCAGAATGTCAAGTTCTGTCCATAATTATGTACTATTTGGCCATTTTATACAAACATGGTCATAGAGCACTTGTTATGTTTTTTGTTTTATAGAAGGGAACAGGTGTCATAAGAATTATGACATGGAGAGCAAAATGGCTGGACAGTCAAAAATACAAAAATTATCTTTAGTGCCATTATAAAGTCACTTATTTTTTGTTACACGTTGACTGTACACTTTACCGTATTCTGTGCAACATTTGCAGTTGACAGGTCTGGCGTGGCTATACTGTCTTTGTCCACTGGGTGTCAGTATCATTACATCATTCATAATCTCACTGGGAACTCATGATTCTGGATGTTGATCCAAATGCTGCTTCCCAAAACTCATTCATGGCCTGTTTTTTTTCTCTCACCTCTATAAATGTCCTATTTATTGGGATCATAATTCATAAGTTATCGCAAGTTCATAAATGATCTGTGACTGCTGTTAATGTCCTTTCTGATCAGTGATCATGTGTGAAAGTGGGATTATTAGACCAAGCCATTTGAGTTTTCATTGGGACATTTTAGGACGTTATGTCAACCATTGTGCTTACTAACCCTTCCTCTCCTATAGCTGCATAATGTGTGCACCTTCTGCCAATTCCCCTTTCACCTCATGGTGGTCTTACAAAGCAAAGTGGTGTGGGCAGAGTATTGAAAAGACACGTCATCCAGGAAGGGATGCAGTGTTTTTCCACACCACTGACAGACACACAGAGATGTGGGTGAATGGGCAGAGGTCATTTTGAACAGGCTCAGAGTGCAGTGTGCCAGCTTCTTTCCCTAAAGCAGTGTCCCTCTGTCCTGTGGATAATCATTTATGGTTTAGTCCAGTGGTTCTCAAATGGTGTGCCGAGGCACACTGGACCAGTGTTAATTTTGACAGCAAATATTTATAAGTTTTAGTCATAGTCTTTTGAATACGCTGCGATGTGTGTGTGGTGAGCTTGTAGATCGGATCTTTTCAGAGCATTCCTTTTCGGAACACCTGCACGCAACCAAGCTTGACTTAGTCTTAGTTCTACTGGATCTCTTCTCCACTAGCCCCTCCCTGACATTTTAGTCTAGCTTTTATTTGTTGACAAAATTGACGTTATATTTAGTCATAGTTTTTGTCATCATACCCTTAACTTTTATTTAGTTTTTATTACGTTTTCGTCACTAAAAAAAGGTAGTCGACCACCATTTTTTCCGTCATAGTTTTAGTCGACGGAATTAACATTGACTGGGACAAGTCCAGGTGTGCCTTGGGATTTCGTGACAACCAAACTTTAATATTGCAATATGTACAACTGTTAAAAAGTTAGGAATTATTATTTTGTATTTACTATATTTGTACTATCATGTGTGCACTCTATCCCAATACAATATATATAATACTTATATATATAATAATATATAATTTTATACCCTAAGAAAGAAATTAAGCACTTTCAACCTGGCATTTCTATTTTGGGGCGAAAATGTTCAAGTCATACTGTGTAGCTTTTTCATTTATATAAAAGTTATTTTTGATATAATATGTCACTGGTATATTTTTGGACCATTCCACATAAATCTTTTTTTTTTTCTTTTTTACATTTTAGTGGCGAGGGTCTGCCTTAGACACTCAAATTGATACAGAAATATATTAATTGATTTAAAGTTAATGCATACCGTTTCTGACAACATTGTTGTTACTTTCCACAATATACTTGGTGCTAGGACTCAGGATTCAGTTTGGAGCGCTATTTCTGTGGATTTATTTTCATTCTGGAATTCTCAGCTCTAATAGACCATAGACAGACGCAGTAATGACGTTTAGTAATGACGGAGCTACCAGAGCCAGAGGTGTCACAAAACATCGACTCAAATCAATGTTACACAGTATGACTTTAAATTTTAATATATTTTGAATTCATTATAATAATAAAAATCAGGAATCTTTAAAAAATACCAAAATAGCAGATCTGCAGACTCACAACAAGCGTTAAAATCGTCTATTTTAGTTATACTGTACATACAGCTGTGCCTGGATTTTTACTTGCCCGTGGGTGTGCCACCAATGAAAACCACCGGTTTAGTCCATTCTATGATGTGTGATTGTCATGGAATACGGTGCAGTCACAAAGTAAACTTTCACAGAGGGGACACTGGGGGAACGTGTGCTGGTCAGACTGTGAACTCTGACCCTCCAACTCGGTCATCCTCACCAGGTCACCACCTCATACTAACTAGTCTCCCCCTCTCATCTCCTCCATCCCCCCTTCCCCCAAACCCCTGCTCTCCGTCTACATCTCCTCCACCCTCCCTCTCATTCCCTCCTCCTCCATCCTGCCTGAACAACATCCTCCTGCCCAAGGCTGCTGTGTCTACTGACTCTCAGGAGGCCCTGTGTTCAGGAGGAGAGGAAAGCAACGAGGGGCTCCTGAATGTAGCCTCTCTGGGCCTCCCTCCGTCGTTCTCGTCCTCGTCCTCCTCCTCCTCCTCTTCCCCCACCTCCCCCAGCTCCCTCCATCAGCACCCGGCTCTCCGCTTGGTCCCTGCAACCCCGGGCGCCTCCCCGAAACCGCCGCGCCCAGACAGCGTGCACACGCAGCAACCCCATCATTACGACCAGTACCAATGCGCCTCCCACTCCGCTTCCTCTTCCGGTTCCTCCTCCGACTCCTCCTCGCCCCCTCCCCTCCCGCCGGCCCGATCGCACAGACAGGAGGAGGCGTCGGCGGACCAGGAAGTGTCTCTCATCACCGGGGCGGCGCTGGTCAGCAGCGACGACGCCATCGGGGTGGAAGGGCCGGGTTTGGAGCTGGGCGTTGGCGGCGGCGACACCGAGGGTTACCAGGGGCCCCGCCAGGGTCGAAGCCCATTCCTGAGGCAGCTGAAGAGGTTCCACAGCGCCGACACACAGGGCCGGAACGCCCTCCTGCCCCGCCCACGCCCGTCCTCGTGGCTGGACGATCCGCGGCGCCACTCCGTGGAGGTGTGCTCCTCGGTGGAGTCCAGCCCGCAGCGGAGCACCACCTCCACATCGTCCGGCTTCGTGTCGCGGGCCGACAG
The DNA here is from genome assembly GCF_963454915.1 of Gymnoscopelus microlampas. Taxonomy (NCBI): domain Eukaryota; kingdom Metazoa; phylum Chordata; class Actinopteri; order Myctophiformes; family Myctophidae; genus Gymnoscopelus; species Gymnoscopelus microlampas. The sequence continues at coordinate 34,610,971 of NC_139951.1, read as the reverse complement.
CCTGCAGATCCAGAGCCAGACCCCGACACAGACCACCCTGTCCTCCCCCCGACGCAAGAAGAAAATGAGCCCCCCTTGTATCTCTGTGGACCCCCCCGATGGACTGGAAGCCCAGCCCGGGCTACACCCGGCCCTGGGGGGCCTCGGGAGCATAGGCCTGGGGGGTTTGGGAATGTCCCCCACCCTGCCCAGCCGGGACACCTGCCTGAGGAGACGAGCCCCCTCCAGCGACTCAAAGGATTCCTTTGATCTGGGGGTGGGAGAAGGCGTGGTGGGCCCAGACGGAGGATCGCCAAACCCCAACACCAACCCCAAGCTATTGACTCTTCCCACCTTCTCCTTTGAGAAGACAAGCTCTGAGCACTGAACACTGAAACAAGAGCAAAAGAACAAATCACACACACACACACACACACACACACACACACACACACACACACACACACACACACACACACACACACACACACACACACACACACACACACACACACACACACACACACACACACACACCCCCCCCCGCTGGATGAACGACCCTCCTCGCACACCAAAACGCACACATACTGTAACACACACACACACACACACACACACACACACACACACACACACACACACACACTCAGACACACTGATGCACTTGGTGTATCCGTGGTGGTGATAGTCCTAGTAATAATGCTGTAGAGAGTAAAACATGGTAAAGCTACAACAAACAGTAAAAAACATCCTTGGTTTCATAAGGAGTGCAGTACTGTAGTAGTGTGACCATCCCTTTGTCTTTGTATTGTTACTGCCAAAAACAACGAGAACATGAGAAAAGAAAAAAAACACAGTGAACTGAAGACGAAACGAGACAACAACCTTGACTGTTTCTTCTTCTACTGTTCCTGCACGCCGCTGGCTGCAGGTTGACCCTATGACCTCTGAGTGGATATTCAGTGGTGGTGGGATTTAGGGGCGGCAGCTCCCCCCCCCCCCCATTGGCCGCCATCAGAACCGCTCTGTGTTGCACAGGGTGGACTGCGCCCAGTTGAAGGGCAACAGTGGTACAAAGCAATATGAACGTTTTAGAGACACTATTTTCTTAAATTATTGGGCCATAGTGTTTGTACAGGATGTAGAGAAATTTGTTTTCATTATATTTTTATTTTCCTGTCTTCTTTTTTTGTGATTTCTTTCCCCCTGTTTGTTTGGACAGTTTTTGTTTGTTGTTTTTGTCATTTTTTTTCACTGTAGGATATTTCTAGCTTTCTTGATTTACCAAGGAAAGTGAACATTTTTCAAAGTGCTGAGAACCATGTATTTGTAGGAATAATATATATATATAAAAAAAACAAGTCATTAAACTGAGCTTGGATTTTTAAGCACAAACAGTAGAATGTGGTGTTTTATTGTTGCAAACAAAGTATGCTGTTTTATTTAACACATTGAAGCATGTGTTAACCACTTAAAATCTATATACTGTACTTTGTTGATCGGGTCCCCCAGTGGTCTATACTTGGCCCACTCACTTTTTTCGCTCAATACCAATTCTCTTCGCCGAAAATAGCTTATCTACAGATCGGCTATTTCCACTGAATGTTTGCCTATTATGACATATGCCCAGAATAGGGATGCTAGGGTTTAAGTGGTTAAAAATAATTACGCCAGCTGCAGTACACCAGCAGCCACATGTCACACTGTTGTCCACATGGATGTGGCAGCACCCAACTGTCACTAACACTGCTGCTCTTGATTGATTTATTGATTGATTGAATACTTTATTAGCAGTTTGCAAAAAGTACAGATGTACAGTTATTATACAATAATGCTAAAAGGATAACACAAAAAGCCCTGAGGGCTTGTTTCCATTGTGGTCCTGCTGTATGTATTCCATTTATCAAGACATATAAAGACATACAATAGACAAGAAAACATCAATACCAGGAGCTGTAAAAAAAAAAAAAAAAAAAAAAGATGTGCTAGTGGTAGCAAAGTTTGTGGTGAAAAGAATTGGCAGAATAAATTCATTAAGGATTAGGGGAGAACTGGGTAAGATGACCCAGTGGGTAAGTCGACCCACCCCAATAGAAGAGGAAGAGGAAGTTTCTGCTCAAATTCCTACCGACATGTTTTGCAGGTTGCACGCAACGACTCAGAGGATGACGTCACACAACTTCACTAGACATTTCAAAACTATTGTGACAACAACAGCTTTGTTCTTTGAGTCCGACACTTTGCAAAAATACTGTTTCGAACGACATACTTTTACTGTGTCTGGTTAGATGGTTACCAACATAGCAAGCTAGCAGAAGAGTGCTAAACCTCGCATCACCAGGCTTTCCAAGACCAGTGCTTGACACTAGCATAGCATCATAATGGAGCTGCACCACAACAGACCGTTTGCGATGCACTTTTAAAAGGTAAGAAGCTTAACGAATCAGTAGATTAGTCATAATCTAGTCATCTATACCTTATGTATATGTACTATATACATGCTGTATGTACAGAGTGGAAATCACACAAGTCCTGCGTGACACGCGTGAAATGTGAGAACGGCCAAAGGAAATGTGACAATGTCGATGGTCACCAACTGTATACACAATAATATACACATTGGCGGAGACCTGTGCTCCGAGGAGCACATTGTAGTTTACTTTTGTTTTACTGCAAAGCCATGTGGGAGAACATTTTTAGGCCCATAGGACAACATAAAAGTCCTGTGTATACAACCCACAACCTATAGACACTCATGGATAAAACCATGTGAATAATTTAGCAAAGAAATTGTCTGAAGTATTATTAATGTTGTCTAAAATGGTGGCTGTGGGGAAAAACTAACCAAATGCCCCGGGGTAAATTGAGCCAATTATCCTAATATTAATCGCTATTCATATTTTTCATTAATTCTGTGCTACTCAAATTTAAAAAGTTTGAACTTGAACATTTTAAATATCATGTGGGTCAAGTAACTTACCCCTTGACTTGGATCAATTTACCCCTAATCTGGGGCAATTTGAGCCACATGACCACTTTTTTTTAATAAGTCATATTTTTTATGACCGTTTGTCATAGATGCTTACTCATAATAAGGACATCCTGAAATAAGGGTAGCTGTTTAGATTTTACAGCTAATTTTGCCTTGCTTCCAGGACAACTGAAGGAAAAAGTGGCTTATCTTACCCCGTTCTCTACCAGGAGTGAGATGGTGATTACAGAATCGACACTGGAGCAGCTCGGACAGGTTAAGCCTTTTATTCAGGTGCAAGTACAAAAATAAATGACTGACATATCGATCTTGCGATCTCATCGCAAGATGGAAACGTCAGTCATTTACTTTCACCTAGGAAGAAGACGAAGGAAGAAGACGAAGGAGTGATAAGTGGTGTGCCACTTGTGAGTATGTGGGGCAAGCAGGCTGATACGGTTTAGGGAGGGGAAACGGGAGGACAGTAAGTCAGTGTGTGACGTTTGACATTTGAAGGGGATGTGGTATCAGAACGAGTGTAGGTAGAGAATACTACTGTAGCTATCGTGTCAGGCCTTATGAAAGAGCACCACTAAGATGCTATTGTTGTCAAGGGTACGGGCACGTGCTCGGGTGACGCGGTGAAGACTAAAGAAAGAGAACATGGTACAGTGTCTGCATTGTGTAGGAGAACATTATGCAGCCCATTGTCCAAGGAAAATCAAGGAGGTAAAGGTACACAGAAATTAGGGAAATGTCTTGAGGCTGTAAAGAGAGTGGAGGGGCACACTGATAATAGAGTGGTAGAACAAAGAGAACAGGAGCAAAAAGGGAAAGGGCATGACGACATCTGTATGGACAATTACACGATTCCTAGCATTCCTAGCATTGAAGGTAATCAATTGTGCTGTGGAAATGTCAAGGAAGCCGGAGAGAATAAAGATGGTGCTGGAAGCAGCCAGGAGATGTCTAAATGCTGTGGATGTCACTAGGGAAGATCAGGTCTGGATAGTGTACTATGAGTGCAGAATTCACAGACTCAGGGTCTGGGTGATTGAATGGACAATGTATAGGGGGTGGGATCACAATGGGTGGACACTATATATTTTGAACAGAGAAGCATCAAATCGCGATAATGTAGGACTAGTAGGCCGAATGAAGAGAACAGTAGGTGGTGGAGGAAGTTTCTGCTCAATTTCCTACCTACATGTTTTGCAGGTTGCACGCAACAACTCAGAGGATGACGTCACACAACTGCACTAGACATTTCAAAACTATTGTGACAACAACAGCTTTGTTCTTTGAGTCCGACACTTTGCAAAAATACTGTATCGACCGACATACTTTTACTGTGTCTGGTTAGATGGTTACCAACATAGCAAGCTAGCAGAACATCACTTGCATCACCAGGCTTTCCAAGACCAGTGCTTGACACTAGCATAGCATCATAATGGAGCTGCACCACAACAGACCGCTTGCGATGCACTTTTAAAAGGTAAGAAGCTTAACGAATTCTATTTCTGTGCCAGCTACTGTATGTTGTAGCAAAAATAGTCTACAAGCTCACATGTTGCAAGCATGAAGAAAGGCAATTTTTGGTTATTTCTGAAAATGTTTGTCTATAATCACATGTCTAAAATAGGGACAGGCTTCTCCCAGCATGTGGGTGACAGGTCTGTGTGTGTTGTGCAGTAAAATAGCAAAGTAAACCTCCAGAGGCTGCCAGTCACCTCGCGAGACATAGCGGTTAACATGCCATTATCAAATGCGAAGATGATGTCACCATGTCAGCACACACACAGTGGAAAGCTGTGACACGTATAGGGTGGTGCGTCTCCTGTTGAAGAAAACATCATGTCCTGACCGATTTTAACTATATTACGAGACACAAGGGACATAGAGAGACATGCTTTTAGGCACGTCCTCAAAGCTCCCAGCACTCAGATAAAGATAAGGCTGCAATTAAGCTGTCATTTTGAAACCCAGGATGAGTTTGTCTTTGAAAATTCAAACAGCAGTTTCCCACAAGAAATCCCATATTCCCACTTTATTAGCATTATAACCCTTTAAACCCTCTATATTGTTTTAAACTACTACTTACAGACAAGGTGTGTGTGTGTGTGTGTGTGTGTGTGTGTGTGTGTGTGTGTGTGTGTGTGTGTGTGTGTGTGTGTGTGTGAGAGAGAGAGAGAGAGAGAGAGAGAGAGAGAGAGAGAGAGAGAGAGAGAGAGAGAGAGAGAGAGAGAGAGATTTGACATGGATGAAAGCCAATGAGAATGGCTCTTTGATAATGGGTCTGCAAAGCACTGGTGCCAAGCAGTTGGCAATACTGCTCAGTGTACCATCTATTAATAGTAGTAGAACAGTTTCATGGCAAACTCATGATGTTTGAATTGCAAATTAAGTACATTATGTGAGTATCAAAACTTCCAACACTTGTGGGAGCATTGGAGCATTGTTTATCTCTTTAAACTATGGGCATTCATGAATTATTCAGGGCTGGGTACTGTACTTGGTGTGTGGTCTTTTTGGCTGCTTGCGGGTGTGTGCGGCAGCGCTCTCGGCTCTTCCTCTACTGTACACATGGGAGGCAGTGTGAGGGAGCACCCGCTGATGCTATCTCACCTGCCTTCCTGTCGTCTTCTCCCCTTGTCGCCGTTCCTCTTCACATCGCCTCGTTCTTTCTACAGGCTCACCCCAGTACAGAGTCACCGCTGTGGACGACAGATGGATAAGATAACTCTCGGGACAGCGTTAAGCTCCTTTCCAAGGCCACATCACTGCATGTGAGAACGGCTGCGAAAGATTGTTCACTGTGCCCCTCAAAAAGTTTTGTTGCAGAGGAATTGCGGTAGATGACAACGACTCAGAAAGAAGAGGGAATAATGCATACGGGGGGCTCTAGATCAGTGACAAAATGGGGCTGGCAAGGTGACAAAATGTAAAAGGAAAAAAAAAGGAAAATCTTATTTTAAAGGCATGTATCAGGTTTGTTGAAGACGACAGCCTCCACGTGGCCTTCCCTGCAAGTACCGAGAAATGGTGAGAGACCAGCTCGGGAAACCAATGTCGCCAACCAATCATCGCCAAGCTGACAGACCAAGGTGTGAAATGCCGGGGGGATGCAAGTCCAAGCCAGGACGGGGGTCCATCCCGACCATCGATCACCAAGGGCTGGCAGTGCTCCAGCTAAACGTCGAGGGCCTCACCAATGCCAAACTCGAGATCATACACCATCTCGCCGACTCCCACAAGGTTGCAGCCGTCCTTCTACAGGAAACCCACTGTATGGCTGAAGACATCCTCAAGCTGCCCGGGTTCCACCTCGCTGGTTCCATCCTCAGCAGAAGGCACGGGATTGCGACCTTTGTGAGGTCTGATCTTGGGTGGACAGCCTCTGGCCAATCTCCACCAGGCGCCAGTGTCGAGTGGCTGTCCACTAGGATACAGGCAACATCGGTTGTAAATGTATACAAGCCCCCTCCATCTACACTGACTGTGTCGGCCCTCCCGCTTGTCCAGGCACCCGCCATCTACGCAGGGGACTTCAACTGCCAGCACACTGACTGGGGATACTCCCACACAACATCTGATGGAGAAACGCTGTGTGAGTGGGCCTCCAATGCCAACGCCCAGCTCCTGTTCGACCCCAAAGAGCCACCAAGTTTCCACTCTTCGAGATGGAACACCTTCACCAACCCAGATCTCGCATTTGCTGTATGCCGCAATGGAGACCCAGTTCCGGAGAGACAGGTCATCGATAGATTCCCCCGTTCACACCACCGACCATCTGTCATCAAAGTCCCCTCACTGGTTCAGCCGGTGGAGGGTAAACCTGTCCGTAGGTGGAACTTCCGGAAGGCCAACTGGCAGGCATTCACCGCGGAGACAGAGAGAACATCAGCCAGTCTCCCGGACCCAGGCTTCACTGACGTGGACGCAGCATATGCAGCCTACTGTAAAGTGCTCCTAAGTGCAGCAAAAAAGACCATCCCCCGTGGCTACAACGCAAGCTACATCCCGGGTTGGGACGAAGAATGCAACCAACTCCTGCATGAACATCAGCAGGCTGGCTCGAGGCAGGACGTGGACGCAACAGCAACAGCACTACTCCACAAGCTGGACGCCACCCGAAGGGACAGATGGACTGAAACAGTTGAAGCAATTGATTTCACCCACTCCAGCCGTAAGGCATGGCAGATCCTGAACCAGCTCACTGGCAGGAAAACAACACCCTCCAAGTGCCCTGTGACAGCAAATGCTATTGCAGCCCAGCTACTGAAGAGCAGCCAGTTCCAAGGCGCAGACAAGAACTTTGCCCGCCTAATATTGAGCGAGGTGTCCTCGCTCTCTAGGGCACCCAGTGTTGATGCCGACATGTCCAGAGACTTCACCACTGCCGAACTTAGGGCGGCTATCGGCAACCTTAGGCAAGGCAAGTCCCCAGGGCATGACAACATCCACCCAGAGTTCCTGATCCACCAGAGTGAAACAACATCAGCCTGGCTATGCTCCTTTTTCAACTCCTGCTTTCAGAGGTCCAAACTGCCTAAGACCTGGCGCCGTGCCACTGTGATCGCCCTGCTGAAACCAGGCAAACCTGCGGATGACCCTAAGGCCTACAGACCCATCTCGCTGCTCTGCGTCCCATTTAAGACCCTGGAGAGGATGATCCTCAGTCGCATAGAGCCAGTAGTGGACCCACAGCTTCCAAAGGAACAGGCCGGTTTCAGACGGGGCAGGTCAACAGTAGACCAAGTAACCCTGCTCACCCAGGACATCGAGGACAGCTTTCAGGCCAACGAGAAGGCTGGAGTTGTGTTGCTTGACCTAACGGCCGCTTATGACACCGTCTGGCACCGTGGACTTCACCTGAAGCTCCTGAGGACCATCCCGGACCGGCACATGGTGAGGTTCATAATGGAGATGCTGTCAAACCGCAGCTTCACCCTTCGGACCAGCGATGACCAACGAAGCAGACTGAGAAGGTTGAGAAACGGGGTGCCACAGGGGTCTGTCCTCTCACCACTGCTCTTTAACATCTATATCCACGACCTCCCGGAGACATTATCCAGGCAATACGGTTATGCAGATGATCTGGCCATCATGCTGCGTCAACCAACGTGGCCAGCGGTGGAAGAGGGTCTCAATCAGGACATGGGCATCTTGGCTGACTATCTGCGCAAGTGGCGTCTGCAGCTGAGTATGGGGAAGACTTTGGCGGCCGCATACCACCTCTGCAACAAAGAGGCAAAGAGGGAACTGTCGGTGTCCGTCGATAACCATCATCTGGAACACCAACAAGCCCCCAAGTACCTCGGGGTTCGGCTGGACAGGACGCTGTCCTACAAACAACACCTGGAAGACGTCAGAGCCAAAGTAACATCTAGGGTCTCACTTATCCGCCGCCTCGCTGGCACAACCTGGGGTGCCTCTGCCAGGACACTGCGCATCTCTACGCAAGCCCTGGTGTTCTCTGCCGCAGAATACTGTGCCCCAGTCTGGAGTAGAAGCACGCATGTGAAGAAGGTTGATCCTGTTATCAACAATGCCCTTCGGATCATAACAGGCTGTCTAAAACCCACCCCTGTGCCCTACCTGTCAGTCCTAGCGGGAATTGCCCCAGCCAGCCTAAGACGAGAGGCCGCTACCCTCGCGCTTGCTAGGAAAGCCAACGAACATGACTGGCATATCCTGCACGAAACAACAACTAAGGCAGTGCCCCCAAGCAGGCTGAAGTCCCGCCACCCCTTCAGCAGGACAGCACAACAGATGCTTGGAACCATCCCTGAGGACATGTCTGTAAGAGCATGGCTGGAAAATGCCTGGAGACGGGAGTGGGAGTCGGCTGAGCCGTCACGGATGCACCATCACATCCTAGACCCTGGGGATGGAGTCCAAGGAGAACACCTACCACGCCGGCAGTGGACACTGCTGAACCGCCTCCGTACTGGGGTTGGCCGGTTCAAGTCGCCCATGAAGAAGTGGGGCCTGACAGACAGCGCAGTATGCGAGTGTGGCGAGCCTGAGCAGACTGCCGACCACATCATCACCACCTGTCCTCTGTACAGACCTCCTTCAGAGGACGGCCTCTTCCAAGTGGGACCAGAGACATTGGCGTGGCTTTGCGACACTGAGCTGGACATATGACGATGATACACGAAAGAAGAAGAAGAAGGTTTGTTCAAATGTACATTTTGTAGTCATGTTGTTTTTGTTTATTTAATCTTTCAGGGTTCCGTTTATCTTGATCTTGATCAGTTGCCTCTGCTACAGACAATGTATAGGTTCAAGTCCCATGCCATCAACGTTCACGGTGGACCATCGGGGGGACTGCGTCCCTCCCCTGTTTCCTGATAGTTAAAAGTGGGGGGTTATGTCTGAAAGAACTCTTCCCAGCTAATGTTTTACAGAAATACATTTTAAGTGATCATTGTTGCTATCTCTGGACTTTGAGTCTTGTCCTTCTGCTGTATTGCTGTATTGCTGGATATATGAGAGGGGGACATTCAACTAGTCCTACATACTTACCCCTAGATTAGTAGCCTGTACTCGTTTCCTTTTAAATGTCCATTGCCGCATCGACAATACATTGGGCGATTAAAGTTAAATATCTCCCAAACTACAAATGATTTCAAAGAAAAAATCTCAAGCATGCATGTCCACAGTAAGGTGGATTTTTTGAACTGTGAATGGAGTTTCTAGGTGAAAGTGTTTTTTTGAGGTCCCAAATTCTTCCATCGACCTCCATTATAAATCTCTGAACTTTTAAAGGAGTACAATTCTAAAACTATTAAACATTTCAAAGATTCCTTTTCAGGCAAACATGTCCACAGTAAGATGAACATTTTAAAGTATGAATGGGGTTACTAGCAGTAAGTACAGTATGTAGGATTAGTAGCCTGTACTCGTTTCCCTTTGCCGCATCCACAATGTATGGAGCGCTTAAAGTTAAATATCTCCCAAACTACAAATGATTTCAAAGAAAAAATCTCAAGCATGCATGTCCACAGTAAGGTGGATTTTTTGAACTGTGAATGGAGTTTCTAGGTGAAAGTGTTTTTTTGAGGTCCCAAAACCTTCCATCCGCCTCCATTCTAAATCTCTGAACTTTTAAAGGAGTACAATTCTAAAACTATGCAACATTTCAAAGATTCCTTTTCAGGCAAACATGTCCACAGTAAGATGAACATTTTAAAGTATGAATGGGGTTACTAGCAGTAAGTATGTAGGATTAGTAGCCTGTACTCGTTTCCCTTTGCCGCATCCACAATGCATGGGGCAATTAAAGTTAAATATCTCCCAAACTACAAATGATTTCAAAGAAAAAATCTCAAGCATGCATGTCCACAGTAAGGTGGAATTTTTGAACTGTGAATGGAGTTTCTAGGTGAAAGTGTTTTTTTGATGTCCCAAATTCTTCCATCGACCTCCATTATAAATCTCTGAACTTTTAAAGGAGTACAATTCTAAAACTATTAAACATTTCAAAGATTCCTTTTCAGGCAAACATGTCCACAGTAAGATGAACATTTTAAAGTATGAATGGGGTTACTAGCAGTAAGTATGTAGGATTAGTAGCCTGTACTCGTTTCCCTTTGCCGCATCCACAATGCATGGGGCAATTAAAGTTAAATATCTCCCAAACTACAAATGATTTCAAAGAAAAAATCTCAAGCATGCATGTCCACAGTAAGGTGGATTTTTTGAACTGTGAATGGAGTTTCTAGGTGAAAGTGTTTTTTTGAGGTCCCAAATTCTTCCATCGACCTCCATTATAAATCTCTGAACTTTTAAAGGAGTACAATTCTAAAACTATTAAACATTTCAAAGATTCCTTTTCAGGCAAACATGTCCACAGTAAGATGAACATTTTAAAGTATGAATGGGGTTACTAGCAGTAAGTATGTAGGATTAGTAGCCTGTACTCGTTTCCCTTTGCCGCATCCACAATGCATGGGGTGCTTAAAGTTAAATATCTCCCAAACTACAATTGATTTCAAAGAAAAAATCTCAAGCATGCATGTCCACAGTAAGTTGGAATTTTTGAACTGTGAATGAAGTTTCTAGGTGAAAGTGTTTTTTTGATGTCCCAAATTCTTCCATCGACCTCCATTATAAATCTCTGAACTTTTAAAGGAGTACACAGCACAGATGTACGCTCAGGCAAGGATAACTTTTATTACAGTTTGTAAAAGTGACAGTTTCATGCTCATTGTCTGATGTGACTTTAAGGTTGACATGTAAATCAGTGTGAATGCTAATGTGCACTTCATTGTCATCATCAATGTATGATTATTTGTCTAATTGTTTGTTTTTAATTTCACCTTTTCTTCAATAAAGCCCTGCCAACTACACCATATGGCCTGTTCCTTGGAGGAGTTAATGCAAAAAGGACTTTAGCTTGTTATTAATTCAGTTCCTACATTGACACAATAGTATATGAGAAAAGTCATACTAAACTCGTTCTGTGTCATAAAAAATGAAGTCATACAATACTATATAAACAAAATGCCATACTGTCCTGTCGTTAAAAAAATACTTTGTTCTTGTCAGCCTAAATTGTTCACGGCACAGCTATCTATTTTTATATTTAATTCTTGTGACTGGTGTGGTTGTCATGGTTACTAACCATGTGTCATGTTTGTCAGAATGATTGGAGGGCGGAGTGTGTCATCAGTGGAGATCTGGCCCACCTGGATTGTCCTCTATAAAAGAGGTGGTTGGACTTCATTCTTGTTCTCTCTCTCACCGTGAAGCTCACTGGGAGCACTCCAGCCTTTTGGATTTTGCTTGTTAAAGAACAAGATCACTGTGGTAGAGGTTTGGGTTGTGTAGTTACCTTGTCATGATGTAACTCCAAAGGTGAACAAGAAATCTAAAATAATTGCTGTATAATAATTGAATAGAAATTGATCATTCAAAATATGCTCCTCATTGACATTGTACGGTGAAACGGCTCTCAAAGTCACTCTTTTAGCACGTAAACGAACACAAACAAAGCTGATTCAGTCAATATAGAACATCACCAAACCCAGTACTGTTTTTTTTTTAAATAAAAATGTCAACTTCCTGTTGATTTTACTATTTGAAGATCCAGATCCGCGGATCCAGTCCGAGTTCTTTTTAATAAAAATAGCAAAATCAACAGGATGTTAGCATTTTCATTTAAAAAACAAACGGTACTGGGTTTGGTGATGTTCTATATAGTCTGAATCAACTTTATTTGCGTTCGTTTGTGCTAAAAGAGTGACTTTGAGAGCTGTTTCAGCCTACAATGTAATTCATTGAGGAGCATAATTTTTTATTATCAATGGAGCAATTATTTTAGATTTCTTGCCCACCTTTTGGAGATGCATCATGGCAAGGTAACTACACAACCCAAACCTCTACCAAAGTGGTCGTGCCCTTTAAGCACTGTTAACCACCCCAGTATCCGTATTGTGGGTATAGCTTTAGCAGAAAATAGCCGATCGACAAGCTCACTGCGACACGTTGTGAGCTTGTCGATCGGCTATTTTCAGTCAAAACTTTCCTCATAATAACACAACACAAAACAGAAAATACACTAGTATTGAGCCCTGAGGCTCACCGGTTACCCATATGGGGTTAAGTTAATAAAAATGTAATAAAAGTTTAATAGTTTAATAAAATAATTTAAACGTTCTTTGTTTGTGTGAGTTTCCTCATTTTGTTACAAACTCAGCTGTTTGCAACACTCTTGGTTGGTTGTTGCAATAAATACATTACATTTAAGTGGTTGAATTTATGTAATTTGTTATCCCTGAGTCACTAGAATACCTCAAAACGAAGTATGGAGCTCGGCCTATAATTGATCATTGTTTTGATTGATATGCTGCATGCCATGAGTGCGAAGTGGTATTTTCTTAAACTTAATTCAGTTAATCATAGAGGATCTGTGGTCATAATACAGCGCTGTTTGAGGAACTATAGTTGAAAACTTAAGACATATTTTTTAATGTCCCGTCCAAAGTGAGAACAATGTAGCCTACTTGATTTAACACCAAAACTGCTATAGTTTTGATCATCTGAAACTAAGGAATTTATAAATGACAAAAAGGGTATGAATTTTTATGACATTACGAAACATCTCTCTGTTTCCTTTCAATGAAAGTGTAAATCTGGGTTCAGACTCAGCCAGAGTGAACGTTTTCTGGTGGTTTTAGACAACCTAAATCTCAGTCGTGTCATAATGAACCCTTTCCCTGATCATCAGAGGGTGTATCTAGTAGATCCAGTCATTCTGTCAGGGGTAGAGGTGTTTGCTGTGGATTTCATCTTTTGACCTGTCACCTCTCGCTTTAACTTTAAATATAACCTCAAAATCCTAATTAATGTGAAAGGCCTGGTGGTGCAAGAGTAAAGCATAGGCTTCACAAGCGGATGGTTGTGGGTTTGAATCTTGGTCAGGGAAGATCTCAATTTTCGGTCTTTTTAAGGCGAGAACCATGGATGAAGGCCGCCTCCCTCCTCACGCCCTCTTTTAGCTCCGGTAGGAGAGGGAGGAGCATGGAGGGAGCCCACCTCCAGGGGGAGGAGCTTAATACATTTACATATTAATTAAAGATTTTTATTCTAGTATTTTTTGTGATTTTATGGCCACTGTTTTTTTTCACATGAATTTGTTTAAGACATTTTTTTATTGTTTTTTTTCATCACCAGTTTGTATTGACCACAGCTCCATTGTTTTTTTATTGTATTACCCTTTTAGTTTTTATTTAGTAGTTGTTTTGAGTGAGCTTTGAACCTCGAACCTTTAGTTTGTGAACCTTTGATTTATCTTTTAAGCCACGCTGGCATGGAAGGTACAATTGGGAACGTCATCCTTAACCCGCTTTTTAGAATTTAGATGGACAGTGAAAATGATCTTCAGGAGCCTTGAACCCCAAACCTTCTGCATTCAGACCCTGTGTTTAACTCTTGAGCCACGCTGGCATAGTAAGTACAATTGGGAACGTCATCCTTAACCCGCCTTTTAGAATTTAGATGGACAGTGAAAATGTTCTTCAGCAGCCTTGAACCCCAAACCTTCTGCTTTCAGACCCTGTGTTTATCTCTTGAGCCACACAGGTATGGATAACGCAAAAGAGAACGTAATACTTAAACCACCTTTTAGAAGTTAGATGGACAGTGAAAATGTGCTCCAGGAGTTTTGAACCTTAAACCTTCGGTTTATAAACCCCAGAGTTTTCTCTTGAGCCATGGTGGCATGAACCATGCAACTGAGTACATAATACTTAAACCACCTTTTCAGGATTGAGATGGACAATGAAAATGTTCTTTAGGAGCTTTGAACCTTAAACTCTTTGGTTCATAAACAGTGACACATCTCTTGAGCCACAGAGACACAAAACATTCCGATGAGAAGGAAATACTTATCCTTTTAGTATTTAGATAAACAGTGTATTTCTACATTAACTTCACCACTTAAACCCTCTATTCTTAGTAAAGTTGCAACTTTACTTTCCCCCTTGCCTTGTTACCATCTACACCAAATCTTTTCACAAAGAATTGTCAATCTACAAGCTCACAACACGTCGACACATTGTAAATCTTGACAAATGTTTGCCACCAGAATAGGGATGCTGGGCCTTACTTCTCCCACCACTGCTGAAGAGCATACAAGACATTAGACAACTAAGAAACCCCAGTGGTGCAGTTTTAAAGCGGCCCGCAGGTTAATATCAGAATGCTGATATATTATTGATTTCAGCTGTTACAATTCCAAACATGCAAACATGACCCGCTTTAATTACTTCAGTCTATATTAGTAGCTTGATGACTAGTATTACAATTCTATTGTCTTTTTATGTCCAATGTATTTGTAATTAAATTCATAAGGTTAATATAAGTATAACTAAATGCATTTCAAATTAAATACGAATGTTACTTTTCAGGATCCCAATTCAAAAGTAGAAAAAAAAATCACACCCTGTGTGAAGGTAGCGGCGCCTTTGATACATTATGTCATCGATATGTGTTTATAATGTGTTTATAGCCAGAGCTCGATGAATGTTAGGGACCAAAAAAATCGTCACTACAAAGTACTACCAATCAACTCTAAATTGCCTGAAACGTACTCCTAACAGGTTTTTGGGGGGACGATTTTTTTTTTTGCCTCCTCACTTAGTGATTTTTGCGGATTTAACTTTCGTTTCGGTAAAAAAAAATTTACCGGCAGCCATGGCCGTCGTTGCCCCTCTCATTGGCCGTGTGCCCCTCAAATAATGACATGCCTTCACGGCCACAGTGGCCGTGGTGCCCCAGCTGCGCCCAGCAACGATTTCACAGTTTTTCCTCTGCGCGATTTTCCTGTCAATACGTTTTTTTTAGACACCAGTCCCTTTGGTTGAGCTGCGCAGCTACAACATGCACAGTGGTAGGTAGGTTTGATTTTGAGCCTCCAATAGAACCTTCGGAATCCCGCAACACCGTGTTATAGACACAAAAGCATTACCGGGCCAAACAGGAGATAAATCTAACGCAGCCTGAACTAATCAATGGTAGGTTTGATTTCTTTTTTCTTTTTTGATTATCTCAGACTTGTATCCTGATGAATCTTTGATGTGTATATTAATTTATTCTGTTCTAATCAGGTGGACACAGTCAGAACGCCAAAGAGGGGACGGCCATCTCAGAGATTTATAATGGAGGTCGATGGAAGAATTTGGGACATCAAAAACACACTTTCACCTAGAAACTCCATTCACAGTTCAAAAAATCCACCTTACTGTGGACATGCATGCTTGAGATTTTTTATTTTGAAATCATTTGTAGTTTTGGAGATATTTAACTATAAGCGCCCCATTCATTGTCGATGCGGAAATGGACATTTAAAGGCAGGCTTACAACTACATACTTATGCCTAGTAACCTCATTCATACTTTAAAATGTTCGTCTTACTGTGGACATGTTTGCCTGAAAAGGAATCTTTGAAATGTTGCATAGTTTTAGAATTGTACTCCTTTAAAAGTTCAGAGATTTAGAATGGAGGCGGATGGAAGGTTAGGGTTAGGATTAAGGGACCTCAAAAAAACACTTTCACCTAGAAACTCCATTCACAGTTCAAAAAATCCACCTTACTGTGGACATGCATGCTTGAGATTTTTTATTTTGAAATCATTTGTAGTTTTGGAGATATTTAACTTTAAGCGCCCCATTCATTGTCGATGCGGCAATGGACATTTAAAGGCAGGCTTACAACTACATACTTATGCCTAGTAACCTCATTCATACTTTAAAATGTTCGTCTTACTGTGGACATGTTTGCCTGAAAAGGAATCTTTGAAATGTTGCATAGTTTTAGAATTGTACTCCTTTAAAAGTTCAGAGATTTAGAATGGAGGCGGATGGAAGGTTTTGGGACCTCAAAAAAACACTTTCACCTAGAAACTCCATTCACACTTCAAAAAATCCACCTTACTGTGGACATGCATGCTTGAGATTTTTTATTTTGAAATCATTTGTAGTTTTGGAGATATTTAACTTTAAGCGCCCCATTCATTGTCGATGCGGCAATGGACATTTAAAGGCAGGCTTACAACTACATACTTATGCCTAGTAACCTCATTCATACTTTAAAATGTTCGTCTTAGGGCGCGCTCCCACCGCACTTTTATTTTACCTCTGGGGCAGAATCTGCCAATGCTTTGTCAATGCAAATGCGTGGATTCACGCAAGAGCAGATTTTTCCGCTTGTCGCGCAGACCTTGCGTTTATCCGCTCTGCACGAAGAAGCATACATCTGCTGGAGGCAGGAGCTGATTTTCCCCCTCTGTCCAATCGGGTGAGTCGAAGGCGGACCGTCCCAAGACTCAGGAAGCAACATGGTGCTCTCAGTGGACCAACTGGTTGTAGCTGTTGCATCTCACCCAGTACTTTATGATTTGTGCACTTGGGGTTCGTACATCTACATACACATTCAGATTTAAAATATAAAGTGCTTACCCTATGGCCACGGATTTTACAATCATGTACGGGCCCTCAGAAGTACCCGTATCTTCCGTATTGTTCAATAAAAAGCATTTTAATCGATTGGTGGCCATTTTTCCATAGAGTTATAATGTACCAACAGTGCAATACACCTCTCAACCGCTAGGGTCGCGCAGCTGAAAGCATACGGAGAAAATGACCACTGATTGGATTAAAATGCTTTTTATTGAACAATACGGAAGATACGGATACTTATGAGGGCCCGTACATGATTGTAACATCCGTGGCCATGGGGTAAGTATTTTAAATCTGAATGTGTATGTAGATGTACCAACCCCAAGTGTGAAAGTGCAAAGACATTTTTTTGTCTAGTGGCTAGTGGCTAGTGTCTAGTGGCGGTGCGGGCTACGGGGACGGTCTTGAATGTGAGTGACAGGTGCGTCACAGCGTTTTTTTTAGAATCCGCTGGCTGCAAAAAACTGTGGCCGCGCACAACCTGCATTTAACAGCAGCCAGCCAACTTTTGGTGAGAGCGCGCCCTTACTGTGGACATGTTTGCCTGAAAAGGAATCTTTGAAATGTTGCATAGTTTTAGAATTGTACTCCTTTAAAAGTTCAGAGATTTAGAATGGAGGCGGATGGAAGGTCTTGGGACCTCAAAAAAACACTTTCACCTAGAAACTCCATTCACAGTTCAAAAAATCCACCTTACTGTGGACATGCATGCTTGAGATTTTTAATTTTGAAATCATTTGTAGTTTTGGAGATATTTAACTTTAAGCGCCCCATTCATTGTCGATGCGGCAATGGACATTTAAAGGCAGGCTTACAACTACATACTTATGCCTAGTAACCTCATTCATACTTTAAAATGTTCGTCTTACTGTGGACATGTTTGCCTGAAAAGGAATCTTTGAAATGTTGCATAGTTTTAGAATTGTACTCCTTTAAAAGTTCAGAGATTTAGAATGGAGGCGGATGGAAGGTTTTGGGACCTCAAAAAAACACTTTCACCTAGAAACTCCATTCACAGTTCAAAAAATCCACCTTACTGTGGACATGGGTCAGGGGATCTTAGTATAATCGCACATTTCAGTCCAATTCACTTTTTAGAAAAATATTTTACTGATTTTCCTTTCATACCCCAAATTAGATATTGCGCCATTTTTCTAATATTCACTTCCAATTTGAAGCTCAGATTATACTAAGATCCCCCGGGCTTTTTTGGAGTCAGGGCATCTTATGTATTATTTGTTCTTCGATTGGAATAAGCGTATAAAAGTATATTTTACCAATATTCGTTTCAGAACCTAAATAAAACATTGCTTCATTTTTTAAAATTTCTTGTCCCCCCTAAAATCTTGAAAATGGCCCATTTTTCTGATATTCTCATTAGTATTTTTGCTTTTTTCGATTTGGAACTGACACTGTAAAAAAGCTCTTAAAAAAGGTTTTTTGTATTTTTTCATCCCAGACCAAAAATCAAATAATGGCTTTATTTTTCCAATTTTCTAGCCCACCAAAAAATCAGGAAAATGCTCCAATTTTTGATATTCTGATTAGTATTTTGGCATGATTTGATTTGGGACTGACACTGAAAAAAACTCTTAAAAAAGTATTTTGCCATTTTTTTCATCGCAGACCAAAAATCTAATAATGGCTTAATTTTTTCAATTTTCTAGCCTTATAAAAAATCAGGAAAATGCTCCATTTTTCTGATATTCGGCTTAGTATTTTGGCGTATTTTGATTTGGGACTGACACTGAGAAAAGCTGAAAATGTTTTTTTTTCAATTTTTTCATCCCAGAATAAAATCAAATAATGGCTTCATTTTTCCAATTTTTTAGCCCACCAAAAAATCAGGAAAATGCTCCATTATCTGATATTCTGATTAGTATTTTGGCATTTTTTTGATTTGGGACTGACAAAGGAAAAAGGTCTTTATTTGTCTTTGTTTTTCTTAATTCATCTGGACTCTAAAAGCCTGAAAAGGTTATTATTCAAAATGTCAATCATCTTTTTTCATCAAAATAACGAAGCCATGTGACCATGTGTCAAAGCACATGGTCTTTGTCCTTCAAAGTAAAAGTTGTAGTCTAACATGCAAGCAATAGGATCTACAGTCATTACAGTCATTAACACCACATGTAATGAATGTATGATGTGTTTTTTAATGCATTTTCTGTCATTTGTTTTTAGATCAAAGCTACGTCTCACAAAAGTATGTTGCAAGACTACTAAAACCTTTCTGGGACATACAACCGTAAACTCCTTACAACTATATACTTGTGGTGTGGAAGCTCCACCAGCAGGGGTCATTCACTTTCTAGGACCTGGCTAAGATATGTATGCACTTAATTTAGGAGAGAATATCTCAACTGTTCTTGGCTAATATGACCCCAGGGAACAACTTATGAACTGTGACTAATTCTTTGTCCGGGATGAAATACCCGAAAATGACCACGCCCTTTTTAAAATGACCATAACCGGTGCACTACTTCCAACATGGCTCTATCCGCTAAACTGTTGGAGCTACAGATTTACTGAGAAGCTCAAAATGTTCAGAATACTTATGTTTAGGGAAACATAGTAAAGTGTAATATTTCTAAGTTGATATTTTATGACAGAACAGCTAAAAATGCAAAAGAAACTGCCAACATGTTACAGTCCAGGGCTATAGGGATAATGTTGTGTGAATCAGTGTAGAAGCACCTAAATTGATGTAACCCAGGGCATGCTCCAATGATTGAGCAAGGGTACCTGAGCCAGCATTGCTCTGGGTCGTCATTGTAGCCAAATCGAAAATGGCCACCACCTGAAAAAGGTTTTGGCTAAAGCTTTGGAAACAAATGAGCTATAAATGAGAAAACTTGGTGTCTAAATCATGTTTCTTTTGACAATTAGAAACATGTTGGAATGCTTATCTTTATGACTGGATGTGGATGGACCTCTATTTTGCATATTTCAAAGAAATATTAGTTTTGCAAATGTGTTTCACTTACCTTAGTGACATTTTTGGCAAACTTGGTGTCTACTTTATGTTTTTTGAGCTTTAGAAACGCATCGGAATGCTCATATTTATGATTGAATCCATGTAGAGCACATTAACTTGCTTATTAAAAATATGGCCACTATACCAAACATGTTATGTAACATAAAGTTTCATCCAGACTGAGTGTATACAGTAGTTGTAGGAATGAGTTAAGATCAAACCGGAGAAAACAATGTAATTTTATCAAAACAACATAATATGACTATAGAATCCAAAGGACACAGAAACAACCAGTACAGTATGCACATCAATGCTCAGCATAAAGTGAATACTATCATAATAGTCAAAGAAGGTGTATGAAACTTGAACAATATGTTCAAATTATAATCAGAAAAGTGAATTGCTAAACAACAAATCGTTGCTAGGAATGTGTCTTGGTGTTACTACAACAACAGAACAGCTCTGCGATAACTGATACATACTTTATCTCGCACACACACACACACACACACACACACACACACACACACACACACACACACACACACACACACACACACACACGCACACACACACACACACACACACACACACACACACACACACACACACACACACACACACACACACACACACACACACACACACAGTTGTGTCCTTTTGATTCCTCGGGTGATGACTGTTTTTAATGTCCTAATCACACAACATCTACATATAGAGATGCAGCAGACTCCAGTTTTGCAGCATTTGCTGTGTCCACTACATGACTTTTGCAGCCACAGTGGAGGGGGATGGCGCAAGATTTACTGGCATCTGCAAGATGGGTCCAGTAAGGTTCCCAGGTTCTGATATGCTCAATCAGTGCAGCTTGGGTGGGAGGAAGGTTCTCAATGGACCTGGTACTATTTGACCAACATCAGCCTTCCCTGACTATGGGAAAAGGAGTGCAGGTATGTCAAAGAAACTCTGGTCACCCTTACTTGGGAGCCTGAAAAGATGGATTTTCCATGTCCAAAGATTGGAGTATATGGTTATCATCATATATTGTACGCCGGCAAGAGCCGTGGTTTCCACAGCAGAGTAGATGAATCCTGACAGTGGCTGGTGACTAGTACTGTATGATATCATACTAGTCAATGGTGTATAGAATAGTATACTATATAGTATGCTGAGCATTGTTGAACATACTGTATTAGCTGTAGCTGTATGCCTATCATCATAGGAATTAGTTCTACTGTTAAATCATTCTTGTTTCAATAAAATTACATCGTAAGATACATTGGTTGTTTCATAACATAGTAGCCATATTTGTGATAATCAAATTAGTGTCCTCTAGATTAAATCATAAAAATAAGCATTCAAACATGTTTCTAATTGTCAAAAAACAGGATTTAGACACCAAGTTTGCATTCATAGCTCAAAATGTGGTTCAAACGTATAGTGCACCGGTTATGGTCATTTAAAAAGAGGGCGAGGTCATTTTCGGGTATTTCATCCCGGATAGAGAATTAGTCACAGTTCCTAAGTTGTTCCCAGGGGTCATATTAGCCAAGAACAGTTGAGATATTCTCTCCTAAATGAAGTGCATACAATTAAGAATACATCACATGGATGCACCTGGGATGTATCATCAGTGTTGTAGCCTGGGGTCATAGGGTGTTTCGGGTCTCGCAACATACACCCTCGCCCAGGTGACCCAGCCGGGGTTGATCAAGCCCCAACTTACATCCCAGGTAGCTACCCACGGTCAGTCCTATAGGTAAAGACAGGGCCACTCAGTCCGCTTCTCCGGAACTACTCTGCCTGAACACGGGGAGGCTCTGGCACGTGGAGGGACTAGGCTCTGTGGGTGGCCTCCTGGCCGGGCTCCTCCTTCATCTCACCAGGTCCATGACCTGAGAGTCATAGGGGCTGAAACCTGGTCCAGTCGGGCAAATGACCATCACCAAGTCATCGAAGACAAGAACTTTAGAAGGATGAATTAGGTATGTAAATATGTACTACTGTTTTAGTACTACTGTACTCTAAAATGATAAACACTAACAAATATTATTATTGTGATATTGAAATTATAATGTCCCAATGTTATTACATGTTGAGTTATTAAGTATAAAACATGTGGAGTATACCAACTAGTGTCACTCATCTGTGTTACAGAATGACACTCTACAGTACAAGGCTCTTGCTGGACCTCTCCATGACCTTTCGGTGCTCAAGGTTGAAGAGGCATACAAGAACTTTGACCCCCCTGTCCAGGCCATTAGTCTGCACCATGGGAATGTCTGCATAAACCCTTGGTTGACTCCCGCTTTGGACCTGTCCAGGCTGGAAGTGTTCTGTCCTACCAAAAGCCCCCAGTGAAAGCACTGCACATACAGTACTGCATCACAAAGATGCTCCACCGTTCCCTCCACTCCCCCTGGATGATTACAGACTTGACTAGACCAGACCATACTTTGCCCTAAGTGAACAGGGCAAACTTCACATTAAGTCTCTTCAGGTCACATTTTCTACAGCTCAGAACATTTAAGAAGATACAACAGAGTGTCAGTTATGGTTGGAAATCGAATGTTTATTCAACATTTCAAACACCTAGCACTTTCTATTTAGCCCTCCGGATTCGAATCCTGCTGTGGAGAATTTATTTTTCTCTGATGAAACGCACATTTTTGTGAGGTTAGCTGAACACAGGGTTAGGCAACCTTAGGCACGGGTGCCAACATTGGCACAGGGGAGGCCAGGGTGATCACCGCTGGCACACTGGCATAAGTGTGACAGAGAGGTTTTTCTTTTAAAATAAAAAAGATGTTTAGTCTGTTAAATTAAGTTCCCTCACATATACAAATGACATCCTGACATCAGTCCCGACTTTAGTGACCTATTCGATCACAGCCTTCCCAAATGGAGATACCCATAGATGGAGACAACAAAAAGTCTGACATCTGATGGCAAACGATATCCTTTTAAAGCTTTAGTTATTACTAGTTTGTATTATAATAAGAATATGCGATTGCTTGAATTACTATTGTTTAATTGCTGTCCTAATGAAAAAATCTAAACTGTCAGATGGGCCGGCAGTTGGAGTGATGAGAGGTCATCTGTCTGTAAATGTGTTTGCATTTGTGGTTTCTGTTCATTATGTCCTTCCCTAATCTTAGAAAGATGCAGGTTGGATCCCCCCCCCCCCCCCCCCCCCCCACATTGTTTGAAGAGAAATGCTGAGTCAGGTGGCGAAGGGCAGACGAAGGAGGTGTCTCTACCAACCTGAAGACCATCACACATTTCAGTATATAGGGGCTCTAGTGACAGATAGGAGGGCTCAGACTTTGTGAGGTGACCTCGATGCAATTTGTTGATGATAAGGAAAGCTAGTGTGAGCCCAGAGATCTCTGTTAAGTACATTTCTCTAACTTTTAACTTAATGCTTGATTAATAAATACATTTAATTTGAACTTGTCTTGTCTTGTCTGCTCTTAATTTCACCGACACACGACAAATTATTTCATTGCACAATTTGTCTGTTGTTTAAATAACTTAGATGTCAGGGCCGCTTTGCGGCCCTCACATCTAGTTTAACAAATAAAAAATCACACCCAGTGTGAAGTGGGCGGTGTGGTCACAGTGGTCATCACAGTGATGGAAGTGATTCACTTAAAAAAAAACATAAAAGTGTTTTTTTTAAGTCCATACTGCTATTCATTGGGCTGCACATGCGTCATGTGTTTCGCTATCCAATCACAGTCCTGAATTTGCAAAGTCAGCCAAACACATTACAGCTAGTGGTGATGACACAAGATGTAATGTGATTGGCTAACTTTGCAAAAGTATTGATTTGCATTGACTGTGGAAGGGTTAGGGTTGTAGACTGCGTTGTAGACTATTGGCCAATCACGGTGCAGGATTGGTCAGTGTCCAAACCTCACTTATAGGGGGCGATTACACCGCCCCAAAAACACATCATTACGAAACAAAATAATAATAATAATAACTAGAAAAAGTGCTCCTCGGAGCACAAGTCTCCGCCAGCAGACTTGTGTTGGGAATGTTGGGAATGTTCTAATTCTTATGTTCTAATTCTTTCAAAAAAAAATAGAACATGTTACTGTGTCAAAGTAACATGACACAAGTGTCCTATCCGTCTGTATAACTGTCCTATCCGTCCTGTCTGTATAAGTGTCCTGTCTGTATAAGTGTCCTATCCGTCCTGTCTGTATAAGTGTCCTATCCGTCCTGTCTATGTAAGTGTTCTATCCGTCCTGTCTGTGTAAGTGTCCTGTCTGTATAAGTGTCTTATCCGTCCTGTCTGTATAAGTGTCCTATCTGTCCTGTCTGTGTAAGTGTCCTATCCAATTGTTACAGTATCCGCCATTTCGTGATTATTCCTGTCTTACCTCACTTTGAAAGAGGCTAAGACTCTTTCAAAGTGACACATGTATTTATAGGCCGCTATACGTCACTAGCCAATCAGATCACACTATTTCACCGTATTGTCACGTGTCACGTGAGGCTTGACCAATGTTAGCTTGACATGTGGAAATTGAAAACAATGTCTCCTGGCGGAGACAATAATGACATGTGACGTGGCTCTGTAAGATGCTCTGTAAGAGATATTTATGAACCATGACGGCTAATTATAGCTCTGCACACACGTCATGCGAAGTCCGTCTCCCCTCGGCTCCCCGCTTTGCTTTGCTTTGCGGCCCTAACCTCTAGCCATGTCTGCACACACGTCAGACCTGGCCTATATGGCCTATGACCCCCTAGATCCGAGGTCCAAAACTCATCAGATGTCAGGGCCGCTTCAAACTCTCCAAACATTTCCTCTGTCATCCCTTCTAAATAGTCAATTTCCTCCTCATCCTTCAATGGTGTGGCTAACAGTCTGATACAATCATCATAGGCCTAATATATAGGCCAGGTCTGCACACACGTCATGCGAAGTCCGGCTTCTCTGGCCTCCCCTCTCCTCCCGGCTCCTCTCCTCCCCTCTCCTCCCTCCCCGATTTGCTTTGCGGCCATAGCCTCTAGTCACATCCTCCCAACCTCCCAACCTCGGTCATGTTATAAAGAGGTCAGACTTCCTGTATCTGGTTGCTATGGCAACCTGCCAGATCAGGCTGAGGGTCTGATAGGCAAATCAGATAATCAATCAAACCGAGAGTCCAATCATAGATCGAGGTAGGGTAAGTTGCCTAAAACATAGCCATAGCTCTGATCAACAGTCTGTGGCAAATCTCGGGGCAAATGGAGTGATCCTGTGCTTGCTTACCCCGCACAAACTTTCGGAGCTTTTGTCAATTATATAGTACTAGAAGTTCGGGCCGCTGCGCGGCCCTCACATCTAGCGTCCGCGCGACGTCGCACTGTGTAGGTGTGTACATGTAGTGTGCAAGGAAGTAGTAGTGTTGAGTAATGTGATTGAGGCAAGAGAAGTATTGGGTATGAATGTAGGCGGGTTGTTGTTGATTGAAATGAGATTGCATTGTTTGTTAGATAGCATGGTTTATTGGCATGGTGTGATGTCGGACAGTGTTGGTGGCAACATGTAAATGTGAGAAAGGCAAAATAGCAGTGAAATGAAATGACATCCAGAATAACATTAACAGTGAAGCATTAATCAGGAGCAGGTGTACAGTATGTTGCATTGGGGGGAGAATACAAACAAAGGCAATGGCAATTATGTTGAAGAATGAAGGTCATTTGTCACTATGCAATCAGGGAGTAGCAGCACATGCAAAGTGTTTGAATGAGCATGTTTGGATTAATAAAAGAGTTCGGGATAAACAACGTTGTCAGTAATTCCCTCATCATTGTTCACAATGAAAACTTTGACGGCGCTGGCTCTCTTTCCCCTGGAGAAGGCTGTGTAGAGTTGGCCATGAGCGAACACAGGTTGAGGCAAGTAGATGCCAACTCGTTCGTTCTCTTGCCCCTGCCCCTTATTGATGGTAACAGAGAAAGCTAAGCGGATAGGGAACTGTCGTCTGATGAAGGTGAAGGGAAGCTCCTCATCTCTGTCATAGTGAGGTATCCTTGGGAGGAAGATTTTTTCACCCCTGTTTGTGCCAGCTGCAATCTCACACTCAATGATTTTGTCCATCATCTGCAGTACCACCATTCTGGTGCCATTCTTGAGAGTGCGGTCGGGACCTGCTTGCAGGTTTCTCAGCAGCATGACTGGGGCTCCTACTTTCAACTTGAGGTTATGATCAGGCATTCCAGAGGGTGTCAGTGAATTGAGGAATTCCACAGGCATGGAGTCCTTGTGGTCGTCCTCCAGAATTGTGTCGGCTGAAAAGTAGACTCTCTGTTCTGTAGGGAAGTCTGCCAGGCATATGTTGTTGATTTCTCTAATGTCATTATTCAGAGGAGTGTATACAGTGCCATTGAGAAGGTTGTCTTTGTTGACACATCCAGTTTGCAAGTCAGGAAAGGTGAATGAAATGAGAGTTTGGAGATCGTGAACCAAGTGGTGGGGTTGAATGCGGACCTGCCATTCTGTGTCCTCCTCGTGTGGGAGTGTTCCTTCCCCTAATGCAAGGAGATAGTGGGAGAAGTCCTTCTCTGCTGCGTGTGTTCTCATGTTGAGGTTTAGCTTGTGGTGTTTCATGTGAGGATAGAGTGTTGACATCTGGATGCATGCTGAAACTATCTGGGGCCTGCCTGCTCTTTTGATAACGGGGAGGGTTTGCCTTGGGTCTCCACCCAGGAGGACAGTTTTGCCACCCCAAGGCTGCTGTGAGTGCATGAGATCCCTCAGTGTTCTTTCCACACACTCGACGTTAAAGCGGTCAACACTGAAAATCTCGTCCCAGATGATTAAGTTGCTGTCTTTAATGAGCTTGGCCAGATTGGACTCTGCGTTGATGGCACAGACAGAGTCTTGGAAAATGGGGATTGGGATCTTAAATCGTGAATGAGCGGTCCTACCACCCTCCAGGTTCTGTGCTGCCAAGCCTGTGCTGCCCACACACAGCACAATGCCATGCTCTGCGCGTATCGTAGCAGCAATGACCTTAAAGGTAAAGGTTTTGCCATATCCTGCAGGGGAGTTGAGAATGAACTGGCGTGTGATGGTTTCTTCTTGTGGGGCATGCACTGCCTGATAGACGGATTCGCAGAGTGCCATTTGTTCCGCAGTGAGCTTAGGAGCAAGCGACTGTACAATTTGTTGTTGCTGTGTTATGTTGAATTTTTCAGATCTGAAGATTTGTGTCAGCCTTTCCTGCGCAGTTAGTGGTCTTGGCTGTGGCATGTCATTGTAGTTGGATAGACCGCTGCCCATTTGTGAGAGTTCATCATCAATTGCAAGCAGTAGCTGATTTTGTATGAATGTTGTGTCTACTGCGTCTGTGGGGCACCTTTGTGCAGTGGCCTCCGCATGGAGAAAGTCTTCACTGAGCTCTGCAAAGAATCTGTCATACAGATGTTTGGGCTCTGATGGGTGACAGTAGTGGAGGATGGTGGCAAAGGTTTCGCGGACTTTCCTTGGAGATGCGTAGCGTGACACCTCATGCATGGCGGTAATCCATTCTAGATCGTCCTGAAGCAAGCCCATGGCTAGAGCTGTGTCTTTGAAAGTGTCATAGTGGTTGCCATCATGTACCTTAAGGTCCTCATAGGTCTGTGGTCCTCTGATATGTGCTAGGAGCAGTTTCAAGTAGAATCTTTCTCCTTGGAGCACGGATACATTGGACATTCTTCCTATTGTACGTGGAATTTCCCTGTCCTTGGGTGCGTGGACTCTTTTATTCCACATGTGGGCCTTCCATGTGTAGTGTTCGGGAATCTGCATGTATAGATATTGCCTTGCTTCAGGGTCCTGGCTGTTTAGTTCGAAGAAGGCAAGCAATGTAGTGGGTTTGGCTGCTGCTATGGCCTCCTGTGCATGGCCTTCTCTGAAGACTATGCTCTGCTGGCCGTCTGTGTGGATGGCGAGATTGGTGACAGCAGGGAGTCTGTCCTGGATCTTGTACTCCATAGTCCTCCAGTGTGCATCATGAGCATCAATGGTTCTGGAATTGATGAATTTGGAGATCTCATCCCTGTCTTCAATGTCGAGGGTGCCAACATCAGCTCCCTTATGTACGTATTTGTACAGGTACTTGATGGTCTGGAAGGAGCCTACAAATTCAACGTTGATGTGGCATTTGTATTTGAGAAGGACCCAGGGGTTGTAAGGAACGACCCACCTGCTGTCAAACAGAAAGCCTTTCTTGTTGAAGGTGTGGCCGTCAATGGGCCGCCTGTACTCCGGGTAGCCATGACCATGATGAGGCAGTCGAGTGGTGGCACAGAAGTTTTTGGGGAATTTCTTAGAACAGAGGCCATTGACCATGCAGGGGCTGTTGGGGTAGCCTGGACCACAGGGTCCATGGAGCATGGATTGACACACCAGCTGATGCAACTCTGGCTCCTTGTCCAGGTCAGGTATGTCTGCTCTAATGATGTGATCAATGTCATCTACAGTCAAAATCTCGTGTAGGAGTAGCAGTATGTGGGCATGTTTCAGTCCTCTCATCTGTCCCTCAACAGTGTGTATTCTAGCCTTCATTTTGCCAAAAACTCCCAGCTTCATGTCGCGGAGGAGCTCATCCAGACTCCGTTTGAAGACTTTATTGACAATGTCTGGTCTGTCAGTGGGCTGCTGGTGTTCAAAAATGTTATTGAGGACACCTTCACTCCGTGAGTTTGCCGTAATGGTAATGAAGAGGTCAAACTTTTTGTATCTGGCTGCTATGGCAAGGGCATCTAGATAGTGCTTGTAGAGGTATCTGGGGCTACCAGTGTGTGAGCCTGGAAGAATTATCTGTTGACCAATGTTGGTGGCCTCAGTCTGTCCTGGCTGTGTTTGCTGAGTAGCCAGGGAATCAATCAGACCAGAATACTGGTGGGCCCTGTACTTGTCCTGTAGTTCCCTACTCCTGTAGTAGTTCATCCGGCAATTTTCTATTTTGGAGTATTGATCACAGAAGTATTCTTGAGCAAGTCGGGCCGACTTCAGAAGGGTGTTGAAGGAGTGGGTTCTCTGTTGTAGATGGAATCTGAAGAACTCCTGAAGAGTGACTTTGGCTGTGGGTGACTGTGCATGAACCTTTGTGATGGGGTTGTCGATGCTGAAGCCAGCATCCCCATGTGGCAAGATCAAGGGATAAGCGGCTGGGTCATACATAGGGTGTAGTGAATTGATGTGTGTAGTCTGGCTGTGATTAGGTACATCAACTGGAGTTCTGTACAGAACAATGTCTCTGGGCTCTGTCTGGCATCCTGGTGCAAAAACAACAACGTCAGGGACAGCAGGGTTGAGGTGACTTTTGTTTGCCCCCTGTGAGCTTTTTGACTTGAACACCATTTTCAGTGCCTGAGTTGGGTTGGCATTGAGTAATTCTGCGCCGGTTTTAAAGATTTTTACTAAAGGGTTAACTGTCTTTAACTCATTTTGAATGAGGGTTAAAGTGGGCTCCTTAATAAGGTCCTCTCCCTTAGCCTGATGAAGGCGGTTCTTAATTTCATTGTCCTGATCAAATACAAAGATTTGTGAGAATTTGGGTCGGTTATTGGTGTCAGGAAAGAATGCAGAGGGAGTGAGGTGGTACATTTGGCCACTCATCTTGAACGGTCGTGGCCCTAGTCCTTTGAATGCAATGATTTTACCGGTGACATTCTTAGAAGCCATAGACACTAAGCCATTGTACTGTCGGATGTTGGCCATGAATTGTTGGGATTCTGGAGAGGTCCTGTCAAACAGAGCTTGAAGTGCAGGAGGGGGGTCCTTGAATGGCTGTAGTTGGATTGTTCCGTAATGGCAACAGGCACTGAAGGTTTTGAGTGGGACAGGATCTTTTGAAAGTTTTGATGTTTCCCAGGGGAACATGACGGCCTTGCATGAAGTGCAGATACAATCCATTGCAGGTGTGGGAAAGGCAACTATTTCTGTGAGTTGTTGTGGCTGTGTCCACGCTCTTCTGAAGTGTTTATCCTTTGGTTTTGTCCTTTGTGATGGATGAGAGTGTGTTGTGTATTGATGGTCCTCATAGCGGCGTTCTGCGAAGAGAGAGATGGACAGCATGCATGATTAGGCAGTTGTGAAATGTGTGCGTAACATAGTAATTGTAATATTCTGTGTAGATGTAAGGAAAAGGAATGTGAGAGATTGGGTGATAGAATGCATTGGAGGGATTATGGGGTAAATCAAAGCACTTACTTTTGGCGGGGGGCGTCTGTAAGGAGCGAGTTGTCCTTCTGCTGGCGCGGTTGCTGTCACTGCGGTTAGCTGAGAAGTGGAGACAGTTGTGTGTGGGCAAAAAGGAATTAGCCGGGATGTTGTGGTATGCAGTTTGTGGTTGAGAGTATTTGTGACATTGAAGAGCGTTTGCGGCTGCATTTGCGCGAGCCACACGCTGGCGAGTGGCATTGCGTGTGCGTTTGCCCAGCATAGCTTTTTTGC
This sequence comes from Gymnoscopelus microlampas, assembly GCF_963454915.1. Taxonomy (NCBI): domain Eukaryota; kingdom Metazoa; phylum Chordata; class Actinopteri; order Myctophiformes; family Myctophidae; genus Gymnoscopelus; species Gymnoscopelus microlampas. The sequence continues at coordinate 34,580,629 of NC_139951.1, read as the reverse complement.
GTGGTCCCATGGCTGCGTGCGAAGTTGTGGGTACTGTGTAGTAAAGTTTCCTGTTATCTCTGTGTCGTTCTGTGTACTGCGTAGTAAAGTTTCCTGTTGTCTCTGTGTCGTTCTGTGTGCTCTGCGGGGGTAGGGGCTACGTGCAGTAGAGGGGGTAGGGGCTACGTGCAGTAGAGTTGCAAGGCAACAACACGTGGACGTGTGTGGCATTGGTAGCGTCGCTGAGGACACTGGCATTGGCCAGGGCATCCAGGTCCTTTATAGTGATGGCTGTGCCCCTGTCATTATGGTGATGTCAGATAGTGTCAGACATCTCCATATATGGAGCTGCCTATATCAGTTATGCCCAAATATGGGACCGTGATGGCTGTGCCCCTGTCATTATGGTGATGTCAGATAGTGTCAGACATCTCCATATATGGAGCTGCCTATATCAGTTATGCCCAAATATGTGGGTTCTCTGATGTCAGACCAAAATAAGCACCCGGAAGTGAATTTCGCGCTGGGGAAGAGATTTGCATAGTATTGGGGCATAATGCGTTTCATATTTATTGTACATCATGGAAGTAGAGTAACGGTATGGGAAGCAGCCGGTTCAGAGGCAGAATATTGAGGAATTTTGGGGTAAAATGTGGAGTTAGTTGGGCCATGTGTGTGCGTGGAGACCGCGCACACACACATGTGTAGCCCCATGAGTTTGGCCGTCAATTATAGGTGCAAGATATAGTAAGATGAAGACAGGTTGAAAATTGGTGAACTCGTCAATCCTGATGTGAAAGAAAAATATTAGTATAGAAGAACAAAAAGATTGTTTGGTTGACAGCACCTCAGTAAAACTATGAAGGTGCTGTGAAGTTGGGAGGCACAAGGGGAAAATGAATGACCCCTGCTGGTGGAGCTTCCTCACCACAAGTATATAATTCTAAGGGGTTTACGGTTTTATGTCCCACAAAGGTTTGATAGTCTTGCAACATACTTTTGTGAGCCGTAGCTTTGATCTAAAAAATAAATAAAAAGAAAAGGCATTAAAAACAACATCGTACAGTCATTACATGTGGTGTTAATGACTGTCTGTAGATCCTATTGCTTACATGTTAGACTACAACTTTTACTTTGAAGGACAAAGACCATGTGATTTAACACATAGTCACGTGACTTCTTTGTTTTGATGAAAAATGTAGGTTTAAAGATGACTGACATTTTGAAAAACAAAGACAAAAAAGCATGTTTTCCTTTGTCAGTCCCAAATCAAAATACGCCAAAATACTAATCAGAATATTAGAAAAATGGAGCATTTTCCTGATTTTTGGGTAGGCGACAAATTTGGAAAAATGAAGCCATTCTTTGATTTTTGTTCTGGGATAAAAAAAATGTCAAAACCCGTTTTTAAGAGCTTTTTTCAGTGTCAGTCCCAAATCAAAAGATGCCAAAAGACTAATCAGAATATCAGAAAAATGGAGCATTTTCCTGATTTTTGGGTAGGCTAGAAATTTGGAAAATTGAAGCCATTCTTTGATTTTTGTTCTGGGATGAAAAAATGGCAAAAGCCGTTTTTAAGAGATTTTTTCAGTGTCAGTCCCAAATCAAAAGAAGCCAAAATACTAAGCAGAATATCAGAAAAATGGAGCATTTTCCTGAATTTTGGGTAGGCTAGAAAATTGGAAAAATGAAGACATTCTTTGATTTTTATTCTGGGATGAAAGATTTGAAAAAAAAACTATTTTGAGCTTTTCTCAGTGTCAGTCCCAAATCAAAACAAGACAAAATACTAAGCAGAATATCAGAAAAATGGAGCATTTTCCTGATTTTTTGGTGGGATAGAAAATTGAAAAAATGAAGCAATGTTTTATCTAGGTTCTGAAACGAAAATCAGTAAAATAGACTTGAGAAGTGAATTCGAATTGAATCTCAGATTATACTAAGATTCCTTCACTGGCTTATGGGATTTTAGTATAATCTGAGCTTCAAATTGGAAGTGAATATTTGAAAATGGCGCAATATCTAATTTGGGGTATGAAAGGAAAATCAGTAAAATATTTTTCTAAAATGTGAATTGGACTGAAATGTGCGATTATACTAAGATCCCCTGACCGACATGCATGCTTGAGATTTTTTATTTTGAAATCATTTGTAGTTTTGGAGATATTTAACTTTAAGCGCCCCATTCATTGTCGATGCGGCAATGGACATTTAAAGGCAGGCTTACAACTACATACTTATGCCTAGTAACCTCATTCATACTTTAAAATGTTCATCTTACTGTGGACATGTTTGCCTGAAAAGGAATCTTTGAAATGTTGCATAGTTTTAGAATTGTACTCCTTTAAAAGTTCAGAGATTTAGAATGGAGGCGGATGGAAGGTTTTGGGACCTCAAAAAAACACTTTCACCTAGAAACTCCATTCACAGTTCAAAAAATCCACCTTACTGTGGACATGCATGCTTGAGATTTTTTATTTTGAAATCATTTGTAGTTTTGGAGATATTTAACTTTAAGCGCCCCATTCATTGTCGATGCGGCAATGTACATTTAAAGGCAGGCTTACAACTACATACTTATGCCTAGTAACCTCATTCATACTTTAAAATGTTCGTCTTACTGTGGACATGTTTGCCTGAAAAGGAATCTTTGAAATGTTGCATAGTTTTAGAATTGTACTCCTTTAAAAGTTCAGAGATTTAGAATGGAGGCGGATGGAAGGTTAGGGTTAGGATTAAGGGACCTCAAAAAAACACTTTCACCTAGAAACTCCATTCACAGTTCAAAAAATCCACCTTACTGTGGACATGCATGCTTGAGATTTTTAATTTTGAAATCATTTGTAGTTTTGGAGATATTTAACTTTAAGCGCCCCATTCATTGTCGATGCGGCAATGGACATTTAAAGGCAGGCTTACAACTACATACTTATGCCTAGTAACCTCATTCATACTTTAAAATGTTCGTCTTACTGTGGACATGTTTGCCTGAAAAGGAATCTTTGAAATGTTGCATAGTTTTAGAATTGTACTCCTTTAAAAGTTCAGAGATTTAGAATGGAGGCGGATGGAAGGTTTTGGGACCTCAAAAAAACACTTTCACCTAGAAACTCCATTCACAGTTCAAAAAATCCACCTTACTGTGGACATGCATGCTTGAGATTTTTTATTTTGAAATCATTTGTAGTTTTGGAGATATTTAACTTTAAGCGCCCCATTCATTGTCAATGCGGCAATGGACATTTAAAGGCAGGCTTACAACTACATACTTATGCCTAGTAACATCATTCATACTTTAAAATGTTCGTCTTACTGTGGACATGTTTGCCTGAAAAGGAATCTTTGAAATGTTGCATAGTTTTAGAATTGTACTCCTTTAAAAGTTCAGAGATTTAGAATGGAGGCGGATGGAAGGTCTTGGGACCTCAAAAAAACACTTTCACCTAGAAACTCCATTCACAGTTCAAAAAATCCACCTTACTGTGGACATGCATGCTTGAGATTTTTTATTTTGAAATCATTTGTAGTTTTGGAGATATTTAACTTTAAGCGCCCCATTCATTGTCGATGCGGCAATGGACATTTAAAGGCAGGCTTACAACTACATACTTATGCCTAGTAACCTCATTCATACTTTAAAATGTTCATCTTACTGTGGACATGTTTGCCTGAAAAGGAATCTTTGAAATGTTGCATAGTTTTAGAATTGTACTCCTTTAAAAGTTCAGAGATTTAGAATGGAGGCGGATGGAAGGTTAGGGTTAGGATTAAGGGACCTCAAAAAAACACTTTCACCTAGAAACTCCATTCACAGTTCAAAAAATCCACCTTACTGTGGACATGCATGCTTGAGATTTTTTATTTTGAAATCATTTGTAGTTTTGGAGATATTTAACTTTAAGCGCCCCATTCATTGTCGATGCGGCAATGGACATTTAAAGGCAGGCTTACAACTACATACTTATGCCTAGTAACCTCATTCATACTTTAAAATGTTCGTCTTACTGTGGACATGTTTGCCTGAAAAGGAATCTTTGAAATGTTGCATAGTTTTAGAATTGTACTCCTTTAAAAGTTCAGAGATTTAGAATGGAGGCGGATGGAAGGTCTTGGGACCTCAAAAAAACACTTTCACCTAGAAACTCCATTCACAGTTCAAACAATCCACCTTACTGTGGACATGCATGCTTGAGATTTTTTATTTTGAAATCATTTGTAGTTTTGGAGATATTTAACTTTAAGCGCCCCATTCATTGTCGATGCGGAAATGGACATTTAAAGGCAGGCTTACAACTACATACTTATGCCTAGTAACCTCATTCATACTTTAAAATGTTCGTCTTACTGTGGACATGTTTGCCTGAAAAGGAATCTTTGAAATGTTGCATAGTTTTAGAATTGTACTCCTTTAAAAGTTCAGAGATTTAGAATGGAGGCGGATGGAAGGTTTTGGGACCTCAAAAAAACACTTTCACCTAGAAACTCCATTCACAGTTCAAAAAATCCACCTTACTGTGGACATGCATGCTTGAGATTTTTTATTTTGAAATCATTTGTAGTTTTGGAGATATTTAACTTTAAGCGCCCCATTCATTGTCGATGCGGCAATGTACATTTAAAGGCAGGCTTACAACTACATACTTATGCCTAGTAACCTCATTCATACTTTAAAATGTTCGTCTTACTGTGGACATGTTTGCCTGAAAAGGAATCTTTGAAATGTTGCATAGTTTTAGAATTGTACTCCTTTAAAAGTTCAGAGATTTAGAATGGAGGCGGATGGAAGGTTTTGGGACCTCAAAAAAACACTTTCACCTAGAAACTCCATTCACAGTTCAAAAAATCCACCTTACTGTGGACATGCATGCTTGAGATTTTTTATTTTGAAATCATTTGTAGTTTTGGAGATATTTAACTTTAAGCGCCCCATTCATTGTCGATGCGGCAATGGACATTTAAAGGCAGGCTTACAACTACATACTTATGCCTAGTAACATCATTCATACTTTAAAATGTTCGTCTTACTGTGGACATGTTTGCCTGAAAAGGAATCTTTGAAATGTTGCATAGTTTTAGAATTGTACTCCTTTAAAAGTTCAGAGATTTAGAATGGAGGCGGATGGAAGGTTTTGGGACCTCAAAAAAACACTTTCACCTAGAAACTCCATTCACAGTTAAAAAAATCCACCTTACTGTGGACATGCATGCTTGAGATTTTTTATTTTGAAATCATTTGTAGTTTTGGAGATATTTAACTTTAAGCGCCCCATTCATTGTCGATGCGGCAATGGACATTTAAAGGCAGGCTTACAACTACATACTTATGCCTAGTAACATCATTCATACTTTAAAATGTTCGTCTTACTGTGGACATGTTTGCCTGAAAAGGAATCTTTGAAATGTTGCATAGTTTTAGAATTGTACTCCTTTAAAAGTTCAGAGATTTAGAATGGAGGCGGATGGAAGGTTTTGGGACCTCAAAAAAACACTTTCACCTAGAAACTCCATTCACAGTTCAAAAAATCCACCTTACTGTGGACATGCATGCTTGAGATTTTTTATTTTGAAATCATTTGTAGTTTTGGAGATATTTAACTTTAAGCGCCCCATTCATTGTCGATGCGGCAATGGACATTTAAAGGCAGGCTTACAACTACATACTTATGCCTAGTAACCTCATTCATACTTTAAAATGTTCATCTTACTGTGGACATGTTTGCCTGAAAAGGAATCTTTGAAATGTTGCATAGTTTTAGAATTGTACTCCTTTAAAAGTTCAGAGATTTAGAATGGAGGCGGATGGAAGGTTAGGGTTAGGATTAAGGGACCTCAAAAAAACACTTTCACCTAGAAACTCCATTCACAGTTAAAAAAATCCACCTTACTGTGGACATGCATGCTTGAGATTTTTTATTTTGAAATCATTTGTAGTTTTGGAGATATTTAACTTTAAGCGCCCCATTCATTGTCGATGCGGCAATGGACATTTAAAGGCAGGCTTACAACTACATACTTATGCCTAGTAACCTCATTCATACTTTAAAATGTTCGTCTTACTGTGGACATGTTTGCCTGAAAAGGAATCTTTGAAATGTTGCATAGTTTTAGAATTGTACTCCTTTAAAAGTTCAGAGATTTAGAATGGAGGCGGATGGAAGGTTAGGGTTAGGATTAAGGGACCTCAAAAAAACACTTTCACCTAGAAACTCCATTCACAGTTCAAAAAATCCACCTTACTGTGGACATGCATGCTTGAGATTTTTTATTTTGAAATCATTTGTAGTTTTGGAGATATTTAACTTTAAGCGCCCCATTCATTGTCGATGCGGCAATGGACATTTAAAGGCAGGCTTACAACTACATACTTATGCCTAGTAACCTCATTCATACTTTAAAATGTTCGTCTTACTGTGGACATGTTTGCCTGAAAAGGAATCTTTGAAATGTTGCATAGTTTTAGAATTGTACTCCTTTAAAAGTTCAGAGATTTAGAATGGAGGCGGATGGAAGGTTTTGGGACCTCAAAAAAACACTTTCACCTAGAAACTCCATTCACAGTTCAAAAAATCCACCTTACTGTGGACATGCATGCTTGAGATTTTTTATTTTGAAATCATTTGTAGTTTTGGAGATATTTAACTTTAAGCGCCCCATTCATTGTCGATGCGGCAATGTACATTTAAAGGCAGGCTTACAACTACATACTTATGCCTAGTAACCTCATTCATACTTTAAAATGTTCGTCTTACTGTGGACATGTTTGCCTGAAAAGGAATCTTTGAAATGTTGCATAGTTTTAGAATTGTACTCCTTTAAAAGTTCAGAGATTTAGAATGGAGGCGGATGGAAGGTTAGGGTTAGGATTAAGGGACCTCAAAAAAACACTTTCACCTAGAAACTCCATTCACAGTTCAAAAAATCCACCTTACTGTGGACATGCATGCTTGAGATTTTTAATTTTGAAATCATTTGTAGTTTTGGAGATATTTAACTTTAAGCGCCCCATTCATTGTCGATGCGGCAATGGACATTTAAAGGCAGGCTTACAACTACATACTTATGCCTAGTAACCTCATTCATACTTTAAAATGTTCGTCTTACTGTGGACATGTTTGCCTGAAAAGGAATCTTTGAAATGTTGCATAGTTTTAGAATTGTACTCCTTTAAAAGTTCAGAGATTTAGAATGGAGGCGGATGGAAGGTTTTGGGACCTCAAAAAAACACTTTCACCTAGAAACTCCATTCACAGTTCAAAAAATCCACCTTACTGTGGACATGCATGCTTGAGATTTTTTATTTTGAAATCATTTGTAGTTTTGGAGATATTTAACTTTAAGCGCCCCATTCATTGTCGATGCGGCAATGGACATTTAAAGGCAGGCTTACAACTACATACTTATGCCTAGTAACATCATTCATACTTTAAAATGTTCGTCTTACTGTGGACATGTTTGCCTGAAAAGGAATCTTTGAAATGTTGCATAGTTTTAGAATTGTACTCCTTTAAAAGTTCAGAGATTTAGAATGGAGGCGGATGGAAGGTTTTGGGACCTCAAAAAAACACTTTCACCTAGAAACTCCATTCACAGTTCAAAAAATCCACCTTACTGTGGACATGCATGCTTGAGATTTTTTATTTTGAAATCATTTGTAGTTTTGGAGATATTTAACTTTAAGCGCCCCATTCATTGTCGATGCGGCAATGGACATTTAAAGGCAGGCTTACAACTACATACTTATGCCTAGTAACCTCATTCATACTTTAAAATGTTCATCTTACTGTGGACATGTTTGCCTGAAAAGGAATCTTTGAAATGTTGCATAGTTTTAGAATTGTACTCCTTTAAAAGTTCAGAGATTTAGAATGGAGGCGGATGGAAGGTTAGGGTTAGGATTAAGGGACCTCAAAAAAACACTTTCACCTAGAAACTCCATTCACAGTTAAAAAAATCCACCTTACTGTGGACATGCATGCTTGAGATTTTTTATTTTGAAATCATTTGTAGTTTTGGAGATATTTAACTTTAAGCGCCCCATTCATTGTCGATGCGGCAATGGACATTTAAAGGCAGGCTTACAACTACATACTTATGCCTAGTAACCTCATTCATACTTTAAAATGTTCGTCTTACTGTGGACATGTTTGCCTGAAAAGGAATCTTTGAAATGTTGCATAGTTTTAGAATTGTACTCCTTTAAAAGTTCAGAGATTTAGAATGGAGGCGGATGGAAGGTTAGGGTTAGGATTAAGGGACCTCAAAAAAACACTTTCACCTAGAAACTCCATTCACAGTTCAAAAAATCCACCTTACTGTGGACATGCATGCTTGAGATTTTTTATTTTGAAATCATTTGTAGTTTTGGAGATATTTAACTTTAAGCGCCCCATTCATTGTCGATGCGGCAATGGACATTTAAAGGCAGGCTTACAACTACATACTTATGCCTAGTAACCTCATTCATACTTTAAAATGTTCGTCTTACTGTGGACATGTTTGCCTGAAAAGGAATCTTTGAAATGTTGCATAGTTTTAGAATTGTACTCCTTTAAAAGTTCAGAGATTTAGAATGGAGGCGGATGGAAGGTTTTGGGACCTCAAAAAAACACTTTCACCTAGAAACTCCATTCACAGTTCAAAAAATCCACCTTACTGTGGACATGCATGCTTGAGATTTTTTATTTTGAAATCATTTGTAGTTTTGGAGATATTTAACTTTAAGCGCCCCATTCATTGTCGATGCGGCAATGGACATTTAAAGGCAGGCTTACAACTACATACTTATGCCTAGTAACCTCATTCATACTTTAAAATGTTCATCTTACTGTGGACATGTTTGCCTGAAAAGGAATCTTTGAAATGTTGCATAGTTTTAGAATTGTACTCCTTTAAAAGTTCAGAGATTTAGAATGGAGGCGGATGGAAGGTTTTGGGACCTCAAAAAAACACTTTCACCCAGAAACTCCATTCACAGTTCAAAAAATCCACCTTACTGTGGACATGCATGCTTGAGATTTTTTATTTTGAAATCATTTGTAGTTTTGGAGATATTTAACTTTAAGCGCCTCATGCATTGTCGATGGCAATGGATATTTAAAGGGAAAAGGGTACAAACTTTCGCAGGCTAAGTTAACAGAACAAGTCAGAACCTCTGTGGTGCAGTGGTTTAGATACAGGACTTGCAACCAGAAGGTTACAAGTTCAAATCCATCCAGGACAGGTATTCGACTCTTGCACCTTTATCTGATCTTTCACTGAACTGCGTGCAAGAGACCATAGAAAGTGTGTACCATGGTGGAGCAGTGGTTAAGATTCAGGCCTTGCACACTGAAGGTCCTGAGTTCAAATCCCGCAAGGACATCTTTCTAACTTTTACCTGTGGCTTTTACCTTTATATAATCTTTCAGAAAATGACATGCAAGTCAACAGAACAGGTAAGAACCTCTGTGGTGCAGTGGTTTAGATGCAGGACTTGTAACCAGAAGGTTCCCGGTTCAAAACTAACTGGGGCACTTTTTTTCCCCCCCAAGACTCAAGACCCAAAAGAGTCTTGAGTCGAACCAATTACTCCCGCGGACACATCAAATTTCTCGTTTGAGCCTTGAGTCCCAAGACTCAATGCCCAAAAGAGAAATTTGATGTCTCCGCGGGAGTAATTGGTTCGACTCAAGACCCAAAAGAAGGTGAACTGACTGTAAAGATTCAAAATGTCATATATAGAATAGAAACCCCATTCAAACTTTAAAATGTTCATCCTAATATGGACATTTTTGCCTGAAAAGGAATCTTTGAAATGTTGCATAGTTTTAGAATTGTACTCCTTTAAAAGTTCAGAGATTTAGAATGGAGGCGGATGGAAGGTCTTGGGACCTAAAAAAAACACTTTCACCTAGAAACTCCATTCACAGTTCAAAAAATCCACCTTACTGTGGACATGCATGCTTGAGATTTTTTTTTTTTTAAATCATTTGTAGTTTTGGAGATATTTAACTTTAAGCGCCCCATTCATTGTCGATGCGGCAATGGACATTTAAAGGCAGGCTTACAACTACATACTTATGCCTAGTAACCTCATTCATACTTTAAAATGTTCATCTTACTGTGGACATGTTTGCCTGAAAAGGAATCTTTGAAATGTTGCATAGTTTTAGAATTGTACTCCTTTAAAAGTTCAGAGATTTAGAATGGAGGCGGATGGAAGGTTAGGGTTAGGATTAAGGGACCTCAAAAAAACACTTTCACCTAGAAACTCCATTCACAGTTAAAAAAATCCACCTTACTGTGGACATGCATGCTTGAGATTTTTTATTTTGAAATCATTTGTAGTTTTGGAGATATTTAACTTTAAGCGCCCCATTCATTGTCGATGCGGCAATGGACATTTAAAGGCAGGCTTACAACTACATACTTATGCCTAGTAACCTCATTCATACTTTAAAATGTTCGTCTTACTGTGGACATGTTTGCCTGAAAAGGAATCTTTGAAATGTTGCATAGTTTTAGAATTGTACTCCTTTAAAAGTTCAGAGATTTAGAATGGAGGCGGATGGAAGGTTAGGGTTAGGATTAAGGGACCTCAAAAAAACACTTTCACCTAGAAACTCCATTCACAGTTAAAAAAATCCACCTTACTGTGGACATGCATGCTTGAGATTTTTTATTTTGAAATCATTTGTAGTTTTGGAGATATTTAACTTTAAGCGCCCCATTCATTGTCGATGCGGCAATGGACATTTAAAGGCAGGCTTACAACTACATACTTATGCCTAGTAACCTCATTCATACTTTAAAATGTTCGTCTTACTGTGGACATGTTTGCCTGAAAAGGAATCTTTGAAATGTTGCATAGTTTTAGAATTGTACTCCTTTAAAAGTTCAGAGATTTAGAATGGAGGCGGATGGAAGGTTAGGGTTAGGATTAAGGGACCTCAAAAAAACACTTTCACCTAGAAACTCCATTCACAGTTCAAAAAATCCACCTTACTGTGGACATGCATGCTTGAGATTTTTTATTTTGAAATCATTTGTAGTTTTGGAGATATTTAACTTTAAGCGCCCCATTCATTGTCGATGCGGCAATGGACATTTAAAGGCAGGCTTACAACTACATACTTATGCCTAGTAACCTCATTCATACTTTAAAATGTTCGTCTTACTGTGGACATGTTTGCCTGAAAAGGAATCTTTGAAATGTTGCATAGTTTTAGAATTGTACTCCTTTAAAAGTTCAGAGATTTAGAATGGAGGCGGATGGAAGGTTTTGGGACCTCAAAAAAACACTTTCACCTAGAAACTCCATTCACAGTTCAAAAAATCCACCTTACTGTGGACATGCATGCTTGAGATTTTTTATTTTGAAATCATTTGTAGTTTTGGAGATATTTAACTTTAAGCGCCCCATTCATTGTCGATGCGGCAATGGACATTTAAAGGCAGGCTTACAACTACATACTTATGCCTAGTAACCTCATTCATACTTTAAAATGTTCATCTTACTGTGGACATGTTTGCCTGAAAAGGAATCTTTGAAATGTTGCATAGTTTTAGAATTGTACTCCTTTAAAAGTTCAGAGATTTAGAATGGAGGCGGATGGAAGGTTTTGGGACCTCAAAAAAACACTTTCACCCAGAAACTCCATTCACAGTTCAAAAAATCCACCTTACTGTGGACATGCATGCTTGAGATTTTTTATTTTGAAATCATTTGTAGTTTTGGAGATATTTAACTTTAAGCGCCTCATGCATTGTCGATGGCAATGGATATTTAAAGGGAAAAGGGTACAAACTTTCGCAGGCTAAGTTAACAGAACAAGTCAGAACCTCTGTGGTGCAGTGGTTTAGATACAGGACTTGCAACCAGAAGGTTACAAGTTCAAATCCATCCAGGACAGGTATTCGACTCTTGCACCTTTATCTGATCTTTCACTGAACTGCGTGCAAGAGACCATAGAAAGTGTGTACCATGGTGGAGCAGTGGTTAAGATTCAGGCCTTGCACACTGAAGGTCCTGAGTTCAAATCCCGCAAGGACATCTTTCTAACTTTTACCTGTGGCTTTTACCTTTATATAATCTTTCAGAAAATCACATGCAAGTCAACAGAACAGGTAAGAACCTCTGTGGTGCAGTGGTTTAGATGCAGGACTTGTAACCAGAAGGTTCCCGGTTCAAAACTAACTGGGGCACTTTTTTTCCCCCCCAAGACTCAAGACCCAAAAGAGTCTTGAGTCGAACCAATTACTCCCGCGGACACATCAAATTTCTCGTTTGAGCCTTGAGTCCCAAGACTCAATGCCCAAAAGAGAAATTTGATGTCTCCGCGGGAGTAATTGGTTCGACTCAAGACCCAAAAGAAGGTGAACTGACTGTAAAGATTCAAAATGCCATATATAGAATAGAAACCCCATTCAAACTTTAAAATGTTCATCCTAATATGGACATTTTTGCCTGAAAAGGAATCTTTGAAATGTTGCATAGTTTTAGAATTGTACTCCTTTAAAAGTTCAGAGATTTAGAATGGAGGCGGATGGAAGGTCTTGGGACCTAAAAAAAACACTTTCACCTAGAAACTCCATTCACAGTTCAAAAAATCCACCTTACTGTGGACATGCATGCTTGAGATTTTTTTTTTTTTAAATCATTTGTAGTTTTGGAGATATTTAACTTTAAGCGCCCCATTCATTGTCGATGCGGCAATGGACATTTAAAGGCAGGCTTACAACTACATACTTATGCCTAGTAACCTCATTCATACTTTAAAATGTTCATCTTACTGTGGACATGTTTGCCTGAAAAGGAATCTTTGAAATGTTGCATAGTTTTAGAATTGTACTCCTTTAAAAGTTCAGAGATTTAGAATGGAGGCGGATGGAAGGTTAGGGTTAGGATTAAGGGACCTCAAAAAAACACTTTCACCTAGAAACTCCATTCACAGTTAAAAAAATCCACCTTACTGTGGACATGCATGCTTGAGATTTTTTATTTTGAAATCATTTGTAGTTTTGGAGATATTTAACTTTAAGCGCCCCATTCATTGTCGATGCGGCAATGGACATTTAAAGGCAGGCTTACAACTACATACTTATGCCTAGTAACCTCATTCATACTTTAAAATGTTCGTCTTACTGTGGACATGTTTGCCTGAAAAGGAATCTTTGAAATGTTGCATAGTTTTAGAATTGTACTCCTTTAAAAGTTCAGAGATTTAGAATGGAGGCGGATGGAAGGTTAGGGTTAGGATTAAGGGACCTCAAAAAAACACTTTCACCTAGAAACTCCATTCACAGTTCAAAAAATCCACCTTACTGTGGACATGCATGCTTGAGATTTTTTATTTTGAAATCATTTGTAGTTTTGGAGATATTTAACTTTAAGCGCCCCATTCATTGTCGATGCGGCAATGGACATTTAAAGGCAGGCTTACAACTACATACTTATGCCTAGTAACCTCATTCATACTTTAAAATGTTCATCTTACTGTGGACATGTTTGCCTGAAAAGGAATCTTTGAAATGTTGCATAGTTTTAGAATTGTACTCCTTTAAAAGTTCAGAGATTTAGAATGGAGGCGGATGGAAGGTTTTGGGACCTCAAAAAAACACTTTCACCCAGAAACTCCATTCACAGTTCAAAAAATCCACCTTACTGTGGACATGCATGCTTGAGATTTTTTATTTTGAAATCATTTGTAGTTTTGGAGATATTTAACTTTAAGCGCCTCATGCATTGTCGATGGCAATGGATATTTAAAGGGAAAAGGGTACAAACTTTCGCAGGCTAAGTTAACAGAACAAGTCAGAACCTCTGTGGTGCAGTGGTTTAGATACAGGACTTGCAACCAGAAGGTTACAAGTTCAAATCCATCCAGGACAGGTATTCGACTCTTGCACCTTTATCTGATCTTTCACTGAACTGCGTGCAAGAGACCATAGAAAGTGTGTACCATGGTGGAGCAGTGGTTAAGATTCAGGCCTTGCACACTGAAGGTCCTGAGTTCAAATCCCGCAAGGACATCTTTCTAACTTTTACCTGTGGCTTTTACCTTTATATAATCTTTCAGAAAATGACATGCAAGTCAACAGAACAGGTAAGAACCTCTGTGGTGCAGTGGTTTAGATGCAGGACTTGTAACCAGAAGGTTCCCGGTTCAAAACTAACTGGGGCACTTTTTTTCCCCCCCAAGACTCAAGACCCAAAAGAGTCTTGAGTCGAACCAATTACTCCCGCGGACACATCAAATTTCTCGTTTGAGCCTTGAGTCCCAAGACTCAATGCCCAAAAGAGAAATTTGATGTCTCCGCGGGAGTAATTGGTTCGACTCAAGACCCAAAAGAAGGTGAACTGACTGTAAAGATTCAAAATGTCATATATAGAATAGAAACCCCATTCAAACTTTAAAATGTTCATCCTAATATGGACATTTTTGCCTGAAAAGGGATCTTTGAAATGTTTCATTGTTTTAGAATAGTACTCCTTTAAAAGTTCAGAGATTTATAATGGAGGTCGATGGAAGATTTTGGGACCTCAAAAAAACACTTTCACCTAGAAACTCCATTCATATCAATTGTGCTCCACCTTACTGTGGACATGCATGCTTGAGATTTTTTATTTTGAAATCATTTGTAGTTTTGGAGATATTTAACTTTAAGCGCCCCATTCATTGTCGATGCGGCAATGAATGAATGAATGAATCTTTATTTGTCACTCTCCATGTACTTACATACATACAAGAATGAAATATCGTTCCCCCCAGTCACTAGCAGTGTAACATAAAAACATAAAACATCAAGCCTATCTAAAAACATAAAAGACCCAGACTAAAACAGCATACAACCATAAAAACAGCATAAACAAACATTTAAAAAACCCAATATGTGTTGACGTGCAATTCATCTAGAAAAGAAAGCTACCAACACAGCACGTCAGTAGGTATGGTAGGTAAAGTGCCATGGTGCAATAATCCAGCATAATCTTAATAAAGTGCTGTTATGCATTTCAAAAGTGCAATATCACATCATGTCCATTTAAGCACACACGCGTCATTTTAGGTCAGTAGGCTTGGGGGGGGGGGGGATTGGCAGGGGGCGCAGTTCATTAACAGTCCTTACTGCAGTTGGGAAGAAACTATTTTGCATTCTGCTTGTTCGAGCCTTGATGCTCCTATACCTCTTCCCAGAGGGTAGGAGGGCAAACAGGCCATGGGAAGGGTGATGGAGGTCCCTTATAATGCTGGTAGCTTTCCGTGTACAGCGCTCAACATAGAGCTCCACCAAGGAGGGAACAGAGGCACCAATGATCCTCCCAGCTGTCTTCACCACCCGGTTCAGCCGGTGTTTTTCTTCTGCCTTGCAGCTGCCGAACCAGGAGGTGAAGCTGTAGGTCAGGATGGACTCAATGGTGCCTCTGTAGAAGGTGGTGAGGAGAGGAGTAGGAAGGCCTGCCTTTTTGAGCCTCCGGAGGGGGTATAGCCTCTGCTGGGCCTTTTTGATGATGGCCGTGGTGTTCGTAGTGGAGGTCAGGTCGTCTGCTAGATGAACCCCCAGGAATTTGATGTCATTCACCCTTGCCACAGGGGCGCCACCGATGGTCAGCGGTGGGTGCTGGCAGCTCCTGGATCTCCTGAAGTCGACCACCATCTCCTTTGTTTTGTCCACATTCAGGGAGAGGTTGTGTGAACTGCACCAAGATGTTAGCAGTTCCACCTCCTTCCGGTAGGCAGACTCATCGTTCTTGTTGATGAGTGATGAGTCTGCCTACCGGAATGTACATTTAAAGGCAGGCTTACAACTACATACTTATGCCTAGTAACCTCATTCATACTTTAAAATGTTCGTCTTACTGTGGACATGTTTGCCTGAAAAGGAATCTTTGAAAAGTTGCATAGTTTTAGAATTGTACTCCTTTAAAAGTTCAGAGATTTAGAATGGAGGCGGATGGAAGGTTAGGGTTAGGGTTAAGGGACCTCAAAAAAACACTTTCACCTAGAAACTCCATTCACAGTTCAAAAAATCCACCTTACTGTGGACATGCATGCTTGAGATTTTTTATTTTGAAATCATTTGTAGTTTTGGAGATATTTAACTTTAAGCGCCCCATTCATTGTCGATGCGGCAATGGACATTTAAAGGCAGGCTTACAACTACATACTTATGCCTAGTAACCTCATTCATACTTTAAAATGTTCATCTTACTGTGGACATGTTTGCCTGAAAAGGAATCTTTGAAATGTTGCATAGTTTTAGAATTGTACTCCTTTAAAAGTTCAGAGATTTAGAATGGAGGCGGATGGAAGGTTTTGGGACCTCAAAAAAACACTTTCACCTAGAAACTCCATTCACAGTTCAAAAAATCCACCTTACTGTGGACATGGGTCAGGGGATCTTAGTATAATCTCACATTCTATTCCAATTCACTTTTTAAACAATTATTTTACTGATTTTCCTTTCAGACCCCAAATTAGATATTGCTCAATTTTTCAAATATTCACTTCCAATTTGAAGCTCAGATTATACTAAGATCCCCCGGGCCTCTGAAGGTATCTTAGTATAATCTGAGATTCAATTTGAATTCACTTCTCAAGTCTATCTTACTGATTTTCGTTTCAGAACCTAAATAAAACATTGCTTGTTTCTGTCTGCTTCTGTGATGTATATGTCCTGCAATGTACTTTGTGTAATGTATTGTGTATGTCCTGCCTGTATCTTGAACGGTGACGTCATGGACACAAAGCAAATTTCGGTGAAAGCTGACAATAAAGTTGTATCGTATCGTATCGTATCGTATTGCTTCATTTTTTCAATTTTCTATCCCACCAAAAAATCAGGAAAATGCTCCATTTTTCTGATATTCTGCTTAGTATTTTGACTTCTTTTGATTTGGGACTGACACTGAGAAAAGCTCAAAATAGTTTTTTTTTCCAAATCTTTCATCCCAGAATAAAAATCAAAGAATGTCTTTGCCATTTTTCCAATTTTCTAGCCTACCCAAAAAAATCAGGAAAATGTTTCGTTTCGGTAAAATTTATTTTACCGAAACGAAAGTTAAATCCGAAAAAATCACTAAGTGTGGAGGCCAAAATCGTCCCCCCAAAAACCTGTTAGGAGTACGTTTCAAGCAATTTAGAGTTGATTGGTAATTTTCGTTTCGGTAAAATTTATTTTACAGAAACGAAAGTTAAATCCGAAAAAATCACAAAGTGAGGAGACCAAAAAAAAAATCGTCCCCCCAAAAACCTGTTAGGAGTACGTTTCAGGCAATTTAGAGTTGATTGGTAGTACTTTGTAGTGACTTTTTTTGTTTTTCACCATTGGGTCACTACCGAAACGAAAGTTTGTCACTACCGAAACGAAAGTTAAATCCGAAAAAATCACTAAGTGTGGAGGCCAAAATCGTCCCCCCAAAAACCTGTTAGGAGTACGTTTCAGGCAATTTAGAGTTGATTGGTCATTTTCGTTTCGGTAAAATGTATTTTACCGAAACGAAAGTTAAATCCGAAAAAATCACTAAGTGTGGAGGCCAAAATTGTCCCCCAAAAAAACTGTTAGGAGTACGTTTCAGGCAATTTAGAGTTGATTGGTAATTTTCGTTTCGGTAAAATTTATTTTACCGAAACGAAAGTTAAATCCGAAAAAATCACAAAGTGTGGAGGCCAAAATCGTCCCCCCAAAAACCTGTTAGGAGTACGTTTCAGGCAATTTAGAGTTGATTGGTAGTACTTTGTAGTGACTTTTTTTTCACCATTGGGTCACTACCGAAACGAAAGTTTGTCACTACCGAAATGAAAGTTAAATCCGAAAAAATCACTAAGTGTGGAGGCCAAAATCGTCCCCCCAAAAACCTGTTAGGAGTACGTTTCAGGCAATTTAGAGTTGATTGGTAGTACTTTGTAGTGACTTTTTGTTTCACCATTGGGTCACTACCGAAACGAAAGTTTGTCACTACCGAAACGAAAGTTAAATCCGAAAAAATAATTAAGTGTGGAGGCCAAAATCGTCCCCCCAAATACCTGTTAGGAGTACGTTTCAGGCAATTTAGAGTTGATTGGTAGTACTTTGTAGTGACTTTTTTTTTTTCACCATTGGGTCACTACCGAAACGAAAGTTTGTCACTACCGAAACGAAAGTTAAATCCGAAAAAATCATTAAGTGTGGAGGCCAAAATCGTCCCCCCAAAAACCTGTTAGGAGTACGTTTCAGGCAATTTAGAGTTGATTGGTAGTACTTTGTAGTGACTTTTTTTTTTCACCATTGGGTCACTACCGAAACGAAAGTTTGTCACTACCGAAACGAAAGTTAAATCCGAAAAAATCACAAAGTGTGGAGGCCAAAATCGTCCCCCCAAAAACCTGTTAGGAGTACGTTTCAGGCAATTTAGAGTTGATTGGTAGTACTTTGTAGTGACTTTTTTTTCACCATTGGGTCACTACCGAAACGAAAGTTTGTCACTACCGAAATGAAAGTTAAATCCGAAAAAATCACTAAGTGTGGAGGCCAAAATCGTCCCCCCAAAAACCTGTTAGGAGTACGTTTCAGGCAATTTAGAGTTGATTGGTAGTACTTTGTAGTGACTTATTTTTTTCACCATTGGGTCACTACCGAAACGAAAGTTTGTCACTACCGAAACGAAAGTTAAATCCGAAAAAATCACTAAGTGTGGAGGCCAAAATCGTCCCCCCAAAAACCTGTTAGGAGTACGTTTCAAGCAATTTAGAGTTGATTGGTAGTACTTTGTAGTGACTTTTTTTTTTCACCATTGGGTCACTACCGAAACGAAAGTTTGTCACTACCGAAACGAAAGTTAAATCCGAAAAAATCACTAAGTGTGGAGGCCAAAATCGTCCCCCCAAAAACCTGTTAGGAGTACGTTTCAGGCAATTCAGAGTTGATTGGTAGTACTTTGTAGTGACTTTTTTTTTTCACCATTGGGTCACTACCGAAACGAAAGTTTGTCACTACCGACACGAAAGTTAAATCCGAAAAAATCATTAAGTGTGGAGGCCAAAATCGTCCCCCCAAAAACCTGTTAGGAGTACGTTTCAGGCAATTTAGAGTTGATTGGTAGTACTTTGTAGTGACTTTTTTTTTTTTACCATTGGGTCACTACCGAAACGAAAGTTTGTCACTACCGAAACGAAAGTTAAATCCGAAAAAATCAGTAAGTGTGGAGGCCAAAATCGTCCCCCCAAAAACCTGTTAGGAGTACGTTTCAGGCAATTTAGAGTTGATTGGTAGTACTTTGTAGTGACTTATTTTTTTCACCATTGGGTCACTACCGAAACGAAAGTTTGTCACTACCGAAACGAAAGTTAAATCCGAAAAAATCACTAAGTGTGGAGGCCAAAATCGTCCCCCCAAAAACCTGTTAGGAGTACGTTTCAAGCAATTTAGAGTTGATTGGTAATTTTCGTTTCGGTAAAATTTATTTTACAGAAACGAAAGTTAAATCCGAAAAAATCACAAAGTGAGGAGACCAAAAAAAAAATCGTCCCCCCAAAAACCTGTTAGGAGTACGTTTCAGGCAATTTAGAGTTGATTGGTAGTACTTTGTAGTGACTTTTTTTGTTTTTCACCATTGGGTCACTACCGAAACGAAAGTTTGTCACTACCGAAACGAAAGTTAAATCCGAAAAAATCACTAAGTGTGGAGGCCAAAATCGTCCCCCCAAAAACCTGTTAGGAGTACGTTTCAGGCAATTTAGAGTTGATTGGTCATTTTCGTTTCGGTAAAATGTATTTTACCGAAACGAAAGTTAAATCCGAAAAAATCACTAAGTGTGGAGGCCAAAATTGTCCCCCAAAAAAACTGTTAGGAGTACGTTTCAGGCAATTTAGAGTTGATTGGTAATTTTCGTTTCGGTAAAATTTATTTTACCGAAACGAAAGTTAAATCCGAAAAAATCACAAAGTGTGGAGGCCAAAATCGTCCCCCCAAAAACCTGTTAGGAGTACGTTTCAGGCAATTTAGAGTTGATTGGTAGTACTTTGTAGTGACTTTTTTTTCACCATTGGGTCACTACCGAAACGAAAGTTTGTCACTACCGAAACGAAAGTTAAATCCGAAAAAATCACTAAGTGTGGAGGCCAAAATCGTCCCCCCAAAAACCTGTTAGGAGTACGTTTCAGGCAATTTAGAGTTGATTGGTAGTACTTTGTAGTGACTTTTTGTTTCACCATTGGGTCACTACCGAAACGAAAGTTTGTCACTACCGAAACGAAAGTTAAATCCGAAAAAATAATTAAGTGTGGAGGCCAAAATCGTCCCCCCAAATACCTGTTAGGAGTACGTTTCAGGCAATTTAGAGTTGATTGGTAGTACTTTGTAGTGACTTTTTTTTTTTCACCATTGGGTCACTACCGAAACGAAAGTTTGTCACTACCGAAACGAAAGTTAAATCCGAAAAAATCATTAAGTGTGGAGGCCAAAATCGTCCCCCCAAAAACCTGTTAGGAGTACGTTTCAGGCAATTTAGAGTTGATTGGTAGTACTTTGTAGTGACTTTTTTTTTTCACCATTGGGTCACTACCGAAACGAAAGTTTGTCACTACCGAAACGAAAGTTAAATCCGAAAAAATCAGTAAGTGTGGAGGCCAAAATCGTCCCCCCAAAAACCTGTTAGGAGTACGTTTCAGGCAATTTAGAGTTGATTGGTAGTACTTTGTAGTGACTTTTTTTTTTCCACCATTGGGTCACTACCGAAACGAAAGTTTGTCACTACCGAAACGAAAGTTAAATCAGAAAAAATCACTAAGTGTGGAGGCCAAAATCGTCCCCCCAAAAACCTGTTAGGAGTACGTTTCAGGCAATTTAGAGTTGATTGGTAGTACTTTGTAGTGACTTTTTTTTTTCACCATTGGGTCACTACCGAAACGAAAGTTTGTCACTACCGAAACGAAAGTTAAATCCGAAAAAATCACTAAGTGTGGAGGCCAAAATCGTCCCCCCAAAAACCTGTTAGGAGTACGTTTCAGGCAATTCAGAGTTGATTGGTAGTACTTTGTAGTGACTTTTTTTTTTCACCATTGGGTCACTACCGAAACGAAAGTTTGTCACTACCGACACGAAAGTTAAATCCGAAAAAATCATTAAGTGTGGAGGCCAAAATCGTCCCCCCAAAAACCTGTTAGGAGTACGTTTCAGGCAATTTAGAGTTGATTGGTAGTACTTTGTAGTGACTTTTTTTTTTTTACCATTGGGTCACTACCGAAACGAAAGTTTGTCACTACCGAAACGAAAGTTAAATCCGAAAAAATCAGTAAGTGTGGAGGCCAAAATCGTCCCCCCAAAAACCTGTTAGGAGTACGTTTCAGGCAATTTAGAGTTGATTGGTAGTACTTTGTAGTGACTTTTTTTTTTCACCATTGGGTCACTACCGAAACGAAAGTTTGTCACTACCGAAACGAAAGTTAAATCCGAAAAAATCATTAAGTGTGGAGGCCAAAATCGTCCCCCCAAAAACCTGTTAGGAGTACGTTTCAGGCAATTTAGAGTTGATTGGTAGTACTTTGTAGTGACTTTTTTTTTTCACCATTGGGTCACTACCGAAACGAAAGTTTGTCACTACCGAAACGAAAGTTAAATCCGAAAAAATCACTAAGTGTGGAGGCCAAAATCGTCCCCCCAAAAACCTGTTAGGAGTACGTTTCAGGCAATTTAGAGTTGATTGGTAGTACTTTGTAGTGACTTTTTTTTTTCCACCATTGGGTCACTACCGAAACGAAAGTTTGTCACTACCGAAACGAAAGTTAAATCAGAAAAAATCACTAAGTGTGGAGGCCAAAATCGTCCCCCCAAAAACCTGTTAGGAGTACGTTTCAGGCAATTTAGAGTTGATTGGTAGTACTTTGTAGTGACTTTTTTTTTTCACCATTGGGTCACTACCGAAACGAAAGTTTGTCACTACCGAAACGAAAGTTAAATCCGAAAAAATCACTAAGTGTGGAGGCCAAAATCGTCCCCCCAAAAACCTGTTAGGAGTACGTTTCAGGCAATTCAGAGTTGATTGGTAGTACTTTGTAGTGACTTTTTTTTTTCACCATTGGGTCACTACCGAAACGAAAGTTTGTCACTACCGAAACGAAAGTTAAATCCGAAAAAATCAGTAAGTGTGGAGGCCAAAATCGTCCCCCCAAAAACCTGTTAGGAGTACGTTTCAGGCAATTTAGAGTTGATTGGTAGTACTTTGTAGTGACTTATTTTTTTCACCATTGGGTCACTACCGAAACGAAAGTTTGTCACTACCGAAACGAAAGTTAAATCCGAAAAAATCATTAAGTGTGGAGGCCAAAATCGTCCCCCCAAAAACCTGTTAGGAGTACGTTTCAGGCAATTTAGAGTTGATTGGTAGTACTTTGTAGTGACTTTTTTTTTTCACCATTGGGTCACTACCGAAACGAAAGTTTGTCACTACCGAAACGAAAGTTAAATCCGAAAAAATCACTAAGTGTGGAGGCCAAAATCGTCCCCCCAAAAACCTGTTAGGAGTACGTTTCAGGCAATTTAGAGTTGATTGGTAGTACTTTGTAGTGACTTTTTTTTTTCCACCATTGGGTCACTACCGAAACGAAAGTTTGTCACTACCGAAACGAAAGTTAAATCAGAAAAAATCACTAAGTGTGGAGGCCAAAATCGTCCCCCCAAAAACCTGTTAGGAGTACGTTTCAGGCAATTTAGAGTTGATTGGTAGTACTTTGTAGTGACTTTTTTTTTTCACCATTGGGTCACTACCGAAACGAAAGTTTGTCACTACCGAAACGAAAGTTAAATCCGAAAAAATCACTAAGTGTGGAGGCCAAAATCGTCCCCCCAAAAACCTGTTAGGAGTACGTTTCAGGCAATTTAGAGTTGATTGGTAGTACTTTGTAGTGACTTTTTTTTTTCACCATTGGGTCACTACCGAAACGAAAGTTTGTCACTACCGAAACGAAAGTTAAATCCGAAAAAATCACTAAGTGTGGAGGCCAAAATCGTCCCCCCAAAAACCTGTTAGGAGTACGTTTCAGGCAATTTAGAGTTGATTGGTAGTACTTTGTAGTGACTTTTTTTTCACCATTGGGTCACTACCGAAACGAAAGTTTGTCACTACCGAAACGAAAGTTAAATCCGAAAAAATCACTAAGTGTGGAGGCCAAAATCGTCCCCCCAAAAACCTGTTAGGAGTACGTTTCAGGCAATTTAGAGTTGATTGGTAGTACTTTGTAGTGACTTTTTGTTTCACCATTGGGTCACTACCGAAACGAAAGTTTGTCACTACCGAAACGAAAGTTAAATCCGAAAAAATAATTAAGTGTGGAGGCCAAAATCGTCCCCCCAAATACCTGTTAGGAGTACGTTTCAGGCAATTTAGAGTTGATTGGTAGTACTTTGTAGTGACTTTTTTTTTTTCACCATTGGGTCACTACCGAAACGAAAGTTTGTCACTACCGAAACGAAAGTTAAATCCGAAAAAATCATTAAGTGTGGAGGCCAAAATCGTCCCCCCAAAAACCTGTTAGGAGTACGTTTCAGGCAATTTAGAGTTGATTGGTAGTACTTTGTAGTGACTTTTTTTTTTCACCATTGGGTCACTACCGAAACGAAAGTTTGTCACTACCGAAACGAAAGTTAAATCCGAAAAAATCAGTAAGTGTGGAGGCCAAAATCGTCCCCCCAAAAACCTGTTAGGAGTACGTTTCAGGCAATTTAGAGTTGATTGGTAGTACTTTGTAGTGACTTTTTTTTTTCCACCATTGGGTCACTACCGAAACGAAAGTTTGTCACTACCGAAACGAAAGTTAAATCAGAAAAAATCACTAAGTGTGGAGGCCAAAATCGTCCCCCCAAAAACCTGTTAGGAGTACGTTTCAGGCAATTTAGAGTTGATTGGTAGTACTTTGTAGTGACTTTTTTTTTTCACCATTGGGTCACTACCGAAACGAAAGTTTGTCACTACCGAAACGAAAGTTAAATCCGAAAAAATCACTAAGTGTGGAGGCCAAAATCGTCCCCCCAAAAACCTGTTAGGAGTACGTTTCAGGCAATTCAGAGTTGATTGGTAGTACTTTGTAGTGACTTTTTGTTTCACCATTGGGTCACTACCGAAACGAAAGTTTGTCACTACCGAAACGAAAGTTAAATCCGAAAAAATAATTAAGTGTGGAGGCCAAAATCGTCCCCCCAAATACCTGTTAGGAGTACGTTTCAGGCAATTTAGAGTTGATTGGTAGTACTTTGTAGTGACTTTTTTTTTTTCACCATTGGGTCACTACCGAAACGAAAGTTTGTCACTACCGAAACGAAAGTTAAATCCGAAAAAATCATTAAGTGTGGAGGCCAAAATCGTCCCCCCAAAAACCTGTTAGGAGTACGTTTCAGGCAATTTAGAGTTGATTGGTAGTACTTTGTAGTGACTTTTTTTTTTCACCATTGGGTCACTACCGAAACGAAAGTTTGTCACTACCGAAACGAAAGTTAAATCCGAAAAAATCAGTAAGTGTGGAGGCCAAAATCGTCCCCCCAAAAACCTGTTAGGAGTACGTTTCAGGCAATTTAGAGTTGATTGGTAGTACTTTGTAGTGACTTTTTTTTTTCCACCATTGGGTCACTACCGAAACGAAAGTTTGTCACTACCGAAACGAAAGTTAAATCAGAAAAAATCACTAAGTGTGGAGGCCAAAATCGTCCCCCCAAAAACCTGTTAGGAGTACGTTTCAGGCAATTTAGAGTTGATTGGTAGTACTTTGTAGTGACTTTTTTTTTTCACCATTGGGTCACTACCGAAACGAAAGTTTGTCACTACCGAAACGAAAGTTAAATCCGAAAAAATCACTAAGTGTGGAGGCCAAAATCGTCCCCCCAAAAACCTGTTAGGAGTACGTTTCAGGCAATTCAGAGTTGATTGGTAGTACTTTGTAGTGACTTTTTTTTTTCACCATTGGGTCACTACCGAAACGAAAGTTTGTCACTACCGACACGAAAGTTAAATCCGAAAAAATCATTAAGTGTGGAGGCCAAAATCGTCCCCCCAAAAACCTGTTAGGAGTACGTTTCAGGCAATTTAGAGTTGATTGGTAGTACTTTGTAGTGACTTTTTTTTTTTTACCATTGGGTCACTACCGAAACGAAAGTTTGTCACTACCGAAACGAAAGTTAAATCCGAAAAAATCAGTAAGTGTGGAGGCCAAAATCGTCCCCCCAAAAACCTGTTAGGAGTACGTTTCAGGCAATTTAGAGTTGATTGGTAGTACTTTGTAGTGACTTTTTTTTTTCACCATTGGGTCACTACCGAAACGAAAGTTTGTCACTACCGAAACGAAAGTTAAATCCGAAAAAATCATTAAGTGTGGAGGCCAAAATCGTCCCCCCAAAAACCTGTTAGGAGTACGTTTCAGGCAATTTAGAGTTGATTGGTAGTACTTTGTAGTGACTTTTTTTTTTCACCATTGGGTCACTACCGAAACGAAAGTTTGTCACTACCGAAACGAAAGTTAAATCCGAAAAAATCACTAAGTGTGGAGGCCAAAATCGTCCCCCCAAAAACCTGTTAGGAGTACGTTTCAGGCAATTTAGAGTTGATTGGTAGTACTTTGTAGTGACTTTTTTTTTTCCACCATTGGGTCACTACCGAAACGAAAGTTTGTCACTACCGAAACGAAAGTTAAATCAGAAAAAATCACTAAGTGTGGAGGCCAAAATCGTCCCCCCAAAAACCTGTTAGGAGTACGTTTCAGGCAATTTAGAGTTGATTGGTAGTACTTTGTAGTGACTTTTTTTTTTCACCATTGGGTCACTACCGAAACGAAAGTTTGTCACTACCGAAACGAAAGTTAAATCCGAAAAAATCACTAAGTGTGGAGGCCAAAATCGTCCCCCCAAAAACCTGTTAGGAGTACGTTTCAGGCAATTCAGAGTTGATTGGTAGTACTTTGTAGTGACTTTTTTTTTTCACCATTGGGTCACTACCGAAACGAAAGTTTGTCACTACCGAAACGAAAGTTAAATCCGAAAAAATCAGTAAGTGTGGAGGCCAAAATCGTCCCCCCAAAAACCTGTTAGGAGTACGTTTCAGGCAATTTAGAGTTGATTGGTAGTACTTTGTAGTGACTTATTTTTTTCACCATTGGGTCACTACCGAAACGAAAGTTTGTCACTACCGAAACGAAAGTTAAATCCGAAAAAATCATTAAGTGTGGAGGCCAAAATCGTCCCCCCAAAAACCTGTTAGGAGTACGTTTCAGGCAATTTAGAGTTGATTGGTAGTACTTTGTAGTGACTTTTTTTTTTCACCATTGGGTCACTACCGAAACGAAAGTTTGTCACTACCGAAACGAAAGTTAAATCCGAAAAAATCACTAAGTGTGGAGGCCAAAATCGTCCCCCCAAAAACCTGTTAGGAGTACGTTTCAGGCAATTTAGAGTTGATTGGTAGTACTTTGTAGTGACTTTTTTTTTTCCACCATTGGGTCACTACCGAAACGAAAGTTTGTCACTACCGAAACGAAAGTTAAATCAGAAAAAATCACTAAGTGTGGAGGCCAAAATCGTCCCCCCAAAAACCTGTTAGGAGTACGTTTCAGGCAATTTAGAGTTGATTGGTAGTACTTTGTAGTGACTTTTTTTTTTCACCATTGGGTCACTACCGAAACGAAAGTTTGTCACTACCGAAACGAAAGTTAAATCCGAAAAAATCACTAAGTGTGGAGGCCAAAATCGTCCCCCCAAAAACCTGTTAGGAGTACGTTTCAGGCAATTTAGAGTTGATTGGTAGTACTTTGTAGTGACTTTTTTTTTTCACCATTGGGTCACTACCGAAACGAAAGTTTGTCACTACCGAAACGAAAGTTAAATCCGAAAAAATCACTAAGTGTGGAGGCCAAAATCGTCCCCCCAAAAACCTGTTAGGAGTACGTTTCAGGCAATTTAGAGTTGATTGGTAGTACTTTGTAGTGACTTTTTTTTCACCATTGGGTCACTACCGAAACGAAAGTTTGTCACTACCGAAACGAAAGTTAAATCCGAAAAAATCACTAAGTGTGGAGGCCAAAATCGTCCCCCCAAAAACCTGTTAGGAGTACGTTTCAGGCAATTTAGAGTTGATTGGTAGTACTTTGTAGTGACTTTTTGTTTCACCATTGGGTCACTACCGAAACGAAAGTTTGTCACTACCGAAACGAAAGTTAAATCCGAAAAAATAATTAAGTGTGGAGGCCAAAATCGTCCCCCCAAATACCTGTTAGGAGTACGTTTCAGGCAATTTAGAGTTGATTGGTAGTACTTTGTAGTGACTTTTTTTTTTTCACCATTGGGTCACTACCGAAACGAAAGTTTGTCACTACCGAAACGAAAGTTAAATCCGAAAAAATCATTAAGTGTGGAGGCCAAAATCGTCCCCCCAAAAACCTGTTAGGAGTACGTTTCAGGCAATTTAGAGTTGATTGGTAGTACTTTGTAGTGACTTTTTTTTTTCACCATTGGGTCACTACCGAAACGAAAGTTTGTCACTACCGAAACGAAAGTTAAATCCGAAAAAATCAGTAAGTGTGGAGGCCAAAATCGTCCCCCCAAAAACCTGTTAGGAGTACGTTTCAGGCAATTTAGAGTTGATTGGTAGTACTTTGTAGTGACTTTTTTTTTTCCACCATTGGGTCACTACCGAAACGAAAGTTTGTCACTACCGAAACGAAAGTTAAATCAGAAAAAATCACTAAGTGTGGAGGCCAAAATCGTCCCCCCAAAAACCTGTTAGGAGTACGTTTCAGGCAATTTAGAGTTGATTGGTAGTACTTTGTAGTGACTTTTTTTTTTCACCATTGGGTCACTACCGAAACGAAAGTTTGTCACTACCGAAACGAAAGTTAAATCCGAAAAAATCACTAAGTGTGGAGGCCAAAATCGTCCCCCCAAAAACCTGTTAGGAGTACGTTTCAGGCAATTCAGAGTTGATTGGTAGTACTTTGTAGTGACTTTTTTTTTTCACCATTGGGTCACTACCGAAACGAAAGTTTGTCACTACCGACACGAAAGTTAAATCCGAAAAAATCATTAAGTGTGGAGGCCAAAATCGTCCCCCCAAAAACCTGTTAGGAGTACGTTTCAGGCAATTTAGAGTTGATTGGTAGTACTTTGTAGTGACTTTTTTTTTTTTACCATTGGGTCACTACCGAAACGAAAGTTTGTCACTACCGAAACGAAAGTTAAATCCGAAAAAATCAGTAAGTGTGGAGGCCAAAATCGTCCCCCCAAAAACCTGTTAGGAGTACGTTTCAGGCAATTTAGAGTTGATTGGTAGTACTTTGTAGTGACTTTTTTTTTTCACCATTGGGTCACTACCGAAACGAAAGTTTGTCACTACCGAAACGAAAGTTAAATCCGAAAAAATCATTAAGTGTGGAGGCCAAAATCGTCCCCCCAAAAACCTGTTAGGAGTACGTTTCAGGCAATTTAGAGTTGATTGGTAGTACTTTGTAGTGACTTTTTTTTTTCACCATTGGGTCACTACCGAAACGAAAGTTTGTCACTACCGAAACGAAAGTTAAATCCGAAAAAATCACTAAGTGTGGAGGCCAAAATCGTCCCCCCAAAAACCTGTTAGGAGTACGTTTCAGGCAATTTAGAGTTGATTGGTAGTACTTTGTAGTGACTTTTTTTTTTCCACCATTGGGTCACTACCGAAACGAAAGTTTGTCACTACCGAAACGAAAGTTAAATCAGAAAAAATCACTAAGTGTGGAGGCCAAAATCGTCCCCCCAAAAACCTGTTAGGAGTACGTTTCAGGCAATTTAGAGTTGATTGGTAGTACTTTGTAGTGACTTTTTTTTTTCACCATTGGGTCACTACCGAAACGAAAGTTTGTCACTACCGAAACGAAAGTTAAATCCGAAAAAATCACTAAGTGTGGAGGCCAAAATCGTCCCCCCAAAAACCTGTTAGGAGTACGTTTCAGGCAATTCAGAGTTGATTGGTAGTACTTTGTAGTGACTTTTTTTTTTCACCATTGGGTCACTACCGAAACGAAAGTTTGTCACTACCGAAACGAAAGTTAAATCCGAAAAAATCAGTAAGTGTGGAGGCCAAAATCGTCCCCCCAAAAACCTGTTAGGAGTACGTTTCAGGCAATTTAGAGTTGATTGGTAGTACTTTGTAGTGACTTATTTTTTTCACCATTGGGTCACTACCGAAACGAAAGTTTGTCACTACCGAAACGAAAGTTAAATCCGAAAAAATCATTAAGTGTGGAGGCCAAAATCGTCCCCCCAAAAACCTGTTAGGAGTACGTTTCAGGCAATTTAGAGTTGATTGGTAGTACTTTGTAGTGACTTTTTTTTTTCACCATTGGGTCACTACCGAAACGAAAGTTTGTCACTACCGAAACGAAAGTTAAATCCGAAAAAATCACTAAGTGTGGAGGCCAAAATCGTCCCCCCAAAAACCTGTTAGGAGTACGTTTCAGGCAATTTAGAGTTGATTGGTAGTACTTTGTAGTGACTTTTTTTTTTCCACCATTGGGTCACTACCGAAACGAAAGTTTGTCACTACCGAAACGAAAGTTAAATCAGAAAAAATCACTAAGTGTGGAGGCCAAAATCGTCCCCCCAAAAACCTGTTAGGAGTACGTTTCAGGCAATTTAGAGTTGATTGGTAGTACTTTGTAGTGACTTTTTTTTTCACCATTGGGTCACTACCGAAACGAAAGTTTGTCACTACCGAAACGAAAGTTAAATCCGAAAAAATCACTAAGTGTGGAGGCCAAAATCGTCCCCCCAAAAACCTGTTAGGAGTACGTTTCAGGCAATTTAGAGTTGATTGGTAGTACTTTGTAGTGACTTTTTTTTTTCACCATTGGGTCACTACCGAAACGAAAGTTTGTCACTACCGAAACGAAAGTTAAATCCGAAAAAATCACTAAGTGTGGAGGCCAAAATCGTCCCCCCAAAAACCTGTTAGGAGTACGTTTCAGGCAATTCAGAGTTGATTGGTAGTACTTTGTAGTGACTTTTTTTTTTCACCATTGGGTCACTACCGAAACGAAAGTTTGTCACTACCGAAACGAAAGTTAAATCCGAAAAAATCACTAAGTGTGGAGGCCAAAATCGTCCCCCCAAATACCTGTTAGGAGTACGTTTCAGGCAATTTAGAGTTGATTGGTAGTACTTTGTAGTGACTTTTTTTTTTTCACCATTGGGTCACTACCGAAACGAAAGTTTGTCACTACCGAAACGAAAGTTAAATCCGAAAAAATCATTAAGTGTGGAGGCCAAAATCGTCCCCCCAAAAACCTGTTAGGAGTACGTTTCAGGCAATTTAGAGTTGATTGGTAGTACTTTGTAGTGACTTTTTTTTTTCACCATTGGGTCACTACCGAAACGAAAGTTTGTCACTACCGAAACGAAAGTTAAATCCGAAAAAATCACTAAGTGTGGAGGCCAAAATCGTCCCCCCAAAAACCTGTTAGGAGTACGTTTCAGGCAATTTAGAGTTGATTGGTAGTACTTTGTAGTGACTTTTTTTTTTCCACCATTGGGTCACTACCGAAACGAAAGTTTGTCACTACCGAAACGAAAGTTAAATCAGAAAAAATCATTAAGTGTGGAGGCCAAAATCGTCCCCCCAAAAACCTGTTAGGAGTACGTTTCAGGCAATTTAGAGTTGATTGGTAGTACTTTGTAGTGACTTTTTTTTCACCATTGGGTCACTACCGAAACGAAAGTTTGTCACTACCGAAACGAAAGTTAAATCCGAAAAAATCACTAAGTGTGGAGGCCAAAATCGTCCCCCCAAAAACCTGTTAGGAGTACGTTTCAGGCAATTCAGAGTTGATTGGTAGTACTTTGTAGTGACTTTTTTTTTTCACCATTGGGTCACTACCGAAACGAAAGTTTGTCACTACCGAAACGAAAGTTAAATCCGAAAAAATCACTAAGTGTGGAGGCCAAAATCGTCCCCCCAAATACCTGTTAGGAGTACGTTTCAGGCAATTTAGAGTTGATTGGTAGTACTTTGTAGTGACTTTTTTTTTTTCACCATTGGGTCACTACCGAAACGAAAGTTTGTCACTACCGAAACGAAAGTTAAATCCGAAAAAATCATTAAGTGTGGAGGCCAAAATCGTCCCCCCAAAAACCTGTTAGGAGTACGTTTCAGGCAATTTAGAGTTGATTGGTAGTACTTTGTAGTGACTTTTTTTTTTCACCATTGGGTCACTACCGAAACGAAAGTTTGTCACTACCGAAACGAAAGTTAAATCCGAAAAAATCACTAAGTGTGGAGGCCAAAATCGTCCCCCCAAAAACCTGTTAGGAGTACGTTTCAGGCAATTTAGAGTTGATTGGTAGTACTTTGTAGTGACTTTTTTTTTTCCACCATTGGGTCACTACCGAAACGAAAGTTTGTCACTACCGAAACGAAAGTTAAATCAGAAAAAATCATTAAGTGTGGAGGCCAAAATCGTCCCCCCAAAAACCTGTTAGGAGTACGTTTCAGGCAATTTAGAGTTGATTGGTAGTACTTTGTAGTGACTTTTTTTTCACCATTGGGTCACTACCGAAACGAAAGTTTGTCACTACCGAAACGAAAGTTAAATCCGAAAAAATCACTAAGTGTGGAGGCCAAAATCGTCCCCCCAAAAACCTGTTAGGAGTACGTTTCAGGCAATTCAGAGTTGATTGGTAGTACTTTGTAGTGACTTTTTTTTTTCACCATTGGGTCACTACCGAAACGAAAGTTTGTCACTACCGAAACGAAAGTTAAATCCGAAAAAATCATTAAGTGTGGAGGCCAAAATCGTCCCCCCAAAAACCTGTTAGGAGTACGTTTCAGGCAATTTAGAGTTGATTGGTAGTACTTTGTAGTGACTTTTTTTTTTCACCATTGGGTCACTACCGAAACGAAAGTTTGTCACTACCGAAACGAAAGTTAAATCCGAAAAAATAATTAAGTGTGGAGGCCAAAATCGTCCCCCCAAATACCTGTTAGGAGTACGTTTCAGGCAATTTAGAGTTGATTGGTAGTACTTTGTAGTGACTTTTTTTTTTTCACCATTGGGTCACTACCGAAACGAAAGTTTGTCACTACCGAAACGAAAGTTAAATCCGAAAAAATCATTAAGTGTGGAGGCCAAAATCGTCCCCCCAAAAACCTGTTAGGAGTACGTTTCAGGCAATTTAGAGTTGATTGGTAGTACTTTGTAGTGACTTTTTTTTTTCCACCATTGGGTCACTACCGAAACGAAAGTTTGTCACTACCGAAACGAAAGTTAAATCCGAAAAAATCACTAAGTGTGGAGGCCAAAATCGTCCCCCCAAAAACCTGTTAGGAGTACGTTTCAGGCAATTCAGAGTTGATTGGTAGTACTTTGTAGTGACTTTTTTTTTTCACCATTGGGTCACTACCGAAACGAAAGTTTGTCACTACCGAAACGAAAGTTAAATCCGAAAAAATCACTAAGTGTGGAGGCCAAAATCGTCCCCCCAAAAACCTGTTAGGAGTACGTTTCAGGCAATTTAGAGTTGATTGGTAGTACTTTGTAGTGACTTTTTTTTTCACCATTGGGTCACTACCGAAACGAAAGTTTGTCACTACCGAAACGAAAGTTAAATCCGAAAAAATCACTAAGTGTGGAGGCCAAAATCGTCCCCCCAAATACCTGTTAGGAGTACGTTTCAGGCAATTTAGAGTTGATTGGTAGTACTTTGTAGTGACTTTTTTTTTTCACCATTGGGTCACTACCGAAACGAAAGTTTGTCACTACCGAAACGAAAGTTAAATCCGAAAAAATCATTAAGTGTGGAGGCCAAAATCGTCCCCCCAAAAACCTGTTAGGAGTACGTTTCAGGCAATTTAGAGTTGATTGGTAGTACTTTGTAGTGACTTTTTTTTTTCACC
Source organism: Gymnoscopelus microlampas (assembly GCF_963454915.1). Classification (NCBI taxonomy): domain Eukaryota; kingdom Metazoa; phylum Chordata; class Actinopteri; order Myctophiformes; family Myctophidae; genus Gymnoscopelus; species Gymnoscopelus microlampas. Next base: position 34,547,798 of record NC_139951.1, on the reverse strand, counting down.
ATTGGGTCACTACCGAAACGAAAGTTTGTCACTACCGAAACGAAAGTTAAATCCGAAAAAATCACTAAGTGTGGAGGCCAAAATCGTCCCCCCAAAAACCTGTTAGGAGTACGTTTCAGGCAATTTAGAGTTGATTGGTAGTACTTTGTAGTGACTTTTTTTTTTCCACCATTGGGTCACTACCGAAACGAAAGTTTGTCACTACCGAAACGAAAGTTAAATCAGAAAAAATCACTAAGTGTGGAGGCCAAAATCGTCCCCCCAAAAACCTGTTAGGAGTACGTTTCAGGCAATTTAGAGTTGATTGGTAGTACTTTGTAGTGACTTTTTTTTTTTCACCATTGGGTCACTACCGAAACGAAAGTTTGTCACTACCGAAACGAAAGTTAAATCCGAAAAAATCACTAAGTGTGGAGGCCAAAATCGTCCCCCCAAAAACCTGTTAGGAGTACGTTTCAGGCAATTCAGAGTTGATTGGTAGTACTTTGTAGTGACTTTTTTTTTTCACCATTGGGTCACTACCGAAACGAAAGTTTGTCACTACCGAAACGAAAGTTAAATCCGAAAAAATCACTAAGTGTGGAGGCCAAAATCGTCCCCCCAAAAACCTGTTAGGAGTACGTTTCAGGCAATTTAGAGTTAATTGGTAGTGCTTTGTAGTGACTTTTTTTTTCACCATTGGGTCACTACCGAAACGAAAGTTTGTCACTACCGAAACGAAAGTTAAATCAGAAAAAATCACTAAGTGTGGAGGCCAAAATCGTCCCCCCAAAAACCTGTTAGGAGTACGTTTCAGGCAATTTTGAGTTGATTGATACTACTTTGTAGTGACCTTTTTTTTTTCACCATTGGGTCACTACCGAAACGAAAGTTTGTCACTACCGAAACGAAAGTTAAATCCGAAAAAATCACTAAGTGTGGAGGCCAAAATCGTCCCCCCAAAAACCTGTCAGGAGTACGTTTCAGGCAATTTAGAGTTGATTGGTAGTACTTTGTAGTGACTTTTTTTTTTCACCATTGGGTCACTACCGAAACGAAAGTTTGTCACTACCGAAACGAAAGTTAAATCCGAAAAAATCACTAAGTGTGGAGGCCAAAATCGTCCCCCCAAAAACCTGTTAGGAGTACGTTTAAGGCAATTTAGAGTTGATTGGTAGTACTTTGTAGTGACTTTTTTTTTTCACCATTGGGTCACTACCGAAACGAAAGTCACCTGAATTTAGCGTGGAAGCAGAAGACACGGTGAAGGGGAGGTGAAGGAGGCGCTTCTGTTGTTGTTCTTCTGGCGACGCAGAGAGCTGCAGAGTTTTAATGGCGGCCCTTCGTGTTGTTTCGGCGAAACCCGTCGGCGTTCGGTGTCGGTGGTGCGCACGGTAAACGGTACGAAGCTGTTTCCCCTTCCGTTGTGGCCGAAATGTGGTGAGTAGAATTAATTATGTTGCGAGGTGGAAAATATGTAGTGATCAATGAGAGGTGCCCTACGCCACCCGTAAATTGAGCGCGCACGCCGTGGCTACTGTGGTGGCGAGATGTGGTGTGTCGGTGTTGTGTTTACTCGACAACAGAGCTGTGGGTATAGCGTCAGCAGGGGGGCGGAAGTCACTCCTCGATTATATAAGTAGATATTGTGATGTCACGTGAAGCTTGACCAATGTTAGGTGTTCAGAGACCATGTGCCCATGTATGGAGCTGGACGGACACACACACGGACGGACAAAGCTGGACGGACACACACACGGACGGAAAAAGTGAAAACATACTCTCCACCATGCCTTCGGCCTGGCGGAGACAATAGATACTGTAAAAAAACATGAACATGAACCTAACTAACCCTAAGTCGTCAAAAAACATGAAAAGATGGGTTTTGATTTCAAAACATCTTTATTGACATCTTTATTATTCAATGCATATGAATAAACATCTGTCAAAAGGATTTCCATTGTGTGTCTGTGTGTGTGTGTGTGTGTGTGTGTGTGTGTGTGTGTGTGTGTGTGTGTGTGTGTGTGTGTGTGTGTGTGTGTGTGTGTGTGTGTGTGTCTGTCTGTCGGGAGGAGAGCATATATAATTATTACAGAAAAACAAAATCAATAATAAATTAATTAATACAATTTTGAATTAACCATACAACTAAAATAACATTAAAGGTAGGGTAAGTGATATTTTTGTTGGTATTTTTTAATTTATTTGTTAAAAAGGTTCAAGTACTATATTCTGATAGTAATCATTGCTATAGAGCGTTTGTTCGGTCACATGGGTCTCTCCAGCTCTTTAGTAAACAGAATATAGCACATTTTCAGGTAGGTGACAAACTTTAAGCCAATCAGGAGAGAGCACTGAAAATGCATTTTATGTTTAATAAAGAGCTGGAGAGACATGGGAGACTCCTTTTATTGAGCAAACACTCTATAGGAATGAGTACTATCACAATATAGAGCTATTAACACTTATTTTAACCAAAGTAAATCACACCCTACATTGTTGTTATAGTATATGTATAGTTTTTAATCTCAAATAGTGTCGTTTTGTGGTGTCTTGTCCTTTGATAACACTCAGGCAGGGTGTGGTGTTAGGGTTAAATTCTTACCCTCTGGTAACATTCTGGCAGGGTGTAGTGTTATATAGGGTGGTGTCAGGGTATATTCTTGTGGTGATAGGGTTAAATTACCATTCAACCAGGGTGTGCATGGTCTATAGAAGGTGGAGTTCCCTGCATCAGGATCCTGATCCACTCCCTCAACAATGGATCCACAATGAGGTCAAGCACAAAGGTCATAGGTCACAAACCGATGCACACAGTGATATTTACAATCCATTCATTTCACTGTTGCTCTTTTACAACAGTAGAATAATGATCTGACCTACAGCCATAGACAGAGCAGCCAGAGCGGTCACACTGGGGCCTGTGGGGTGGTGGGGAAGATTATTATAGTTTAGCGCCCAATGTTGGGTCAACTACGGCCCTTTGTGGGTGATTCAGATTGCACCTCTAATGTACAACTGTGTTCAAAGAAGTTAACAACTAACATTAATCCATTAAAGAGGTGGTGCCATGGTTTTGCACTTTTTCTGTTTTTCATGTGTCTATGAGGTTGATAGAACTTCATTAAGGCCCCCGCTGGTGGTTTTATGGTGTTTCATGTCTTCTCTGACTATTTGGAGTTTTTTCCTGGAGGCTGAAACCTTGAGAGTCAAACGTGCCAATCCAAAAACAGGGGCATAGTGACATCACAGAGCCCCCAAAAAACATACCCTCCCCCTCATTATCATAACACAACAGGTGTGGGCATGAGGAGGAGGAGGGACTAGGACAGGTGGGTGGTGCTAAGGTGGTGGAGGAGGTGCGAACCAGGCATACTTAATGAACTGGAGGCGTGTCCACATAAAAACATTTTTGTATGTATATATACACACACACACACACCACCCACACACACACACACACACACACACACACACACACACACACACACACACACACACACACACACACACACACACACACACACACCGTTTTCAGAAAATCTTTATTTACCAGGTAAACAATGAACCTAGTATCTGTCTAAATATCATGCTATCTAAATTAACATTTTTAACATTGTGGTCAAGAAAAAACAAGCCCAAGTAACAAACACATGAGAACAAATGACCAGGGTATGTCTGCATGGTCGTCATATCTAGGTCAGTCACTAGCATCAATGGAACAGAATGTGGAAGGGTCTCACGCTCTTTTCTCCTCCAGGCTAGTGTGTTAGTCCAGTGGTTCTCAACCCTTTCAGGCCGTGACCCCCCAAAATAATCATATTTCTGGGGACCCCCACCCTGATAAGCATTTGGAATTGCAGGAGTTGACTCGGTTCCACAGAAATTTACTTTGACTCGGTTCCACAAGCTCACAACGCGAGGTGTTGTGAGCTTGTAGATCGGCTATTTTCTAAATGTTTGCTTCTTTCTTACATTATTTGTAAAAAAAAATGTGTAGGTATTAAATTAGCTGGGGACCCCCCCACCCAAAAATCATGTGGGGACCCCCCTGGGGCCCCACCCACAGTTCGAGAACCACTGTGTTAGTCGACCAGCCACAGCCCACTTTGTAGTTACTAATGTCAGTTGGTTATGGTGGAAATACTGAGTGAAGGAGTACAGGGAGAGTGAAGTGCTAAGGGCTGAGGTTCAGTCTGAAGAGGTGAGTCTTCAGATTATTGCAGACTATTGAGTGATCTGCAGTTCTAACTGCAATGGTTTGCACAACCATGCAAACTTCCACAGTTTGGGAGCCAGAAGGGAGAAGAGTCTGGGACGTGTGGAGCGTTGTCCCGGATGTTTTAGGGAAGGTTCTGACCAGAAAAGTACTCACGTTTGTTACTTAAGTAAAAGTATCAATACCGCAATGTAGAAATACTACTAAAGTAAAAGTCCGGAATTCAAAATTTAATTGAGTAAAAGCACAAAAGTATTGGCATCAAAATGTACTTAAAGTACCAAGAGTAGAAAGTACTCATTACGCAAAATGTTTCCAAATGTATAGAAATCTTTTGAAAATAGCCGAAATCTATATAAGTACAATATTTGCCTCTCAGATGTAGTGGAGTAAAAGTATAAACAATTGGAAATACTCCAGTAAAGTAAAAGTACCTACATTTTTACTTAAGTACAGTGCATAAGTAAATGTACTTAGTTACTTTCCACCACTGGTTCTGACAGCTTCCCTGTGTTAGCTGATCTGAGAGAGTGGGAGGGGTTGTGGGGTTGGATCAGGCTTTGTGATGGTATGGGGGGGGGGGCTATGACTTTGGTTGCTCTGCAGGCCAGCATCAGTGTTTTGTAATCGGTGCAGGCAGCAACTGGGAGCCAATGTATGAGAACCACTGCCCTACATTGCAGTATTGATACTTTTACTTAAGTAAAGAATTCGAGTACTTTTTCCACCACTATGTCCATGTCATTAAAGTTCTCAGATAGCGTCCATACTCACTCAGAAATGTGTTCAAATGTCTCACACACTCTCTTCTCCTCCAGGCTAGTGTGTTAGTTGACCAGCCACAGTCCATCTTGTAGTTATTAATGTCAGCTGGTTATGGTAGAAATACTGAGTGAAAACCCAACACATAAACATGCTGATATACAGTATCCACACTGATATTAATCCCTAGCTCTTCATTTACCAGATTATTGAATTTATAAACATCTCTGTTTTCACCTGTCTGTCTCTCTCTCTCTCTCTCTCTCTCTCTCTCAGACTGTCTTTCTTCCTGCTTTTTTTAGTCCCACCCCCTGTCAGAACCTGCTATGTTGACTAGAGTTGATTGCCACCTGGATGCCCAATGACATTGCTTCCATGAGCTTGGTATAAATGACCAAGTAGCTGCAAGTAGTCTGCTCCCTAATGGGCCTGTGCTTTAGCCAACTAGTTAGTGCAACTGCCAGTGAAACTTCAAACCTAGGTTCAAAACCCCATTGGATACTTGTCTTTGATGTTAGAAGAAAGTTAACAAGCAGCTTGTCAAATAAATCTGGAATAATTTTTCACTTACGGGGTCGGTGGCACAAAATATCTTCAGATGGGATCCGTGCGTGGTCAAATACATATTAATTTGACATTAAACAGTATGAGAACCCCTGCCCTATATACTTCCTCAGAGGGTGGGTCATATTTGAATCCTCATTTCCTCACGTCCACATGATGTGTGTGTGACCCCCATGCCGGTGACCCCAGTGACCTTGCACCTGGGCTGAACGCACAGCAAAGTCAAAACACTGCATGTTGCTTTGGTCTACCTGCACTACATATCGTCTCTACTAGTTTTACATACTGTGGACATGTTTGCCTGAAAATGAATCTTTGAAATATGTCATAGTTTTAGAAATATACTCTTTAATGTTCAGAAAATTATAATGGAGGTCAATGGAAGATTTTGGGACCTAAAAAAAACACGTTTACCTAGAAACTCCATTCACACTGTTTTATAATTCAGCTTACTGTGGACACACATATTTGAACGTTTTACTTTGAAATGTTTTGTAGTTTTTGAGATATTTAACTTTTAAAACTTACATCTGAAAACTTTGGCACCTCGGCCTCGCTGTTCCTTCATACTTTAACCTATAAACTTGATTCACAATTAAACAATTCTGGGATGTCAGTACCATGGTCAGTATCATGTCACAGGGCTGTGACAGGGATGTCAGGCCCTGTGTTCTTCTTTTTAGTTAATAAAATGTTATTTTGTCCAATCTGTATTGTAGAGTATGCCAATACAATATAACCTCTACAATTGGGGTGGTTGTATTTGTGCTCACTGCTCCTCTATTGAGTCATTTAGATCCTGTGTCTGGTTTGACATATGCATTTTGACCTCATGACCTTATGGCACTCAATTTGGCCTTATGCATCATAATAACAAAAACACATAGCAAACGTGAAAGCTCACTGGCTCTAAATAGACGTGAAAGCTCTCGGGCTCTAAATAGACAGTACACCTAGTAGCAGAATATTTTACCACAGTGACTAATAAACTGAGAAACATCGTATCAATGCACAGACAGTGACTGCCCAGAGAGGACAGGCTGTGCTCTCACTGCAGTCAAGGATTGGTAGAGACAGAGCTTCCCTTCTTGACCACATGTTAATTATTAATATAAAGTGCTAATATAAGGATACAAGAAAAGAAAAGGGTGATGGCAGTCCCCTACTTGTTGTATAAGGATACAAGAAAAGAAAAGGGTGATGGCAGTCCCCTACTTGTTGTATAAGGATACAAGAAAGGAAAAGGGTGATGGCAGTCCCCTACTTGTTGTTGGATGAGAAAGCCGAATGTCAATAACAATGACCAACCTTCATCAAAAAGGTCTCAAATACTAACTATTAAAGGGTTAACTCATGTATACATTGCTTACAAATGAGCGGAGATCTGACTGGACGAAAACCATAAGCCTCCATGACAATTAGCCTGATTTATACTTAATTGTACGAACGTGTCACACATTTAAAAAATCTCACAACACATCGGATGTAACGCTTGTATCATCGGCTATTTTTGGCAAAGCATAAATTAGGCAATACTGTTCAACTGCGGTAACAGCACGACCACTTAATATCGTCTATAGTTACGAAATGGCAGATCTACAAACTCCAGGTCCAGGCCTTGGAGATGGAATTCTTCCAAAGCAGCACCGCCATGACAGCTCAATTTCCCCCGTCGGATCAATAAAAGTATTTTCCTTCTGGGCATGTTGCTCAAAGAATTAGGCTACAATATTATTGTTGTTGGGCAGAAACCTATCCTAACCTATTACCTACATCTTTAAATCAGCATCATAAACATTTAATATTCAATTCAAACATTCAAATATAGTCCTTTAACAGAAATAATTAAACCGTTTATAATCATTTGACATTTCTGGCCACGTAGTAGCAAATCTTTTCCCTGTAGTACAAATATAACTAAGTGTAGTATGACAGCTATAGTCCCTGGGTGCTGGAAGACAAAAAGATGATTAGTGCAGGTTTACACAGTAGGTGGATGGGGGTGGAGGCGATAAGGCATTAAGGAGCCTGACAGCCTCGGGGAATAAGCTTTTACAGAGGCTAGTTCTGGCCATGTTGCTGTACCTTCCGCCAGATGGCAGGGGACGAAGAGGTTATTTTGAGGGATGGGAGCAGCCATCCACACTGCTACAGGCCTGGCAGTCGCAGCGTTGTTCTGTTCGGGAGGGAGGGGAGGGGGTGCCGATGATGTCTTCAGCGGTGCTCACTATCCTACTATGGCCTTGCATCCATCTCGTGGACTCTTTCACACTTTCTAGTACTTGGCTGGTGAGTCTAGTGAACTTGCGAGCCCTTCAACACACATCTTGGCAGAGCTCACACAGCACTTTGCTTTAAGTGATGACATCAATCAAAGTTGTACAGCCTGTTGTGCAATTTCATGAAATGCTGCTGTTTGTGCGGCTGCTGATAAGCCTGTTTGAGAGCACCAGACAGCAGGGGAAGGCGATCCCTGGGCCATTAGATTGTGGTACATTCTTCCAGTACCTGACAGAACTTGTAATATTGACAGGCGAAAATCTAACCCAACACTCCTGTAAGCAATGAAGAAGTATAGGCCATATGTGTGGAATTAAGACAAAAGCAAACATTATGTATTGTTCACAATGGCAGTGTCAAAAGCTACAAAACAAGTTAAAAGACAAAGCGTAATCAGCTACACTTACCGACACACGTTGCAGAGTTTAAGTCCCATAGCCAAAGGAAACAGGACTATCGGCTCAACGTGTTGAATAACCCGTCCACACCGCTGTGATTGGCTTAGAAGCATCCAGCCCCTGTATACTGTATATTGATATAAATGTATATAAAATCACCAATGAGAGAGAGAGACATACAGTGGTAGAAAAAAGGACGAAAGAGTCGAAATGTTATTTAACAAATTCACATTGTTTCTTTAATTTTTGGGTAAAAATTAGGACTTTGAACTCACAACCTGGAGAACATGAAAGTGTTATCCTAATGATCCAGTCAGTATACTCTGCCGTGTTGGAGGGATTCACACCTTAGTTTTCAAGTAAGAAAGATTTTAACTCTGAAAGTGCATTTGTATTAGATGCAATTGTGAACAACAGCCAAGTTACTTATGTAACTTGGCTATTGTTCACAATTGTATCCATTGGCCAATCATACGGTTGGTTCACTGCAGCTCAACAGTCAGTGTGAGGGGTGGTCAGGAGATGTCTATGAACTCTGTATCGATGTTGAGATGAGACTTGAACTACAACAAGATCTATGGATCTTTAAGAATGAATCTTAACAATCAAGCCACATCTTCCTGTACAGTATGTAGTCCTGTCCTGACTCCCAAGCACTTGCTCCTAAATGCTAACTGTTACAAATCTTGGCTCAGTACTTGGTAACAAAATGAGAGAGTCCACACAGGGTCAAAACACTTTTTATTTTATTTATTGAACTAAATAATTAAATATGGAAAAGTAAGAATAATCAGCATCATGTAGTCAATGGTGTAGTGTGTGTATATGCATGTGTGAAGTGTTGTATAACAGACTCTGTGAAAACAGAGGAGGCAGCCAGATCTCTCCTCAGATGGAAACTATCACACTGATGGGCCCAACCTGGACACTGCTGGAAAAACAGACATGCATCAGCAATTGGACAATTGGAACCATTTAGACACCAATGTGAATAGAATAAGAGAGAAAGAGATAGAAAAGAGTGACAGAGGCCCGTCACATAACTAAGTAAGAGTAGAGATAAGACAAGACAAGACAAGACATGAACCTATAACCTTATGTTCCTGCATGTGCTTTGACCAAGTTACAGTAGAGTCAGTGAATATACCAATTTCTATACTGATCTATACTGAACATGCAAGAGCAGGGACAAGACTTAAACCAAAAGCTCAGTCAGAATTGCATGCATGTGGCTTGATGGTTAAAGTTCATGTATGTATTATTGTGTTATTTTGAATACATAGGACAGCAATGAAAACAAGTCCCCTGGACTTTTTTTGTGCTATCCTTTTTAACCTTAATGTCTAGTGTACCACGTTTACATTTCTGACTAAATTCAATCAATCAATCAATGCTTAGAGATCGATGTTGCTGGTAGGTTCAAAACTCTCATCTTGAAACTTAAACTTAGTCAAACTCGCACCTCCAAAGGCACTTTCTGCCCATAGGGGGTGCCCAGGGTCCATATCAATCTTTTGTGTCCATTGCAAATTCAGCCAATACTCCAATGCACTCCGTATTTGTGTGAGCATGTGTGTGTGCGTGCGTGCGTGCGTGTCTGTGGGGGGGGATATGTGTGTACATATCATGAACAACACATGCTCGTCACACACGCACATCTCCAGAGTGTCCGACTCTTATGTCTACAGATGAAAACGACCTACCCATTGCCGACAATTGGGAGTACAGCCAGATAGGCCCACTGCAGTGGTGAGTGCTGCTGGATATTGACGGTGTGGTTCTAAGCTGTTAGAAATAAAGAGAGACTTTTGTCAGCTTTGAGGTGCTGGAGACGTTAGCACCCCGTGGGTCTGTGCACCAGCGTTACTCGTCCCCATAGGTGTGTGCAGTGCACCAGGGTGCCGTGCAATTGAACCAACACACTGAGAAATGCAGGATGAAATCTACAATTCCAAGGGATCATATATACTGTATGTATCTTTTTATGTATATATCTGTGTGTGTGGGGGGGGGGGGGGCTTCACTGAACGGAGGAGAGACACGGTGGGTGGGAGGAGACGCAGAGGAGTCGAGGGAAGTTCACTGCTGTTCCGTGAGAGAACTCAGACATTGACATCTAAGTAGCTGAGCTGGAGCTGACCTCGGCACTTTGGAGGATTCCAGGCCTCCCACAGAGAAGCTCTCCCATGACAGGGATCCAGCATAATGCCTGCGGCACTTCAAAGTAGATGGAGGCTCTCCTTTACAGTGAGGATCAGCTGTGAACTTGGCATCAGAACCTGAATAAAGTTTCTGTGTATTCATTGATGGAAAAAGTATTTAAAAGTATTGGTATCAAAATGTACTTAAGAAGAAAGTAGAAAGTATTCATATATGCAGAATGTCCCATTTCAAAGGTTTCAAATGTATACAAATCTTTTGAAAATAGCAGATCTACAAGCTCACTATGCGTTGTGATGCGACACGCTGTGAGCTTGTAGATCAGCTATTTTCAAGTGGCAGAAATGTGTATACTGTAGGGCTGAAAGTTTTCAAATACATGTAGTGGAGTGAAAGTATAATATTTGCCTCTGAGATGCAGTGGAGTAAAAGTAAAAGTAGGCTATAAAAAAATGGAAAGCAAAGCTGTGTCTCACATGCCTAAAATTATGCATTGTTTCTCTCTGTTCTAAGAGACCTTGAACCATGAAAGAGCTCTTGTTTGAAAAGGAGTACATGTCTATGTTCTTTTCAAACTTTTTTATAAACTAAATATATCCTCGAAGTGACACATTCAAGGATGGGGCCTGCACATAAATTATTACACAAGAACTTCTGTATGCACCTGTAACATTTGATTCCACATGCATTTCTATTATACCACACACATCTTTATTGTCTCCGCCAGGCCGAAAGGCATGGCGAGAGAGTATGTTTTACCCCCTGTCCGTCCGTCCGTGTGTCCGTGTGTCCGTGTGTCCGTCCGTCCGTCATTCGATCTGTCTGTGTACAGCTAATCTCCGGCACCGTTGGCTTGCTCGCAGCCAAACTGTGCACACACACTCCCTGGATACCAGAGCAGAACCTCTGCCCCAAATTGTTCACAGGGGCCTGTTATAGCGCCACCAGGAGGCCGATTTGTGCAAAACACATTTTTTGACAGTACTCCTACAGATTTTGTCCAAAAATCCCACAAATCGGTACACAGTATCTCTATAGTCATTAAACGAAACGGGTCTTTCAGATTTCTCAAATTCCATCCTGATTGGCTAAAAATGTCTTCCAAAGTTTGCAGGAGTACACCGTTTTGAACAAAATGCCTCAAATCATGAACACAGCATGCAATTTCCGTGAAATTTTGCACGCACATTCCCATTAGGCCGAGGAAGAACTACCATTTGAACATTTTCAAATCAGCCTCATGGTGGCGCTATAACAGGCCGATTCGTGTTTTTACCTATAATTGCACCGATCTGTGTACAACTTTGTATGCACACTCCCTATAGGTCAAGGAAAAACCTTTGCCCTGCATTTTTCACATCTGCCTTTTATAGCGCCACCAGGAGGCCGACTTGTGTAAAACACATTTTTTTTATACTACTCCTTCCAATTGTATCCAAATTTCACGCAAATCGGTACACATGATCTCTATAGTCATGTGATCACGACGGATGTGTTTGATTTTTCATATTCCATACTCATTGTTTAAGATTGACATCTAAAGTTTGCATTATTAGCTTGTTTTGAACAAAATTCTGCAAATCATGAACGCACCGTCCAATTGCGCTCAAACTTTTCACGCACATTCACACTATGTTGAGAAACAAATGCCACCCTTTTTCATATTGGCCTGTTATAGCGCCACCAACAGGTCTAATTGAGCGAAACACATGTTTTTAACAAAATGCCTCAAATCATGAATGCAGTCAGTGTCCGATTGTCGTGCAAGGCCTAAGAAGAAATGGCACCCTTTTCACGTTGGCCTATTATAGCGCCACCAGGAGGCCACAATAGCCTACCTGACCTGGCGGAGACCTGTGCTCCGAGGAGCACTTTTTCTAGTTTATTATCTTTTATAACCATATAGTTTTTATTATTGCATAAAAGGTGGTTTAGCAATTAATGATTCTTTTTGCCAATAATCAGCCAAGACATCCCCAAAAGGGGGAGGGGGGGGGGGGGGGGGGATGATGAGGTACGTACATGCAGGTGTCTGTTGGGAAAGGTTCTTATGGTCTCATTAGACCAGTGGTTCTCAAACTTTTTCATGTCAAGGACTCCCAAATTGACACTTAGTGCGGATTCACACTGCGGCCTTGGAACCAGCCTTGAGGCTGGTAGGAAGGAATACCTGGGAAGGAATTGGTAAAGCGTGTGCACTTTGTGAGAAGTTTTATAAGGTTTTCAATAGGGGGCGAGCCTAACTTGTTTGCAATGTTTTTTAAAAAGTTATACCCTTACCTAATACCATTCCAAAAATCTAAAACTTCTCACAAAGTACACTTATAATAGATGCTAGCTTTACCAATTCCTTCCCAGGTATTCCTTCCAACCAGCCTCAAGGCTGGTTCAAGGCCGCAGTGTGAATCCGCCCTTATTAGCCCGCGGACCCCCATTTCAAAAGATATACCAAGGACCCCCATAAGAGAAGATTTTTACCACTCTAGCAGTGATTTTCAACCTAATTAATTTCAAGGACCCCCAGTTTGACATGCATTAGGCTACGGACCTCCATTTAATGACATTTCTATCTCTTCAACCCCAATTTATACTGCAAAATCAATGTTAATTTAATTCTGAGAGTGTACAAATGGAACCAAATGGACCGTTAGGGTCCATTTGGTTCCATTTGTACATTCTCAGAGTTACAGACCCATTAGGGTCCATTTGGTTCCTAACTATCTATCATTTAGCTGGGGACCTCCTGGAACTCCCTCAAGGACCCCTGAGGGTCCCCGGACCCCACTTTGAGAACCAATGCATTAGACTGAGATGATAACAATCATCAAACAATCGTGAATGAAATTAATTCATGTATGTTCAATATTACATGAGGAGTGTTTGTAACAGCGAGCTGTATTCCCACTGGCAAAGACAAAGAGATAGGCTACTAAAAAATGCATTAAAAGTGTAAAATCACAAAGGAGCAAGATATTGGTTGCAGATCTGACATTCTGATGTTCATGCTCTGATTTGTATTCTGTATATTTTCCTTTTAGTCTGAGGTATCGTGGAGGGGTGGGGGGGTGGGGGGGTATCTCTCTCTTGTGACTGTAAACATTTGCTATCTGTCACTTCGATGTCCTCTGTGTCATGTCCCTGTAGTTATTCATCAACGCTAATGCAGTTTCAGAATTACCAATGTGGGCTCACACACTAATGCTGCACACCCACACAAGGACAGAGTGACGCACACATGTACACACACGCACGCACACAGACTACGTACAAACTGAGATTGAATTAGCTAACTTTGGGCTTTGCTTCTTTTAGTGGTTAAAGTGAAGTATTTTCAGTGAGTGAGTTTTACTGTGCATCCATGAAAAGCCCACGGGGCAGTGTACGTAGCCCGCTCATGAGTCAGTTCTAGATTGTGGTTTGAAGCATGAATGTGTTCTGCAATAACAACATCAACCAATGCTCACAGCAGAGCAGAGGGCAGGACAAAAGTATCTTTTCCACGTAGAATGTCAGAAAAACAAAATAATTTGAAACCTGGCGTTTCAACTAACGTGACAATTTTACATCCGGTACCTAAATGGTAAATGGTGCATTTATATAGCACTTTTATCCAAAGCACTTTACATAAATTGTGCATTACATTCACCCATTCACACACACATTCATACACCAATGGCAGAGGAAACCATGCAAGGCACCAACCTGCTCATCGAGAGCAATTAGGGGTTCAGCGTCTTGCTCAAGGACACTTCGACATTAACTCTGGGGGAGCCCGGGATCGAAACTGGGAACCTTGCAGTACCCATCTGGCCGCTGTAGTGGCCACTCTACCCCTGAGCCACTGCCGCTCCAAAATGCCGGCAAACTTCCCACAAATTTCCCATAAATTCTCAGTCGATTTTAATCTTTTCACACACCGTGCTTGTAAATTATTTTCCCAGTTCACGTTACGTGTAGGCTATCATTTTTTTGGGGGGAAAATAAGAGTGAAATACTTGTATATTTTTTGTAGAAGTATTTGTAGTGATTTGTACTTGACCATGGCAGCTGAAGACACGTTGCACCAGCCCCGGTTTATAGACTGCCTCCCAAAGCCTGGAAGGATGATTTTTTTCTGAGATTGGCTAGTTCGTTGTTAGGCCAACCGGACGAAAATGGTGTAACTTCATCACTCAGACATTCGCGTTCATATGGATTGTCCTGCTGTTGTATTACAGATTGTTGTGTCCAAAACCGTTCCTATTTTTTTTTATATATTATAATAAAACATTGTGAAAATAGCTGATCTACAAGCTCATGAGTTGCACCGCAACACGTTGTGAACTTGTAGATCAGCTATTTTCACAACTTTTGTGTGACACTCTTGTATGACAAATTATGGCATTCATATACGAAGAAACGTACGGAAAATAAATAGGGAGATACAAGGTTTCTGCCCGACAGCGACGAGCTGAAAAATGCATTGTAATGCCTCTGACAGGCGTTTCAGATAGGCATAAGGGATTTTCGTGACTAACGTCAGGTTTTGAGATATTCCGAATTTGAGTCTTCAGAACGATTCCATCACTCTCCCATCCTCACTTCACACACTGATACACCCTTGAGTTCTCAGAGCAGACCATCTGCTCTAGACAGGGATTCATCAAATCTCTGCAGGCATTTTGCTGAAAGACCCTGCACTCTCTAGAAACTTCCATATTTGCACATTTGAGGACGTGAAACAATTTCTGTTGTCTTTCAAATATTTGTTTATTTAATCCATTAAGACCCGAGGCCGATTCTGCAAATGTCTTCCATATCAGTGTTTCTCAAACTTTTTCATATCAAGGACCCCCAAAATTATATGTATTTGGCCGCATCTCAAAATATTTAGTTCCAGGGACCCCCTGAAGCAAAGATTTGAGTTAAAAATGTTCGCTGTAATTAAAACATTAAATATATTCAAAGATTTGTCACAAACTTTCAAGATAAAAAAAAAAATAGCAGATCTACAAGCTCATGAGCTAAGTATACATGTATCTGCAATGTTTATAATAGCCAACCAATGTGCTACAGTATATATAGCTAAAATCTAAAATGATACAGATGCTTTCCCGTTTTAATGGATTTAACACTAATTTTACTATGGACTACGAATGTACCCTGCGTTACCCTGGTTAAAAAGGCACAAATCAATATTGTTGTGTACATGCATGGTTAGACAGTGAATACTATAAACAAGCAGTACAGTTTCCATTGTGGCTAGTGAAGAAAGTACAGCACGTCTCAAATGATATTATTCACTTAGAGTTGGTGGTTTTGCCATGTGGAGAGAGCATGTAGACATTGTTGGAACATTCAACATAGAGCTGACCATAACTGAAGCACTGTGACTGGAGGTTGAGGCCACATGCGTAGATAGTAATTTTTGGGCAGAATATTTGTATGGGTTGAAATATAGCCTAATAGCCTAATACACTGTTTGTCAATGCCGCTTCCACAGACTACCAGGGCTCCAAATGGACCCATACAAGTCTGTAACTTTTTGGTTCCGTTTGTACCCTCTCAGAGTTAAATGAACACTCCAGATAAAAAATGTTTTTTTATTTTTTTTATTTTTTGAAGTATCAAATGGGGGTCTGTGGACTAATGCATATCAAACTGGGGGTCCTTGACATTTTTTAAAGGTTGAGAATCAGTGGCCTAATATATGATATGATGGTTTGAGAATTGGAAACTTGGCATATACTACTGTGGGGATGTTCATAGAAAAGTTGTTAATGTCAAGCAGCTGTTTTGGAGTGGGTACTGGGTATGTGTGTGCCATGCCATGTTTGAGCCGTTTTGGCAAACTGTA
The DNA here is from genome assembly GCF_963454915.1 of Gymnoscopelus microlampas. NCBI lineage: Eukaryota > Metazoa > Chordata > Actinopteri > Myctophiformes > Myctophidae > Gymnoscopelus > Gymnoscopelus microlampas. The sequence goes on along the minus strand of NC_139951.1, from coordinate 34,531,600 downwards.
CGTGTATGTGTGTGTCACTTCGTGCCGCGCTATGAGCTTGTAGATCTGCTATTATTTGTGAAAATGTGTGCAAATCTTTGAAAATATATAGTTTTTAAAGCAAACATTTTTAACTCAAATATTTGCTTCATGGAACAACATATTTTGAGATGGAGGTCGGCAGCCAAACACATATAATTTTGGGGATCCTTGGCATGAAAAAGAATTAGAATCGCCCTGAGGTCTTAATGGGTTTATAATCTCTGTCGTAGTTTGGGATCCCAGAGACTTCATTTCTAATTCCACAGCCAAGGTATAGCGTCTTGAGTTTTCAGCCTCCAGAGAAGTATGTATGTCGGTTTATCTGTCCGCCTGACCTGTCTCATAGAGTTATAAAGTTTCATCTACTCACATTATGGGGTATGCACAACGTGGGGTCCTTGAAGGGGTTCCAGGGGGCCGCCAGCGAAATGTGCCAATATAACTTCAAAATCAGTTTAACCACTTTAACCCTATTTTATACTACTGCTACTACTGCTATTCCTCAATACTCTACAACACTCTGGATGTTATTGTGCCATCTCCATCTCCTCTGTGTTGTCCCTAATCCCGTCCTTCTCTTTGCATGGGTCCTCCCTCCTACTCTTTTCCTGTAACTGAGAGTTATGGCGGTCCTTGAAATTAAACCGTTTGAGAACTGCACTAAACTGACCTGCCAGGCTGCTCTCACGGCGGCTTACAGGTCACGGGATGTGTGTGAATTAGCACAAAGTCACTAAAAACCAAAAAAGTAACAAACCCTCACCGTGGCAGCCTTCATTCCTATTGCGCGGTTTCTGTTATATACTCTGCAGACTCCACCCTTCCATTACCAATTAACCAACCACAGTATAAAAGCAATCCACCCAAGATGCTCCCAATGTACAAATCAGCTAACAGCCACCGCTCAATCAGATCTTCAGGCACCAATCATCCCCCCATAACAGCATCTTCCTGTGCAGATAAACAAAAAAGATATTAAAGAGATTCCAGTCACAACAGAATGTGCACCTTCTGTGTGGCTGGGAATCTACACATGTTACAACCAACTATTCATTTAAATATGAATGTGTACCATAAACTATATCCTACTGCTGAACTACAACTTAAATATTTGGGGAAAATAATTCTGCAAGAGGCTACACAGAGTGACACTAGAATGATGCGCAGTATTTCTCTACAACAGAAGTCATTATGGCAAACAACCAAAATCATATCACACACAGCTAAAATAATACTTGGGCTTTGCGTTTAGCCCAAGCAAACACAGGACGCTATGCAGCAGAGCCTGTAAACGGCATGCACTTTACTGTACTGGCAAGCTGATGTTGATGCCAAACCAATCTGTATTGTGCTCAGAAATCCCCGCTTGATGGAGCACCGCAAAAAGCCCACTTTGGTTTTGTTCATTTGACATGCTAAAAATGTAATTAGAAACAAATGCACACACGCACGCACACACATGCACGTGCACACACACACACACACACACACACACACACACACACACACACACACACACACACACACACACACACATGCGCGTGCACACACACACACACACACACACACACACACACACACACACACACACACACACACACACACACACACACACACACACACACACACACACACACACACACACAAACACACAGGCATAGAAAGACAGAAAACATACAGGATTCACTTGGTGGTGGTCAGGAGGAAACAGGACTCCATTATTGAGGTCAACTGTCATCCTTCACCTTATGAAATGGCTCCCAAGGTTAGTGCAGGGTCCACTCACCGGTCAGGAAGCAGATGCCTTTTCCAGGGTTCAACGGCCACCCTTGAACCACTTAAATGGTTCCCATGGCGACCGTAGCGGCGATGGCTGGTGTTATCCAGTGTTAAGTGGTTCACAGACCCACTTGCAGCTCGTGCTACAGGTGGAAACAGGGATGTGCAGAGAACGTTATTAGAGGGGCAGGGGCTGCAATTTTCTAAAAGGGCACTTTCGGCCAGAATGAAATTTCTGTTTTGACATTTCTATCCTGAAAATCCATCTATCCTTTTTACGGGTAAAAGGTCAGGGGCTCAAGCCCCCTTTGATGTCAGTCTGTGCACGTGCCTGGGTGGAAAACCAGCCATCACTGTCGGGCGGAAGCCGTGTACAGTATGTCCAAAACTGTTATTTATGAGGATATGGGGGGGGGGGGGAGTGTTCTAATGCAGTGGTTTTCAACCAGTGGTCCGGGGACCACCAGTGGTCCTTGGGGGGTACCAGGGGGTCCCCAGCGAAATTAGTTAACACGCGTCACAATCATTTTAACCATTTAACTTTGGCAATTCAAAAATAGCAGAGCACAGAGTGCCGCGCTATGAGCTTGTATATATGTGTGCATATCTTTGAATATTTATATATTTTTAAAGCGAACATTTATAACTCAAATCTTTGCTTCTGGGGGTCCAGAAGCAAAGTGTGTCCCTGGCACAAAACATCAGATGGGGGTCCGCGGCCAAATGTATATCAATTTAGGGGTCCTTGGCATGAAAAAGGTTGAAAACCACTGTTCTAATGGATACAAAGCAGTTATTATTATTTAGTCACAAGCTTGTTAATACGTTTCATTGGTTCAATATAGACAGACTTATCCACTTTCACTTTGACTTAAACAAATACCCAAATAGCAAAAAGAGCAGATCTACAAGCTCACAATGCGTCACTGACCTTGTAGATCTGCTATTTTCAAATGATTTTTATAAATTTCATACATTTGAAAACTTGTGAAATGGGTACTTTCTACTTTTGGTACTTTAAGTACATTTTGATAGCAATATTTTTTTACTTTTACTCAAGTAAATTTAAAATTCCGGACTTTTACTTGTAACAGAGTATTTCTCCATTGCAGTATTGATACCTTTACTTAAGTAAAACATTAAAGTACTTTTCCCACCACTGGATATAAACAGATTATGCAGGTAGAGAAGGAAGGTGCTCATACATACTGTAGTGCTAGAGGGCAGTGTGGAGTCAGGTTGAGTTGGTCTGGATTCAGTCTATCCTAATGCCTGACTGTGTTCAGTGTGTTGGGCACCAAAACATAGCCTATCTACAAGCTCAAAGCATGCTGTGCTGCTACGCATAGTGAGCTTGTAGATCAGCCCTTTTCGGTGTGTGACACCAGTGCGCAGCTGAGTATAAATCACCTATGATCATTTACAAGATACTTCTTAGCAGTGGTTTATTTAGAAAAATGCTGAATCTAATTTATGCTAATTTATTTAAGTCGGCACTTAAAAGGCGACAGTTATGGATTGTTTGTTTGTGACAATGAACCCGATTCAGAGGTGGCTGTATATATGCATGTATTCACTCACAGGACCAAGGATGACATCCACACACACACATGCTGTAGGCCAGTGGCTCTCAAAGTGGGGTCCGGGGACCCCTAGGGGTCCTTGGGGGTTGTTCCAGGTGGTCCCCAGCTAAATTTGGTCCCCATCACAATCATTTTAACCATTTTATCCCGATTTTATATGTTGGCTATTGAATAAATAGCAGATATACAAGCTAATCTTGAAAGTATTGGAGAGAAAAAAACACACAAATATTCTCTTCTGGGGGTCCCTGGCACAAAACTTTTTTTTAGATAGGGGTCCTTGACATGAAAAGGTTTGAGAACCAGTGCCGTAGGCCTACCGGTAACCAGAATGTGTTGTAGTGTGAGCCTTCACCTTCCCTGTCATGTCTAATTTGTCGAAAGGCAGCTCAACCATGATAGGAAGTGAAAGGCAGCCCTGTCATTAATGTTTCCATCCTGAAGGAAATGTGCTGTTGCCCGCCTGCGGATTTGTACCCAATTCTTTCCATCTCCCCTTACGTTCTCCCTTCCAGATGTCCTTGACATTGGCTGACATATATGCGTGTGTGTGTGTGTGTGTGTGTGTGTGTGTGTGTGTGTGTGTGTGTGTGTGTGTGTGTGTGTGTGTGAGAGAGTGTGAGAGAGGTACATGTGAGAAAGAAATTAATCAAAATTGAAGATTGAAATATTTGCATGTAACTATACACACTTGTCCCTATACTAAAATAACGTGGTTTGTCTCTGCTCGGCTGATTGCAGTCAGGTCAGACACACACACACACACACACACACACACACACACACACACACACACACACACACACACACACACACACACACACACACACACACACACACACACACACACACACACACACAGCCTTCCCTCACACAGAGGCTTGTCTTACTGGTGTTTACACAAGGCGTATTGCTATCAGTCTGTGGTCCGTTCCACAGCAGCCCGTGGCGTGCAGCCTGGCACACGGCCTCGCAACACTTTAAGGAGTGATTTATGCATCGCATTGACGCGATGCAGTGTGAGCTTGCAGATCTGCAATTTTTTGGGTGAGTGGCGCCGGCGGACAACCAAGTATAAATCAGGTTTAGTCACAGTCTGTGGCAACATCTGTCTGCACACGCATACAGTATGCAAGCACGCACGTATGCACGTATGCACGTATGCACGTATGCACGTATGCACGTATGCACGTATGCACGTATGCACGAAAACTTGAGTTATTAGTTACTTTGTAGATTTAGATTATAATAAAAAAATATACATTAACCACTTCAAGCCCTATATATACTGTACTTCGGCTATTTGATCTACAAGCTCACAGCTTGTAGATCTGCTACTCTCAAAAGATTTATATACATTTTTTGGGTACTTGAAGTACATTTGATGCCAATACTTTTGTACATTTGTACCACAGACATGGCAGTTGAACTCATAGAATGGTTTCCAGTTGTGGTGTTTTTCAATTAGCAGTAGAAACCGTCAAACCAATGTGGCTAGGTGGCTGCCAGGACCCCCTGCCTGTCCGTCCTCCACAACTCAACACCAGTGTTGCCATGTCTGCTTTTTATACGCGACTTTGGGCTTGTTTTTCTGTAAATTTGCTTGTAAATATTGGTAGTTGCTTATCTGTGTTGCTCCCTAAATGTTGTTTGAACCAGTGGTTCTCATACATTTTCACGTCAAGGACCCCCAAATTAATATGTATTTGTCCACCGATCCCCCCATCTAAGAAATATTCTGTGCCAGGGACACCAGATTTGTGTTGTTAAATTGTTAAAATATTCTAAATGTTTCACTTTTTTTCCCGAGATTTTCTTTTGAAAATAGCAGATCTATAAGCTCATAACGCGCTGCATCACGACGCGAACTTGTGACCTTGTAGATTGTCTATTTTCAAATAGCCGATGTACATTATATATAGGTTTAAAGTGCTCATGTGGCCTAGTCACTTCTTTTGGGCTTGTTTTCTTAAACCTGGTTGCTTATTTCTCTCGCAAAATCTGGCAACACTGAACTTTCACTCTCTGCTCCTACATCTAGAGCTATGGTTCTCAACCTGTGGGCAGGGGCCCACTGGTGGGTCGTGAGGGTATTGCAAGTGGACCCCAAAATAATTGGCAGAACACTAAGATTCTAATGACAATGTAACACATTAATATTAAAAAAGTGATAACAATAAGTAAGAACTTAAGGTAGGCTATACTATGTAGGTTCCATTTAACACAATCAATGTGATTGATCATTCAAATAACATGCTCTGAAAATGCACACAGTCCACCCGTCAGATGGGTGGACCACAAACGCTTTCAAGATTTTCAAGTGGGCCCTGATCCAGAAAAGGTTGAGAACCACTGAGCTAGAGGACTGTGTCTCAACGTCAGGTCCAGGGACCACCATGGTCAGGGTCTGTAACGTTGAGAGTGCATGTACAAATCTGCATGCTCAACAACAACAAGGCGCATTGTGATGTGTTGTGAACATTTTCTATTTTCAATCTACAAGTATAGGCCTTATGTCACTGAGACTGATTTATATGTGTGTGCCTGCATGCTTGTGTGTCAGAGATCAAGCATAACCATTGGCTATCTTAACCACTTCAGTTTCTATGTCTCACAGGGAAGGCATAACAATACATGAAAATGGCAAATTTCCATATAGATAACATACCTGTAATATATATATATTACAGTTATGGTATGGTATGTTATCATTCATATATATATATATATATATATATATATATATATATATATATATATATATATATATATATATATATATATACATACACACACACACACACACACACACACACACACACACACACACACACACACACACACACACACACACACACACACACACACACACACAAAGAGATGACATTTCAGCAGGGGAAGATTAATCTTTAAAATGGATCAGTGGCTCCTGAGCTGGGAGGTGGCCCTGCACGCCGCGGGCTGCTGTGGAACGGACCACAGACTGTTGGCAATACATGTTATGTAAACACCAGTAAGACAAGCCTCTGTGTGAGGGAAGACTGTGTGTGTGTGTGTGTGTGTGTGTGTGTGTGTGTGTGTGTGTGTGTGTGTGTGTGTGTGTGTGTGTGTGTGTGTGTGTGTGTGCGTGTGCGTGCGTTTATCGAACTCTCAAACTCACTCAGTGTACATAAAAGATATGAAAAGTTATCAAAAGCGTGAGTTTTCGGAATACAGTGTGACAGTTGCGAAGCGTCAAACTTCCATGTTTCACCGCCAAACCGGAAGTGAAAATAGCCGATCTAAAAGGTCAAGTTATTCTTTTTTTCACCCTTTTTTTCGCTTATGAACTGACTGAGCTTAGTATATATCAGTTGATTGAATTTGGCTTCCTTAGGCTTTAGAGTAAAATGTAGTTTACCGTAAAATCTCTGCTATACATGGATGACCTAGTGAGTACAGTTTCTCCAGTTGGTAACTGTAAATATATACTGAAATGTGAATAGCAATTTCTTATTGGGTGGTATCCAGTAGCATGTGTTATACTGCAATTTGACAACTGATACTTCATGTTGAAGAAAGTCCTGATGCTTGAGGCCACATTTCATCATCGGATGTTGGGCTGAACCACTGTAGCATCCCCGGGCAGGGTTACGCCACGAATGATTCAATTCAATTCAATTTTATTAAAGTGTCAAATCACAACAAGTTGTCTCAAGACACTTTATGATGACACAATCCAAAGTATTAAACGGATTTAACTGACTCTTTTGTTGTATCTGTCTTGGTTTGTGGCCTCTACTAGGTATTCCAAATACAAAAAGCCCCGGGTCAAATCCGGCGACCTGGGAACGGTCTCCACCAGGTATTCCTAAACGTAACCTCAGTAAACTATGCCTAAACCTAACCATATTCCTAAAGGTAACCTCAGTAAACTATGCCTAACCGTAGTCCTAAACCTAACCTCAGTAAAACTATGCCTCCTTGCTCAAGGACAGCTTGACACATGGCTGAGGCCTGGACTCAAACTTGGGAGCTCTGACTTCCCAGGCAGGCTCTCTAACCAGGGAACATGGAATATATTTATGTATATACTTATTTATTTATGAACGAGTACTGTACATGCTGTTGTCCTGTACCTCCATCAAATAAAATGAAATGTAATAAAATAAACTGGTGTTAAATAGCTGGTGGAAAAGAGAAGTAAACAGGCACTGATAAATACATCACAGTTTCGTGAACTTATGAGGAAGAGAATCAAACTGATGGTGGAGGTTGAATTAACTCAAGTCAAATAGCCAGTTTGTCAAGAGAGAAAGAACTCTGTGTAAATCATGCTGTACAGTAGAATGTCCATGTTGCAAGTGTGAAGTGTGTGAGGTTGCGTGACAAGGAAACAAATACATTTTCCAAAGGTTTCCCCTTTCTCTCTCTGTATCTTGTTCCATCTGTGAACATCAAGTTGAATATCTAGTTTTGGATAGACAATGGTCTAATTGTACAGTACAGTACTCAAGTACTGTATTTAAGTACACTTTTTAGGTATTTTTACTTTACTGGAGTATTTCATTTTGACCAAGAAGTCTGTGCCCAATATATTACGGTCCCTTGCCTGCTTTTGGGTACCGACCCACTGGTTGAGAAAGAGTGCCGTAGAGCAAGGGTCTTCAATGTTTTTTCCACCGGGGAACTTGTTTTCAGCTTCACCCAGATGAGTGCTGCCCACATAGAAGCGCGGAGGAGGAAGCAGTTCAAATCAAATCAAACTTTATGTATAGATTACATTTACATAAAACCAAAGATTGCCCAAAGTGCTGCACAGAAAGAAACAAAAATATCAAAAAATGTATTTTACATAAGTCGGCCTCCTGGTGGCGCTATAAAAGGCAAATGTGAAAAATGCAGGGCAGGTGTTTTTCCTTGGCCTCTAGGGAGTGTGCGTGCAAAGTTTCTGCCAGATCGGTGCAATTATAGTTAAAAGCGCAAATCGGCCTGTTATAGCGACACCATGAGGCTGATTTAAAAAAATTCAAGTGACATTTCTTCCTCTGCCTAGTAGGAATCGCAAGCTGCGTTCAGGATTTGAGGCATTGTGTTCAAAACGGAGCAATCCTGCAATCTTTGGGAGCCAATCTTAGCCAATCAGGATGGAATCTGGAAAATCGGACAGATCCGTGTTGATCACATCACTATAGAGATACTGTGTACCGATTTGCGTGTTTTTTGGACAAAATCTGTAGGAGTAATATCCAAAAATGTGTTTTGCAGAAGTCGGCCTCATGGTGGCGCTATGACAGGCTGATCTGAAAAATGTGGGGAAGAGGTTCTGCTGTGGCATCCAAGGAGTGTGTGTGCACAGTTTCACAGCGACCGGGCCAACGGTGGCGGAGATTAGCTGGTCACAGACAGAAGGACGGACGGACACACGGACGGACGGACGGACAGGGGGTAAAGCCGCTCTCACACGCAAAAAAATAAAATAAATCACATGCTCTTGTTTTGTCTTTATTCCTAATAAGTATAAGAATAATAACAATAAAACAGTTTGAATACACTTGGGGTGTATTTTCTAACCTTCATGATTTTACAGAATTATAGGTACGACCCGCGGGGCGGGTTGAGCCATAGATTTATATATGGGTTCGCGGGGCGGGTTGAGGTGGGTTGGGTTCCGTGGCGGGGCGGGGCGGGGCGGGGCGGGGCGGGGCTCAGTGACGTCATGTTGTAGTTTTCAAACCACCGCGGTGAGAGGGTGATCACCAAAAATTGTAGCATGCGCCCCCCTTAAGCCCTAAGCCCAGAGACATGGCCACCTCTCAGAAGAGGATCCCTCCTCCTCCTCCTTCTGTTCATCCTCCTCTGCTTCTCTCTCAGTGTTGCCATGTCTGCTTACTACAGTATAAGCGACTTTGGGCTTGTTTTTCTGTGAAGTTGCTTGTAAATTATTCATGTCAAGTCGCTTTTTTTGGGCTTGTTTGTAGTGCTTATTTGGCAAGGACCCCCAGATTAATATGTATTTGTCCGTGGGGCCCCCATCTGAAAATATTTTGTGCCAGGGACCCCCACATAAGATGTGTGCTGTTAAAAAAATATATTTTTTAATAACACATCTACAAGCTCACAAT
>NC_139951.1:34497113-34517113 GCF_963454915.1 Gymnoscopelus microlampas | reverse complement strand
TCTCAGACCTTCACATTCTTTCATTTGACAGAAGGTACATCAACACATGGATACAGAGGGATGCCACAACTGCAGCTGAGTGATAATGTGAAAGACATGCATGACAGTCTGAGGTGGTTAACTGTTCATCAGAAATATAAAAGTCACACAGTCTCCAAAGGTATTATATAAAATAAATATGTCCCATGAAAACATGGGAAATGGACGTCTCTGAGGTCTCGCATGCGTGACCGTGCCCTTATCGCCATACACATTCAGGGGAACAGATATACAGCCTCTGTCATCATGGCATGCTTTTATCAGTTTCTTTCTGAATGTGTGTGGGGATGGCTGGTCCTGTGTGCATTTATGAATTCGGTGCACACAGGATGTGCAGTCAAACCTAGCACTGAGCGCAATTACTTTGACTTTGGCCAGGTGTGTATGGATGGATGGTTGGTGCAGAAAGGAGGAAGGCACAGATGGAAGGAGACAGCAGAATGAGTATTGGACTTGAGAAGAGAAGAGAGACAATGACAGCTATACTCCATTTTACCACATGAACCCATACTGTCCCTATTCTGGGGGAAATAGCAGATCTACAAACATGAATATTGGCTATTTTCGTTTTGTTTTTCGTTCACAATGGAGGTGCCCAGAAGGGGCTCAACTGGCTGACTGAGTGGCAAATTATTTATAGGGAACATCAAGTGGTCTTTATCTTTATGAATGGAAGCCTGACCTTGGAGGTTAAAAGGGCCCTGGCTGAAAATACTGGAAATGAAAATGTCTTAACCCCATGAACCCTAGTGTCCCTATATTCTGGGGCGAACATAGCAGATCTACAAGCTCACAACGTGAGCTTATAGAGCGGCTATTTTCGGAAGATATTTAAGGCACAGCGAAAAACAGGAAGGGGCTTAATATAGAGCCCTGGGGGACTTCGGTCCGCTAAGTATAGGGTTTAAGTGGTTAAATGTCCATCTCTGCTTGGAACCATTTATGCCTTCGGGAAATCGCTGATCATCAGATAAGTGGGCAGACAACAGATTGGCAGATCGAGACTATATTATTTGAGCCTTTGAGTTCCATGAAAAATCACATCTGTGGCTCTGGTCCTGGAAATAGGAACATGCTGTGAGTGCAACATGGCTTAACTTAATTATACAAGCGTTTTATCATTATTAATATTAGTTTGATAATGTTAGGGTTTGTCAGTAAAAACAAACAGTCTCAGGGAGGCAGAGAGATACAGAGAAACAGAGAGAAGATGGGAAAAAAAGGAAAGGGAGAGAGCTCATTGTCTCTCCCTGTCTGACTCTGTGAGCATCAACAGACTCGGTTGAGCGAGTCTCCAAATGTTTAGATAGGCGTGGCCCTTAACATCCAAATAATATCCTCGGGAGAACTGCAGCGTATTGACATTGGCCATGCCTATATCCATTTACAATCATGACACAGATAAGACTCTGGGGTGATTGTTATTGACGATGCACAGTATATGCGTGTGACAGGGGAATTATAGACATGGCATGCATCTCATTCCTGCTAGGGCTCTGCATGGCTCCATTTGTACCACTCCTGTTAGCATGGAAATCGATGGCATAAGGTGTGTGTGTGTGTGTGTGTGTGTGTGTGTGTGTGTGTGTGTGTGTGTGTGTGTGTGTGTGTGTGTGTGTGTGTGTGTGTGTGTGTGTGTGTGTGTGTGTGTGTGTGTGTGTGTGTGTGTGTGTGAAAGAGAGAGAGAGAGAGAGAGAGAGAGAGAGAGAGAGGGAGAGAGATAGAGAACATATTTCCTACATACCTCCCTTCATGCCCCAGCCCTCCCCATCTCTCTTCCCCTTTCGCCTGCTCTCTCAGCTTCTCCCTCCCACTTTGTGCGACAGTGCCTCTACCAGTGCACTCCTCTCCCTCTCTCTCTCTGCTCTCCCTCTCCCTCTCTCTCTCTCTCTCTCTCTCTCTCTCTCTATCTCACTCACTCACTCACAAGCGCTTCTCACCCTCTGGCACTCTCCCTCTCTTAAGTGAACGAGGTGTGGGGGGGTGGGGGGTTCCTCTCCGTAGCCAGCTGTAGCTTTACCGTGATCCTCACATCTTTCTTCATCATTCCGCAGATGTTCCGCGGCTTGCTTATCTCCTGGAAAAGTCCATTTGTCAGCCGCCGTCTCAGACACGTGGGTCTTGGACACAATCAAGGTGCTTAGGGGGAGAGGGAACAGGAGAGAAGTTTTAAGCCTCCGTCCAAAGCTCCTTTCTATTCAATCTGGGCACCGTGGATGTATTGACTTTGTGTTGAGAGACTATTTATTTATTCATCAATGGCAGGGGTTTTACCACACAGCAGCGGAGGAGGACACCTTTGATTTTCTTTTGCCTCAAGCTCTGGCTTATAATTTGGGTTATTATTACTGTATTTCATAATTATTTCATAACTCAGATGCTCTTTGGGAGTGCATACAGTAGGACTTTTATGGAGCATGAAATGTTTGTAGTACAGTATGTGTGAAGTTTGGATGACCCAAGTGAGCGAAAGCATGGCTGATAGCCAGAGACCAGGAGTTAAGTGTTAAAGCCCACTTTCCCGGCACACTGTCAAGGTAAGCAAAGACGGAGCACACTTTCTCTCTGTGAGGTATTCCCACACACAGTTACACACACTGCTAGGGAGGGGCTCACACATACACACAATAAGCAGAGGTATACTTGAATGTCTCAAAAGTGGGGTCCAGGGACCTTCAGGGTTACTTGAAGCTGGTCCAAATGGACATGTACACATTAAACCAAATGGACCATTTGGTATAATGTATACACTCTTAGAGTAATGGGGTTCCTTGAAATTAAAAAAGTTTGAGAACCACTGGTCTACAAGTTAACAATTACATGTGTGCGCACGCACACACACACACACACACACACACACACACACACACACACACACACACACACACACACACACACACACACACACACCATACACACACACACACACACACACACACACACACACACACACACACACACACACACACACACACACACACACACACACACACACACACACACACACACACTGTAGACTAATGTGTCAATGCTTATCTGCAAGAGCAAGTCCGATAATTAGGAGGGGAAGATTTTGGATGTGATATTGACCCTATCTTGTTCAGTCTGTGGTGCGTTTGGCACCATGGCAGCCACAGGGTCCAAGGGCAGAATACTTTAACGATGATTCCTGTCTGAGCCTCAACAGCTCAGCATTTGTCTCTCTACAAAGAGAGAGACTTTTGACTGAGGCACAGTCTGTGTTTCATCAACAGGATTGGTCCAATTTCATTCTTCTTTTTTGGGGGGCGGGGGGGGGGGGGGGGGGGGGGGGGGGGGGGGGGGGCAATGTCTAGAAATTAATATGCTGTATATCTTGTGTGGAAATAGAGCATTTGCAGAAATCAGGGTAGATTTTGAAGAAAAGGTTTATAGAGTCAAACTACATCATCTACTGTGTGCGCCGTCAAAGGAAGAGTGCATGTGTTTCTGCATTAACTGACTGAAATCTCTATTTGATTACATAAGTGACCTCGCACATAAAATATTATACTGCCTCCAAATTTACTTTACTTTTTACAGCACATGCTAAACATTTTACAGAATATTGGTATGATCTACAGTAGCTGTTCTAAGTCTTTCACCTGTAACATATGTTTTGTTTCTAAAAACATATACTGAAAAGTTGTCTGTAGCCTTTTTTACTGATAATTCATGACTTTGAAGGTTTTTACATTTACCGTTTAACGTGTCACAAAATAATTATCCAGAAGGAACTAGTTCAGTTGTGTTGTTGGCAAGCATGGATATGTGACATCTTGTAAGTGTCTGAAGTGTTAATTATATCATATTCTCCAAAGACATCATTCCTACAATGGTCACACCCTGTTAAAGGACTTACACACAGTAGGTTTAACCATTAAATGAGAACACTTTCACAGTTAAATTTACTTAAGATGTTAATGTATACCATGAGTCAGGAGGCCAGCTGAGGTCAGAGACAGGGGTTCAGTTGCCATATCAGAACATCCTAAATCACATATGTCAGTCTAACCAGTGTCTGCGCTCTGTTAGTTTCCAGTAATATACGCAATGTGATTACGCTTTACTTTCAATAAAACTGTAATTGCATTGACCTTAGCTAGAGGCTGTTACGTGAGCTGTTACGTGAGTTGTTCCCTGAAACGGAGCTTAGAGGTGGAATTTGCTCTCTCTTAAGAGTACTCAACAAGGCTATAACAAATCTTAGGCCTTTAGCAGGCAGGCAGAAGCATCTGCAAAGAATCATGCACACATTAGACGGATGTAATTAAAAAAAGAGGAGAAAAAAAACTCTTAACTAATTGCAAAGATTATGATATTTAGTGATTCTTATGAGATATAATTGAAATGGCCACGTTTTTCAACTTTTCCCTTAGAAGAATTTCTAAGGGAAAAGAATTTCAGTTCCTTTGACTTTCCTCTCATCTGTAATTCTGTCTAATTCCATCTATCCCCTGTTCTGCTCCAACCATCCATCCAGCGATGACCACAGTGTCCATGGAGCCCCTGACGGTGCTGCTGGAGGGGGTCCTCAATGCCACCGACCCACCTCCGGACCTGCCCCCGTCCCACGAGGACATGGCCACCACCTTCACCATCGGCACCATCCTGTCCATCATGTGCCTGGTGGGCGTCACCGGGAACATCTACACCCTGGTGGTCATGTGTCACTCCATGAGGGTGGCGGCCTCCATGTACATCTACATCATAAACCTGGCCTTGGCGGACCTGCTGTATCTGCTCACCATCCCCTTCGTGGTCTGCACCCACTTCCTCAAGGGCTGGTACTTCGGGGACGTGGGATGCCGCGTCCTCATCAGCATGGACTTCCTGACCATGCACGCCAGCATCTTCACGCTGACCGTCATGAGCACCGAGCGCTACTTCGCCGTGCTCAAGCCACTCGACACGGTCAAGCGGTCGAAGAGCTACCGCAAGGCCATCGCTCTGGTGGTGTGGCTTGCCTCCCTGGTCCTCACGTTGCCCATGATCGTGACCATCCAGCTGTGGACGGGGGGCGATAAGGCCCTGTGCTTGCCCACCCTGTCCCCGTACTCCTACAAAATTTACATCTCCTTCCTGTTCTGCACCAGCATCGTGGCCCCGGGGCTCATCATCGGTTATCTGTACATCCGGCTGGCGCGCACTTACTGGATCTCGCAGACGGAGACTTTCAAACAGACAAAGAAACTGCCAAATCAAAAGGTTGGTGCATGACCTCTTCATACACTAATTATTCATAGCTTTCAGGCTATAGTTCAGGCAGACACACTCGAGAGGCATGGTCACATGCATGTGTGCACCACTTTGTGGGTTATGTAACTGTGATGTGTCAACCAGCTGACCAATTTGGCAGCTTATTTAAATACACTTCATTCCACTGTTGCTCCTCTTGCTGTCACATACCAGCACACGTTGGTACAGTATGTGCTTATCTGTGCCCACCAGTGCCACCTATATAGCACTGTTATCCAAAGTGCTTAGATTACATTACGCGTATTACATAGATTGTGCATTACATTCACTCATTCACGCACACATTCATACACCGATGGCGGAGGAAACCATGCAAGGCACCAACCTGCTCATCGGGAGCAATTAGGGGTTCAGCGTCTTGCTCAAGGACACTTTGACACTAACTAATCGAACTGGGAACCTTGCGTTTGCCACCTGGCCGCTCTACCGGCCACTCTACCCCTGAGCCACTGCCGCCCTAGTTTCAATGGTGGCGGTATAAATAAATAGATTTATCACTAATTTAGTGACCATGTCCACCACTAACTGCACTCTCTGCTGTGTTCTCCCTATAGGTTCTGTACCTCATCTTCACCATTGTGCTCATCTTCTGGGCCTGCTTCCTGCCTTTCTGGATCTGGCAGCTGCTGGGCACGTTCCACACCTCGCTGCAACTGTCCTCCAAAGCTAAACGCAACATCAACTACTTGACCACCTGCCTGACCTACTCCAACAGCTGCATCAACCCTTTCCTCTACACGCTGCTCACCAAGAACTATAAGGAGTACCTGAGGAAGCACCAGCGCTCCTGGACCGCTGGCAGCTACTTCAACCGGAGGAACCGCTTCCAGCGCTCGCCGCGACGCTCGCCGTCCTCCAGCAGCCAGCAGTGCACCGAGAGCTTTGTGCTCACGCACACCGCATCCCTGCGCACCCACAACAGCAGTCTGTGAGAGGTAGGGCCAGCTGATTGTGATTATCTTTATTGTCACTCATTTTAATTTGTATCACTTATGTGAGTTGTTAGGAATGCTAATATTAACCACTTTCAACCTATTTTGAACATGTCATCATAGGCACAACATTTCAAAACTTTCTAAAACATTTAGGATTAGCCCATATCTACAAGCATTGTGAGCTTGTCGAGCCACTATTTTCGTTATTCTTTGTACGAAGATAGGGCTTAGGGATAGTTCACCCCCAAAATTACATTTTTTCTTTCGATTAGTCGCATTCCTAAGGCAATATTTTGATGACAGGCAGCGGTTCCGGTATAGGAGACACAAAGAGTCTCCTACCGGCCTACTGGTCCGCTGGCCATCAAATTATTGGCTTAAAAGTGCGACAAAAACAAAAAAAATATCCTTGAATTCAATTCTCCATGGGGTGACTAATCGATAGAAAAAAAGTTATGTTTCGGGTGAACTATCCCTTTAAGTGGTTATGGCAGTTTTCGAACAACAGTTGACCACAACATTCCTGATCAAATCTTAAAACTAATGTTCCATAATCCTGCATGTACCCACTGTACTGTACCAGTTCTTCAGCCTGTGTGTGGCTCTGGATGTTTTGGGATTGTTGACTTTGTTAAGAGAGGAACGTCTGATCCTGGGGGGCTAATGCGGCAGTCAGATGGGTTCCATTACTGCGGTTCCCATGTGTAGACATGTCTGTCTACAGGGGAACCCTGAGCTTCCTGATACATTTGTAAACATGTCTGTTATTGACAAGCGGTGCCTCTTTCTTGTTCGTGCACAGAGCCGGGACGAATCTGAGGGAACTTGTGCTTTTATTGGACAACAATAAACATTCAGTCAACTGTTACCCAATTCATACCTGGGAGACATCTAAACATCTGTTCTCCCTTGACCTGTATGTACCTTGAAGCCTCAATTCAAAACTCAATTATGGCACTATACCTGTTGAAAACATCTACTACTACTCGAAGATCGGCTATTTCTGACCATTTCTGAAAATGTTCGAAAAGTTTTGATAAATGTTGAAAATGTTGATAAAAAAAGATTTTCACCTACAATGGCATGCCTAAAGAAGGGATGCGTGGTGTAATCGCTGAACAAGGTTAGTGCATGGAAATTGAGGTCTCAGCATCTTATGACAAATCCTCATCTAAATCTGCCCTCCTCCTGTCTGCCTGGCCACAGTCCACTTTCAACTGTCTGCATTCTTGTCTGTTCAGAGTTCGGTTGCTCTGTCCCTACATGGCAATCGGTAAAAGATTACTCTCCTCTGTTTTCAATGTAGCTTTTTTTTTCTTTTCTGCTCTCCGAGGTGTTTTTTTGTTTGCCTCAATCGCCTGTGTGGCACCCAGTCAAGAGTCACACGGGGGGGGTTATGTCGCGGCCAGCGGAGCTGTTCTTGATTAGGAGGAAACCCGCTGAGGGTTAGTTGCAAGGGCTTCCTTAAGCAGTCTGTGGCTGAAACAATCTGCCGGTGGTGTACGTGTGTCCGTCTGCCTGTGTGCGCGTGGCTGTGTGTGTGCACGCATATCTGCATGCATGCGTGTCAGTGTATCTATGTATTTATCTGGGTGACCGTCTCCAGCTTTATACATTGCAAGCCCTGGTCTTAAGTGTTCCTTGGAGAGGAAACCGGCTGCTTGTGATATGCTGATTGCACTGGAGGGGAAATAAGGGTTGAAGAGCAGGGCTTGGGGGGGTGGGCGGGTGGTCTGAGTACTACTAGGGCACACAAGCACTCCATTTTATGACGCAACTCTGCACTTGTGCTACAGCTGTAGATCACCCGCTCACCGAAAAGGGCAGGATGCAGACACACGTGCACGCATACATGCACAAACACACAACGTTCACAGGAAACCGAAAGTCAATGGTCAAAATGGATAGTGTGCCTTTGACAATGCAGGTCTCCTCAATAAACTTTTAGAGG
The DNA here is from genome assembly GCF_963454915.1 of Gymnoscopelus microlampas. Classification (NCBI taxonomy): domain Eukaryota; kingdom Metazoa; phylum Chordata; class Actinopteri; order Myctophiformes; family Myctophidae; genus Gymnoscopelus; species Gymnoscopelus microlampas. Next base: position 34,508,911 of record NC_139951.1, on the reverse strand, counting down.
TTTGATTTGATTGAGGGATTTGTATGTGTAAGGAGACAGATATACTGCATGAAATACTGTAGCCACTAAAGATATATTGTTTTTTAACAGCAGAAGCAATAACACACTTTTCCACATGGGGTTTTCAACCACTGGTCAGGCTTATGGAAACAATAACACACGTTGTCGTAACCCAGCTAAAGCAGCAGGGGACCTTCTCTGAGTAGTTATCCTTCATTCTCATAACGTCTCTGAGGAAACTATATACTCATACAGCTTGATTATAATATCAGGTTTTCTTATAATTAACCCCATCGGCAAAGAGAACCGATGTCTTTTCATACCTTTGTGGTTTACTTTATTTTGCCTGTGGTTCAAGGCAGTAAACACTACTGTGAGAGCAGTGGTGACCCCCTCGTCTTTGCCCGAGAATGCACCTCGCTGAGTGACAACAACGACCATAATTCACAAGGGCAGAGCACATGGTCCTCCATGTGCATGCACACTTGCACATTGTACCAGCTTTCATTATTTGGAACGGCTAAAAGGGGTAGGAGAGAAAACGTCTCTCCGTGTGCCGAAAGGAAGGGAGAGCGCTCAGTTAAAATCAACCCAAACAACAATCACTCCGGCAAAATGCCCAATACAGACTGAGTCTTAGAAAAACAACACACATCCGCAGATAGAAGCAAATGAAAGACCAGGGAGTCAATCGATTTTTTTACAAAACCATGCAGGCACGCAAGCCCATGGTTTACCACGGATTTGAGAGCAGCTAATTAGAGGTGAAGTGAGCATCCAACCCTCTTAGCTGTTCTAAAATCACGGTAAACCATGGCCCTGCGTGGCTTGTTGCTTTTCTAAAACTGTTACCAAATATGGCAACATGAAAGACATGTCCCACATCACTCTAACTCTTTACTTGAGGGGGCAAATTCATACACGTAATTAACGCTTAACTAATGATACATTTAGGATGAACTCATAAATTAATTCATCATGCATTTATCATGAACTCATCATTAATTCCTGGTCCTCACCATTAATTACTGATAATAACTTGTCTTTCAAATCAAACCCAAATCCTAAGATGTGACTGGAAAATATTGCTCTTGCTACTACTACACTTTTTAAATCAACAAAGCTCAACCTCTTGTGATAAAGATAATTCAGTGCACTTTTAACAACAATTAGTGGGAAGGAGACAACGTGGATGTAGTTTCACCATTTTGTCCCATGCATGCTTTCAATTAAATGTTACATCATTTTCTCAACCAGACACTCACCAAAACATACTGAACATTTGCTTTATTTGTTTCTTATTTTAGTTTCAGCTTAAAAGTATTTAATTTCGTTGGTTATTTGGTTACAGTTTTAAGCATTATTTATGAGTCTATTATTTTTATTTTTCCACACTCACCATGCAGGACAAATGTTTGGGAGGGCACAGACAAGCATTTCTCCACTTACAATGCAATTTAGGCTACACACAATCTCTTGCTAAAACAAATGGAAATTTAAGCCTTGTCTAGCCAAGATAAGATAAGAAAAACTCTGAAAGACATGGGCAGCAGTGGCTCGATCTGCCTCAGTAGGTAGAGCAGCCATCTAGCAAGTAAATGGTCCTAGTTTGGTCTTAGCTTCCTCCAGGCTTATTTTATTTTTTATTTTTTATCCCTCTCTCTTCCCCTTGCCCCCCTTCTTCCTCTTCCCTTTCTCTTTTGATTCTGTATTGAAGTGTCCCTGAGCAAGACACTTAACTGCTATTGTAACTGCTTACCTGTGTGCTCACCGCAAAAGAGATAGTAATTTCCCCTCAGGGATCATGATACCCTTTTCATTACTTATTCTGTTACACCAAGCGATAATTGATTGTCTGCCACTGTATTTTAAGTACTGTAGATCGAGGGAAAGCATCACAATGTTGAGGTTCATTCATTAGATATTATAATTCCATTTAATCTAATAGATGTATAAAACACTGCGTTTTCACGTTTCACACACACAGTATTACTATACTTGAGAGGATATCAGTATTTTTTTGAAGGGAATGCATTTTTATTTATTTATTGCCATTTTCAACTCTAACCTTAAAGCCAAAAATAGCCGATCTACAAGCTCGCGTGGCATTACAGCTTTCACTAACTTGGCACACCATCCAGGAGAATAACATTAGCTTTATTTTTATTGCAGAGGGACATTGTGAATGAGTGACCTGACGGAGGGCAGTAAGATAAAGCTAGTGCTAGATAAGCCTTCAATATAACTTGATCCTTCTGACTCCAACTCTGTGCACACAAAATCTATGTATATCATATCTCTTCTGTCATAGAACCTTATACAATAGCGTAATTTCACTTGACAGTGTACTGGTACATTTTCTTCTATTTCAGCTCCACTTTATTACATTTTATTCATTGTAGGTTTCTTATTTGAAGCTCTTGGTCCCCCTGTGCACCTAACTTAGACATGTCCCTGACATGAGGATTCTTGGTACAGGTCTGTTAACACTGGAAGCGGACATTCTTTTGTATCTGCCACTGAAAGCAGTCCCACTGCCATGGTTTTATAGATTCTGATTGGACCAACCACCAACCATTTAATCAGCAAACCGCTCCTTATAAACTGTAGGAATACTGTATTCTGTGTTGCTTTTTTATCATTATTTGTTTTACAAGCAGATGTTGTGTACTGAAAAGTGTTTTACAGTACAGTTAGTACAGTTGCTTCATATACTATCAATCTAGTGATCAGTGGGTAGTTGGAGAATTCAACCGGTCAAGAGAAAATGGTTCCAAGGCTGTATTCCGCTCTTAAATCTGTACACACTCACTTTGGATGTAATTTGTCCTGTACAGTAGGTACAAGCCAAGGTATGTTCTCAAAAGCAACTTTTTAAAATGTTGCCACAGGCTGAACTTTGTGTCAGTCGCCCTTAGCAGTGACAGTTGCCTGGCAGGCTGTATGGAAGATGCAGATTGCATCTCATCCCTGCAAAAACAAAGCAACTCCAGGAAATAGCCAGTGTACAAACTCTGGCATGGGAAATCGGAGGGGTCAAGTCCATTTCGCAACCACTATTGTTCATAACAACCTTGTTTACTACAAATGTCATGTGTAAACTTCCACTCATCGGGTCGAACTACATAAGGACATGAAGGAGTAACATGGCCCCCCATGTTTGCAAGATTGCACTGAAATAGGCAACAAAAATGTATCAGACAATTTATTTGGCTTGGAAGGAATGGGGCATTTGTGTTTTCATTCACTTACTTTCATGTAATTAATTCCCTTCTATGGCAACACTGCACTGAAGCAGTTACGACTCAGCAGCAAAACAAAATCAGATATGGCACAATCTCAGTAGGGAACGGCCTCTGGGGCTCTTAAACAACGTGGCCCTGCTTTGATAATAGCTATTAGTTAAACAGTCCCAATCACCATGCTAATGTATAGAAACAGATCACACACTGAATGCAAAAAAAAAAAAAAAATCGGGGGGGAAATCAAATAGTAAGAAAAATGAATATTTGAAACCCCTGCATCTTTTACATAACTCCCATGTACCATATTCATATACCCAAAGTTATTGTGTTTTCATTGTCATAGTGGCATATTTAAATACCTGCCCTTTCCTTTCATGATAAGGAGAGGAAATTAGTCAGCAGAGGAAGTAGAGATTGTGATGCCAAGAAGATAAGTCTGGCTATAGGGCACTCAGATATAAAGAGGGCAAGCCAGGGCAGAATGGGCAACTGCCACAGCATAGGCTACTGTAGGCCACCAAAGAAAAGCAAAAACATCCTCACTTGTGTTTTTGAGAAGACACATGAATCAGGGAGGTCTTCATATTTAAAAAAAAAAAGTTTTCTAACCTTAAATGCAACTGCCAAAGGTTTACCTTTGATTATGTTTAAGGGGACACACTTGCTCATTATTCATCTGTTTCGCATACACCCCGACTAGTTTGCAGTACATAAACAGTGGCCATAGATTATGTTCTATCAGTTTTGACATATCTTTCTGCTTCATTCTTTACTATTCAACTTCCAGAGATAGCAAAGGTTGATAACCTTGCATTAAAGCTGCAATCCGTAACTTGAGACCACATTTTTACACATGTTGCAAACAACAAGCCAAGTAAGATGACACTGCATTAGACTGTAAAAAATAATGGTTGTTAAAGTATACAATTATATTGACACAGTTGAAAGAGTTTGTTTCAAAATATTCCATTCAAATTGTGATTTGAATAAAAGGAAAAATAGTGAACATCTGAAAAGGTGATGCGAATCACTAGAAAATCATATGCAGTAGGTTGGTGTAAAACAAAAGTGTACTTTAGGAATGCAGGGAACTCAAAATGCTAGATGAGCTTTTAAGACTTTGTGCGTGTGACAAACTGTATGTGAAAAGTGCTGTAAATCCTCAATCTGTCATGGTGGGACTCAGGAGATAGGACCCAAATGCAGAACCGACAGGCAGAGGAAGAGCAGGTCAAGTGCAAGATGATTTATTTACCAAAACCAGGAAACACTAGGAGCTTGGGAAGAAACACAAGGAATACTGAGAACACTAGGAGATCAAAATGGAACACTGAACATGGCAACAACATTAACAAACTGGCAGTCAACAGAAAACAGAAGGGAGTTTAAACAGACACAGGGCTAACTAGACACATGTGAACTCAATAAACAGCACAGGGATTGGCTGGGGCAAACAGGACACAAGTGACACAAATGAACAATAATCAATCAGACTAGGTGGGACAAGACAGACAGACAACAGCTACAAGGACAACAGGAAACACTAGGAACGTTACTTCAAAATAAAAGGATCACAGCAGTCCATAAAACATAAGTACACCCCAAGAAGAAAATAAAAGAAAGACCTGTCATCTCCGGTTTACTTCCCGTATCGGTGTGGAGAAGGTGGCCGCCTGTTTAGGAGACCGGAAGCAGGTTGCAGTCTATTAATTCCAATGGAAGAGTAACGTGAACACAGCTTCTGAACCATTCTTAAGCCCCATGGTCACTGCACTAAAAATTGGACCCAATCGCCACAAGCTACACAATCTTCCCAAGATTTTCATACTAAAATGCCTTTTCTCAGAGAGACAAGAAAATTTGCTTTATTATCGACCTTTCTCTGTCCCAGCAACACACTCTGGCGGATAGCACTAGTAAACATAGGACATTCGCAAGATTTGCCGTCAGACGCCGGCACCCACTTTGTAGGATTTGAGTACCATTTCGCCTCTAGTGGCTACAATTGGGATGGCTGATCTACAGGCAATAATCAAATATCACTACAAAATAAAACACAAGGCAAAATGAAAACCATCAAATAGCTCCATACAAATATATTTTATATAATTGTAAAATGTACAGATAAGGGCAGCACAGGAGGTACAAAACAATCAATATAAAAACAATATAAAAAAGTAAGACCACAGTGAACAAGAGTTACACACAACTCACTCGTTGAGGTAAAAAGTAAAGGTGGTTTTCAGCCTGAGGAAGGGAAAGAGTGAGAGATAGAGAGAAAGGGAGGAAGACGTAAGTGTTTTTGTGTGCTTGTTTTTGTGTGTGTGTGTGTGTGTTTGTTTTAGTTTTTTTTTACAAGAGGCAGCGGCCGCTTGGGAATAGGAAGGTTTCTGGGTCAATCACCGGCTCCTCCTGGCTTAATGTAGAAGTGTCCTTAAAGGGATATGTCACTTTCAAACATGTTTGAAAGCTAAATATCCCTTTAAGCTGGAGCAAGACACAATCCCTAACTGCTCCCAATGAGCAGGTTGTTGCCTTGCATGGTCATCTCTGCCATCAGGGTGTGTGAATGAATGACTGTATGTCGATGCACCACTTATCATTGTATAACCTTGTGAGTATCACCACGAAGAGAGAGGAGGAGAAGAAAAAGGCTACCTATCAGTAGAATTGTCCATGTGCATGAAATATTGCATTCCTTTACGGAGATTACATAATTTTTCATGCACAATCTGACAACATGAACATGGTAATCCCTCCCTAGACCCACATACATTGTGACACAGTTTCATCCAGGCGACATTATCATGCCACAGAGGATATCATCACTGTTGGATGGAAACTGCGCTACTTTCCAAAACTGTTCAAGAAATGGACAAAATAGCCTGTGTTCCAATGGATCCTGTGTACTCGTTAGTTAGTCACAAACTCTTGATAAGACTTTTCATTGGTTTAATATTTCTAAAGCCCACAGACACACTTATCCACTTTCACTTTCCAAAATGTTTCAGTAATCGCGAAAATAGACGATCTACAATACAAGCTCACAACGGGTCGAACGAAACAAGAATTCATGAGAGACAGTCTCATCACCCCATCCCTTTCCCCCAGGCTTTCTGTACAGAGAGGAGCTGGCCAATGAACCAGTTGTTTTAGTCGAGGGTCACATGTAAGGATCAGGCAGAGGGCAGTTCTTTAGAGGTCATTCAAGGACACACAGTAGACAGTAGACACACGCACAACTACACTCTTTCTGCTCTTTCACTCTCTCTCTCACGCAAACACACACACACACACACACACACACACACACACACACACACACACACACACACACACACACACACACACACACGATGAGTACTGTACTATTGATTTCTCAGCCGCATGTGTAAGCTTATTACATTGGCTTGGCTCATTTCCCAGGAAAGGGAAGCCCAGCCTTGTCTTATAGATAGATGATAGACTGACTGACTGACTGACTGACTCACTCACTGTAATGGATATTGCCTGGGTTGTCAGGCATGGTCTTATACTACCTGTCACCTCTGTGATCAATTTGCACCTTGGCTCACCACTCACTGCTGTTATGGAACATTACACTGAGACCGGAGTGATCGAGTACCCTGTTATCTTCTTTCACATTACTGTAACCTCTGACTTTGGAAAAGTCTCAAGTGGATGAAACATGGGTTTCGAAATCAAAATGTGAGTGTTTTGTAACTTCAGTATGATTTGCTAAAATGCTTCCAGTTTCTTATGCATAGTCTAGCCACCCTTTGGTTTGTACTGTATCTGAATAGAAAGCTTTTTTTTGTTCCTGAGTTCATTGAGCTTTACATCTAGATGTTGTGTTTGTTTAGTTTTTCTGGGGCGGGGAGTGCTGCTTTTTTCACATAGCTGAATGATAGCTACAAAGTTTTCAAACTCAACCGTGGCCATTCTCCACTCACCCGACTTAAGCACTTCATTGCCCTTCCCAGCACTTCCCAGCACTCTGCCAATGCTTTTCAGAGAGAATTTTTGGGCTACAGGGCAAGGCCTAATGAGTCATCTCGGGACCTTCAGACCAAAGCTTTTGATCTGAAAGTCCCACTTTTAAAAGTTAGTTTAGCTTTTTTTTGTTTTTAAAAGGGCTACTTTCAGAGGCTGGTGTTGGGTATTGGTGTCAACAGATGCAGTAGGCCAGGGTTTGGCCTAGAAGTGAACCAGTTTGAAACAACAAGGCGATAAGTATGGGGTTAGAACAGACTCAAAATTATCTGTATCCGTGAAAGCAGATTTGTACTCGTAGAGGCAATTCGCAACAAACAGTCTGTAAGTGTAAATCAGATTTGTACTAGTAAAGTGCAATTCGTAACTCAAATATCAACATCTGTAACTCGTGTATCAACATTTGTAACTTGTGTATCAAGATTTGTAACTCGTGTATCAACATTTGTGTGTCAACTTATACATTTTAGAAGGAGATTTATGTGTGACTTTCCACCGATTTGTGTGAGTAATTATGAGACTCTTTTACCACACTGTTTTGTCATATGATTCGTAACTTGTAAAAAATAAAATCACCTATTTATGCAGAGTCATTTGTATTTGTGTATCTAAATGTACAACTCGTAAATCAACATTTGTGTGTCAACTTAAGACATTATAAACGCAAATGTAGCTGTGACTAATTTTGAGACTATGCTGGTGTTCAAACAGTCTCATATATATTCGTATCTGTAAATAAGATTTGTACCTATTTTCACATTTGTAACTCAAATAACAACATCTGTATGTCATATATGAACATTTGTAAGTCAACTTTGAAATTATAAAACTAAATGTAGCTGTTAATGTACACGGATCTGTGTGACGAATTATGAGACTGTTGTCCCGTGTTAAATGCAAACAGATCTGTGACTCGTGTTGGGAGCAGTACCGAGTGCCTCCGCTAGATGGCGGTGTGAGTACACGATATGCTCGGCTACATGATTTGCTCGGGGTCCTGTGCTTGCTACCGACGTCACACACTATGATTGGCTGTACGTCTGAACGATGACGTGCACATTGTGATTGGCTTGTGGCTTTTTTTCTTTTCAAAACTTTATTGAACACTGTTACAAATCACACAAATCAGTGTTACTTTATGGATAAGTCTTGTTTATTATTTTAAAATGAACGTCTTTTTCCAGTGGTAACCCATTTATATCATTGATATATTAAATAAGTTTGAAGAGGCTTAATGGTGATTATTTAGTGAATTATGGACAATGTGTTTGTTTTAACAGAACGTTTAGAACGTTTTAGTAAAAACGTTTTATAGAGGCTTGATTATTTAGTGAATTATGGATAATTTGTTTGTTTTAACATAACGTTAATAACGTTAACATAACGCGATAATATATTTGTGTCTCCATAATATTAATATATGATAATATATAATAATATATAAAGATGTCCCCTGGTTCTTTTTGAAAAATACAAAAAATCTTCTAAGTACAAAGTACCACCAGGTCTCTGCGGAGGGGGGTCCGTTCCACCCAACCACGTACCCAGGATCGGGGTGCCTTGGTCTGGGTAGAGAGGGACCGCCAAAGGGGGTCCCTGGTTCTTTTTGAAAAATACAAAAAATCTTCTAAGGACAAACCAGGTCTCTGCGGAGGGGGTCCGCTCCACCCAACCACGTACCCAGGATCGGGGTGCCTCGGTCTGGGTAGAGAGGGACCGCCAAAGGGGGTCCTGGTTCTTTTTGAAAAATACAAAAAATCTTCTAAGGACAAACCAGGTCTCTGCGGAGGGGGTCCGCTCCACCCAACCACGTACCCAGGATCGGGGTGCCTCGGTCTGGGTATCTGGGTATTTTTCAACCTGGTGGTACTTTGTACGGTATATGGTAACCGGTCAGGTGGGCACAAAAACCAACTGGGCACACCGGACAACTGGGCACACAGCCGTCTGGGCACACAGGTCAACTGGGCACACAGTCAACTGGGCACACAAGACAGCTGGGCACACAGTCAACTGGGCACACTGTCAACTGGGCACACAAGACAACTGGGCACACAGTCAAGTGGGCACACAAGACAGCTGGGCACTCTGCTTTGATGTGCCCCCCCTTTCTATGAAATCCAGAGATTAGTGAACCCCTGCTGTGAATTGTCTGCTCCTGAGTTCCTGAGCAGACGCTCCTGAGTTCCCCTCCTCAGACAGCCGCATAATCACCCCCCTAGGGTTAGGATGAGAGTTAGGTATAGGCCTAGGATGTGACAGTTTCCACTGATTCAACCTAGTGGTCCCTCCCCACTGCTTACACCTAATGGCCCTCCTCCACTGAGTTCACCCGCATAATCACCCTCCACCCAGGTTAGGGTTAGGGTTTAGGGTTAGGGTTAGAATGTAAGAGTCTCCACCGATTCAACCTACACACACACACACACACACACACACACACACACACACACACACACACACACACACACACACACACACACACACACACACACACACACACACACACACACACGCACACACACATGGGAGAGGCAATACACAGCTCACAACAAATGGATGAGGATGCTGTCAGAACAGCAAGGACACACTGCAATACACTATCTCAGTAACAGACATTACACAATGTCTCCCACCGTCTCTCTCTCACAGTGGGGGGGCGGGGGGTACTTAAATATCAAAGGAACACAAAAATCCTTGGTAGTCATACGGTGTGCCCAGATGTCCATGTGCCCAGTCATCTCGTGTGCCCAGATGTCCGTGTGCCCAGTCATCTCGTGTGCCCATATGTCCATGTGCCCATTCATCTCGTGTGCCCAGATGTCCGTATGCCCACTTATCCGGTGTGCCCAGTTGTCTAGAAACTTGTGTGCCCAGATGTCCAATGTGCCCACCTGACCGGTTTGAATTTTTCAAAAAGAACCAGGGACCCCCTTTGGCGGTCCCTCTCTACCCAGACCGAGGCACCCCGATCCTGGGTACGTGGTTGGGTGGAGCGGAACCCCTCCGCAGAGACCTGGTTTGTACTTAGAAGATTTTTTGTATTTTTCAAAAAGAACCAGGGACCCCCTTTGGCGGTCCCTCTCTACCCAGACCGAGGCACCCCGATCCTGGGTACGTGGTTGGGTGGAGCGGACCCCCTCCGCAGAGACCTGGTGGTACTTTGTACTTAGAAGTTTTTTTGTATTTTTCAAAAAGAACCAGGGGACATCTTTATATATTATTATATATTATCATATATTAATATTATGGAGACACAAATATATTATCGCGAAAACATATTAACGTTATGTTAAAACAAACAAATTATCCATAATTCACTAAATAATCAAGCCTCTATAAAACTTAATTAATAAAACGTTCTAAACGTTCTGTTAAAACAAACACATTGTCCATAATTCACTAAATAATCACCATTAAGCCTCTTCAAACTTATTTAATATATCAATGATATAAATAGGTTACCACTGGAAAAAGACGTTCATTTTAAAATAATAAACAAGACTTATCCATAAAGTAACACTGATTTGTGTGATTTGTAACAGTGTTCAATAAAGTTTTGAAAAGAAAAAAAGCCACAAGCCAATCACAATGTGCACGTCATCGTTCAGACGTACAGCCAATCATAGTGTGTGACGTCGGTAGCAAGCACAGGACCCCGAGCAAATCATGTAGCCGAGCATATCGTGTACTCACACCGCCATCTAGCGGAGGCACTCGGTACTGCTCCCAACACGAGTCACAGATCTGTTTGCATTTAACACGGGACAACAGTCTCATAATTCGTCACACAGATCCGTGTACATTAACAGCTACATTTAGTTTTATAATTTCAAAGTTGACTTGCAAATGTTCATATATGACATACAGATGTTGTTATTTGAGTTACAAATGTGAAAATAGGTACAAATCTTATTTACAGATACGAATATATATGAGACTGTTTGAACACCAGCATAGTCTCAAAATTAGTCACAGCTACATTTGCGTTTATAATGTCTTAAGTTGACACACAAATGTTGATTTACGAGTTGTACATTTAGATACACAAATACAAATGACTCTGCATAAATAGGTGATTTTATTTTTTACAAGTTACGAATCATATGACAAAACAGTGTGGTAAAAGAGTCTCATAATTACTCACACAAATCGGTGGAAAGTCACACATAAATCTCCTTCTAAAATGTATAAGTTGACACACAAATGTTGATACACAAGTTACAAATCTTGATACACAAGTTACAAATGTTGATACACGAGTTACAGATGTTGATATTTGAGTTACGAATTGCACTTTACTAGTACAAATCTGATTTACACTTACAGACTGTTTGTTGCGAATTGCCTCTACGAGTACAAATCTGCTTTCACGGATACAGATAATTTTGAGTCTGTTCTAACCCCATAGATAAGTAGCGGTCGAGTCCAAAGGAGGATGGTAGACATTGTATGACAAAGAGGAGAAGCAATGGAGATCTTTAAAATGTATCAAGTACTTACATATTTACCCTGAGCTCTCATACATGGTAAAGAGAAAAGAAGAAGACAAAAAATTTT
>NC_139951.1:34467113-34494613 GCF_963454915.1 Gymnoscopelus microlampas | reverse complement strand
CAATCTATAGTAGATTAGTTTTATAGTTAGTTGGACGCTGGTGTCGCTCACTGAAAATAACTGATCGATTGGCTATTTTCGGTGCCCAACAGAACATCATGCTGGTTATAGACGGGGGGAGGAGGGCTTCTTGAAAAAAAAATCAGTTTAAAGCAAAGATATGAGTTAAAATTGTTGTTAAATATATATTCAAAGATTTGCACATAATGTTCACGATTCTTAAAAAATCACACCCTGTGTGAAGGAAGCGGTGCCTTTGGGGCGGGGCTTAACTCATTTCAGTTCGTCCCTATTGTTGGTCTGAGTCGACTTACCAAATTTGTACTTGGTAGCATGCTGCAAACTGGAATGATGGCTGTTTAAAGCCCAGCCAATGGGCAGACAGAGGGGGCGGGGCTTAAGTAATTACAGTTCGTCCCTATTGCTGGTTTTAGTCCATGTACAAAATTTGTACTCCGTAGCATGCTGCGAACTTGAGTTATGGCTGTTTGAAGGCCAGCCAATGGGAAGACAGAGGGGGCGGGGCTTCAGCAATTCATGCTGGTCCCTATTGGTGGTCTAAGTCCACATACCAAATGTGGACTTGGTAGCATGCTGCAAACTGGAGTTATAGCTGTTTAAAATCCTGTGCTCATCCCGTGCTCATACGGGCGCTGGGGGTCCCTGGACCCCTCTTTGATAACGTCAGCAAGTCATGCGCCTCGCTATTGGTGGTGTAAGTCCACATACCAAATTTGGACTTGGTGGCAGGCTTCAAACTGGAGTTATTGCTGTTTAAAATCCCGTGCCCTAAACGGGCGGACGGACATAGCATACGCGGGGGGTCCCTGGACCCCGCTTTGATAACTTCAGCAATTCATGCTCGTCCCTATTGGTGGTGTAAGTCCACATACCAAATTTGGACTTGGTGGCAGGCTTCAAACTGGAGTTATAGCTGTTTAAAATCCCGTGCCCTAAACGGGCGGACTGACATAGCATACGCGGGGGGTCCCTGGACCCCGCTTTGATAACTTCAGCAATTCATGCTCGTCCCTATTGGTGGTGTAAGTCCACATACCAAATTTGGACTTGGTGGCAGGCTTCAAACTGGAGTTATAGCTGTTTAAAATCCCGTGCCCTAAACGGGCGGACGGACATAACATACGCGGGGGGTCCCTGGACCCCTCTTTGCTAACTTCAGCAAGTCATGCTCGTCCCTATTGGTGGTCTAAGTCCACATACCATATTTGGACTTGGTGGCATGCTGCAATCTGGAGTTATAGCTGTGTAAAATCCCGTGCTCATCATCCCGTGCTGATACGGACGGACGGACGGACGGACATACGGACAAAGTCAAGCTTAGAGCGGTTGGCACCGCTAAAAATAGCAGATCTACAAGTTCATAGCGCGGCACAAAGTGACGTGCTATGAGCTTGTATATCTGCTATTTTTGAATAGCCAAAGTACAGTGTACTATAACGGTTAAAGTGGTTAAAATCTAAAATAACACAGATGCTCTCCCGGTTTCAATGGGTTAATGAGATATCATGCACAAGAATTGTTAACAATAGCCATACAAAGCTAAGTGCCATTTGGCTGTCCAGTTTGATTGCATGTGCTCAGGTTTTGCCAAGAGTTATTCACAGCCGGGAAACAAATACTGTATGGAAACCACCTCGGAGCAAAAAAAAAACAAAAATCCTGATTCACAAAACAGCATTGTGAGTTTTGGACGGTGATTACGGTAGAGGACAAATGACAGTCAATTTAACGAGACATAATGGACCCGTTTGGTGTGCACGTGAGGAGCAAAGAGCAGGACAGAAACCAGGACAGGACAGCTATTGTTGACGTATTACACTTTGGCTGCTGCTGCTGATCATGATGATGATGATCATAATAATAACTGTATTTATTACATAAAATGCATAATAATAATACAAAATATAATGATGATAACTTTATTTGTACAGCACCTATATACTTAGTACATTGTAGTGTATATACAGTAAATTCACATAAAATGTACATGTAAATGCATAGTATCGTAAATATGTATGGTAGTACATAAAATGCCTCATGGTCTCACATAGTAAATACTACCAAATAAAATAATAACAAATAGCATGGTGATTGATGATTAAATAAGAATAGAATATAAGCATGAAGATATTAGACCTAAACTTTTATTTGATTAAATGCCATATTAAAAGATAGGACTTCAACTCTCTGATGATGACAGTGTCGACACACAGTTATGCAGTCGTTTACACTGTCAGCTCTTTCCTGCATGGGGAACGTGACCCAGTCTGGGCTGAGGAATGCTGACCCATGGTTGCGAGAGTTCTGCAGCTCGGGTCAGCTCCAATGTCATCTCCAATGTCCTCATATGATCCAAATGTAATCAGCGGATGCGTAGCTACATCACTGTTCTTGGACTTCACGCATCACGCATCTGTAGAAGTCATTTTGTGTTCTTTTCGTAATTATACCGTTCTTCCGTTTGTGTAGTTCTTAAGTGACGCGGTGGGGAATTTGAAAGTCTTCAACGCCCAACGGTCGTGAAATTCAAGACACAAAATGACTATGTAGGTTTTCAGTTGACGCAAGAACTAGGTGGGGGATCCCACAATACTTGGCTGCCTTGTACGGTTTTACCACCCTTCTCTAGTAGCGCCGGCAAAATCCTGGGTATTAGTTTAACTGTGAGAGTGCAGGGTCCATCGTTACATTCTCAGACTTTAACTTTTTAAGGTTTGTTTAATCCATTTGGAACTCAGAGAGTGTACAGATGTGAGTTAAATGAACCCTCAGGATTTCACATTTAGTTTTACTTCTAGTGTTTCCATGATCAATCTCCCTCTCCTCTCTCTGACCTCTCTTTTACAGACAGACCTCCCTGAGGTCATGGAGTCTTATCAGAAGACTGGTGTTCTGAGCTATTGGTTGAGGTGGCATGTTTGCACCCCGGAGCTGGAATACAAATATAGCAGTGCCCTTGCGCGGGCACCTCAAGTCCACAAATAAAGGGATCAAATGAGCCATCTCAGGGAACACATTCAATACGTTGGGGCTCGGCATTAAAGTGGTAGTTTTAACAGGCCTTTTTTTTGTGTGTATGCCCGAAGTGTGTGTCTTGGGGATTAACGGGATGCCAGGGATTTGATTGCATGAGCTTAGACTCTTTGCCTAGAGGTAGACGAACACTGTGCATTGCCGTAATGCTGCAAACAAGTTGTTTCAACAAATCCTCAAGGATGTGCGTGTGTGCGTGCGTGCGTGCGTGTGTGCGTGCGTGCGTGCGTGCGTGTCACAGTGAAGATACTTTCTTATCAAATATGGATAATAAAATATGATTAAGTGTTACTAAATGTCCTTTGAAGGACAGAAACACTGTGTATTTCCCAGTAGAACATCGCTGGCAGTATTTTATAAATATGAATGAAAAAATGAATGAAGTGAGATGTGAATGTGCTCAGAATGCATTTATTTTGCTTTGTTTTAAAAATGACTATGAAACAATAAAGCTCTTTCATTAGTGAAGCAGGCTGAAGGTTTTATCTTTGCTCTATGAATAGCGCAAACAAATATCATAATGAAGGGAGAATTAAACGAAAAACTAAATAGGAACTCTAGGGAGGCGTGAATGTTAGTCTGGTGAAGGTGAATGCCAATGGTCCGCAATAGTGGGAGGCACTGATAATGAAGCATACGAAGGGGGGACAAGATAAAGCGGCTTTGGTGCAGCTTTGGTACCCAGGTCAGTGAGCTCCAGAAAGCTATGGGCGTGCCCTTTGTGCTGATAACCTGTGGCAGCTGAACCAGGAGAGGTATGGAATTGGAAGAACAGGATAAACAAGCACAGTGACAGACCAGGCAGAAAGCATAGGTATAAGCACAGGGAGAGAGGCGTTATGCTGAAACATGGGGCGCTATAAGGTCAGTATCAAATTAATATACACATAGCACATAGAAGGTCAAATGTGCATTCACTCTGGCCTGGGCCGCTCTCTCTCTCTGTGTGACAGGAGAGAGAATGGAGAGACTAAGGGGATTGCCCAAGAACGAGTGGGAACTCAGAGAAGGAAAATAATGAAAGAACGAAAGGCACATCTGAGAACAAGAGCCCAGTTCGATGGAGCTGAATTAATGAAGCGGACTGGCTTGAGGTTTCACATTAATCAGACCCCATTACTCATTACATGTCTGTTACTGATTGTTCTCATCCACTAATTGTCCAGTGAGACATGTTCGTGTGGGGTGGCCATCGTTACAATTAATACAGGTCACGCCAACACACACACACACACACACACACACACACACACACACAAATAAGAGGCTTCCTAGAGACACCGTTAAATTGTTCCTGTGGTGACTCGCCCTCTCCATCTCTCTCTCTCTCTCTCTCTCTCTCTCTCTCTCTCTCTCTCTCTCTCTCTCTCTCTCTCTCTCTCTCTCTCTCTCTCTCTCTGTAAAGTCACACTATTTCTTAGCTATACTTTCTTGGGGAACAGAGATTTTTATTTATTTATTAGATCCCTGTTGGCTTACTGTACTGTGACAGCAGCTACTCTTCCTGGGGTCTCAACCAGCATCAATGCAGTCAAAACAGTCATACAACAGACTCATCACAAAGTACAATACAACACAAAGACATTGATTCATAACCTGCCTAATACATACGATATATTATCTATATTACAATTACATTTTCAGCATAATTGAAATTGATAGATCTCTGATAGAACTCAACCTTAAATCTCAAAGATTTGACTGGGATGTATAGCTCATATTACATTGATTACATTAATTGTTATATTAGACCACTTATGGTGTGAACAAATACAAAACGTATAGTATTACTTTCAGGAAAAAATAATTTAGGTATGTTGCTAAAGCAGCCATACCTCTGCCCATTTCTTTCACCAGTTGATCAATTTGACAATTCCAACTAAGACATTTTGCTATCAACAATAATCCCTAATAACTTTACTTCGGTGTGTAAAATTGGTACAGATTTTAATGAATGGTTACTTTGAACCTAATACCATACATTTAGTGTTTTCTTTATTAACCCATTTAGACCTGAGGCCGATTCTAAAAACACCTTCTAAATCCTGACCTACTGTAAGTTTTCTGAAAAACTTCAAATATTTATTAAAAAATTACAAAAAAAGCTACATACTGTACATGGCAACAAGAACCCTAAATGGGGTTCCCGTCCTGAAAGGTGTTGTTAAAAATAGGGGTTCCTGCCCAAAATGGGTTAAGAAACAAAGGTTTTGTTCAATTTTGTTACATAATTCCTTCATTTACGATATATATACCCCATTGTAGTGCATCATCATCATGTGTATGTGACGTGTGTGTGTGTGTGTGTGTGTGTGTGTGTGTGTGTGTGTGTGTGTGTGTGTGTGTGTGTGTGTGTGTGTGTGTGTGTGTGTGTGTGTGTGTGTGTGTGTGTGCGTGTGCGTGCGGCGTGCGTGTGTGGTCGTGCATCAGGGCAGTGCACCTGGGCACATTTCTGCGTGTGGCCAATGACCATGCAATTATAGCTCTCATCTGCTGCATCTGCTTGACATTTCCCCATTCTTTCTCAGAAATAGATTAAATTGCTAAGTAGTGCATGTGGAGTTTTGTCGATTTTAATCCCAGGTAAAATCATTCTTGGTTTCACTGCAGGCCCACTTTAGAAAACAGCAATAGGCAAATGTCCCACTGATTGACAAAGAAATAGCTACTGTTTTTTAAATATGTGCACCTGTATTTTGTGCTTTGACTTGTGAATGTTAGTCTGGTGAAGGTGAATACCTTTGGTCCGGAACAGTGGGAGGCAATGATAATGATGCACACAAAGGGGAGATAATGTAAAGCGGCTTTGGTACAGCAGCTTTGGTACCCAGGTCAGTGAACTCTAGAAAGCTATTGGCATGCCCTTTGTGCTGATAACCTGTGGCAGCTGAACCAGGAGAGGTTATTTCAGCAAATACATGTTGTGTATGGAATTGGAAGAACAGGATAAACTAGCACAGTGGCAGAACAGGCAGAAAGTATAGGTATACAGTCAGCACATGGAGAGAGGATTTATGCTGAAACATGGGGTGCAATAAGTTAAAGGTAGGGTAAGTGATTTTCTTTGGTGAAAAACCAAAAAGTGTTAAATAGCTCTATATTCTGATAGTACTCATTGCTATAGAGTGTTTGTTCAGTAAAAGGAGTCTCCTTGTCTCTGCAGCTCTTTATAAAACAGAAAATGCATTTTCGTCTCAGTTTCATTTCCAATTTTATCCAATCAGGATAGAGAATTCAATCAGGATATAGATTAAACAAGTGAAATTGGAAGTGATGACACTAAGAAATGAGCAGGCAAAATTGGAACCGGAACACTATAAAAATGAAGCTTAAAAATGGGTACTTTCTCCTGATTGGCTGTATTTTCTGTTTATTAAAGAGCTGGAGAGACGGGGAGACTCCTGTTACTGAACAAACACTCTATAGCAATGATTACTATCAGAATATAGTGCTTTAACCTTTAACAAAATACTTTTTGTTTTAACCCAAAAATATCACTTACCCTACCTTTATGTTAATGCAGTATCAAAATGTGCATTCACTCTAGCCTGGCCCGCTCTGTCTTTCTCTCTCTGTGAGACCAGGAGAGAGAAAGGAGAGATTATAACGGGATTGCCCAAGAACGAGTGGGAACTCAGAGAAGGAAAATAATGAAAGAACGAAAGAGACATCAGAGAACAAGAGCCCCCGCCAAGTTCGATGGAGCTGAATTAATGAAGTGGACTGGCTTGAGGTTTCACATTAATCAGACCCCATTACTCATTACATGTCTGTTACTGATTGTTCTCATCCACTAATTGTCCAGTGAGACATGTTCCTGTGGGATGGCCATCGTTGCAATGAATACACATCACGCCAACACATACACACAAATAAGAGGCTTCCCAGAGACACGGTTAAATCGTTCCTGCGGTGACTCTCCATTTCTCTCTCTCTCTCTCTCTCTCTCTCTCTCTCTCTCTCTCTCTCTCTCTCTCTCTCTCTCTCTCTCTCTCTCTCTCTGTTCCTATTGTCTTTTCTTTAATAAGAACCAATTTATTTAAATAATTGTTTTGGTTTTATAAAATGTTGTTATAGAATTCCTACATTTATGATATATATACATACCCCATCTGATGAAAATAAGTTTCTGGTGAATCCACGTATATCGGAGGAGACGTGGTTGTCTACACCCTCCTGGCAGGGCTATATCACATGGGGGGGGCTTATTATGATGGGTCTATACTTCAGAGAATAACATAATGAACCTTTCTGAGAATAGCTTTGAGAGAGTGATCCCGGTGTATACCGTACTTTCAAATCACTTTCAGACTGCACAGTGCCATTCCCAGCAGTCTTTAGAACTGACATTTCCCCAATTTTTCCCAAAAAGAGATTGAACTGCTAAAGCTGTGCATGTGGAGTTTTGTCAATTTCAATCCGAGGTAAAAATCAATCTCAGTTTCCTTTGCACTACAGGTCCACTTAAGAAAACAGCAATAACAACCTATGTCCCGTGCACTGATTGACACAGAAATAGCTACTATTTTTTATCTTCTTGTTTTTTAGCTATGCACCTGTATTTTCTGACTTAGTTCTTCCTCTAATTCAGAAAATGTCGATCCATTTTCCTGATTGAAAGAATGAACGAGTTAAGAGTACATTTTAGGTGGTTTGATGGGCTGCCTGTGTGATGCCTTGCGTGTTCCAAAGCCTTTGGACCAATTTATCAAATCAAATCAAATCAAACTTTATTTATAGAGCACATTTAAAACAACCGAGATTGACAAAAGTGCTGTACAGAGCAGGAGCAAAACAATCAAAGCAAAAACATATACCTGTAAGCAAGTGTCAACATGAGCACCAAACACGTATATGCACAAAATAAAACAAACATTGGATGCATTCGATAAAAACATTGATGGACTGAGCAGATCTAATACGGAAGGGCAGGCTGTTCCAGAGCCTAGGAGCTGCACCCATAGACATATAAAGGTAGACGCCCCCTCTGGCTCTGAGGCGTCTGTTTCGCGGGCTTGCTTCCGCTTCCGGGGGGCAAGCTGGAAACTCACAGAAGGGGGCGTTCGGTAGGCCAATCAGAGGCCACAACTAGATTCTGACAAGTCCTGGAAAAGACGCGCTGTGATTGGCCAGTAGTCAATGCGCTGTGATTGGCCAGTGCCCGTGTCCTCTAATATGGCGGCCACCATACGATACAGGTCGCTCCAACGAACTGCAGAGGCTAATGAGGTATCTAGGTTTCAATATCTATGGCTGCACCCGCAAATGCCCGTGCGGCCCTGGTTCTCTTGCTAGTTTTGAGCTCGACCAGCAGTAGCTTGTCAGCAGATCTCAGAGCTCTAGCTGGGGTGTAGGGTTCCAGGAGAGATACTGAAGGGCCAGCCCATTTAAAGATTTAAAAGTAAATTGGAGAACCTCACAATCAATCCTAAAATGTACAGGGAGCCAGTGAAGTGAGGCCTAGACAGGGGTTATATGTTCAAGTGCTAGCAGACGAGTAGCAGCATTCTGGACCAATTGCAGTTGCAATTGCAGTTGTTCGATGCCGGTATAAGGAATTGTAGTAGTCAAGTCTTGATGAAATGAAAGCATGGATTGCGATTTCTAACTGTTTTGGGGGGAGATATGTCTTGACCTTTGGTGAGGAGGAGGAGTTGAAAAAAGCTGGTCTTAACAACAGCGCTGATTTCTTTATCAATCTTGAAAGTGCTGTCGGCGCACACAATTTAAGTATTCCTCCATTTTGTAGATAACAGGGCTAAAAACTGGCAGCGTTAGGAGTTTAATTCCAACTGGGAATGGTACATTTAACAGTTGCACAGTCACCCTATATGAGCTTTTTTCTGCTTTGAGAGAAATAATTTAATATGGGCTTTAGTTAGATTATGTTGGAGAGTTCAGCGACCCCAATTGAACTCTTAAGTGCGTGTTATTTAGTTACAACCAAATAAGTGTATTTGGAGGAGTTTAAAGGCAGTTTAAAAGGCTGCTTTACCCTTGATTCGTCTTGTGGTCTATCTAACCTACCGTTCTATCATTGAGATACACATCTCTTTTTCACGGGAGCCGTCCAAGAATCAAAATGCATTACTCAGACTTTGAGGAATAAGTGGCGATAATAAGAACAAACTTCAAAATCCAGATGAAACTTGCAGCGTCACAATGACTAATGGCTCAAACATTTATTCTGCTGTTGACAGCTCTGCTATCAACATGACATAAAGCCCTATTTTTATGGCCTTTACATTTTGGACGTCCCAAAACAATTGCATGGGCCAGACTTGAAGCACCAGTGAAACAAGATGATAATAAAGCCCACAATATGTGTGTGCACACACACACACACACACACACACACACACACACACACACACACACACACACACACACACACACACACACACACATACACACACACACACACACACACGCTTGTATTGCTATACTTGTGAGGACATCAACATTTTAGGTCAGTCATTTTTTTTTTTATCTCCCTAAAGCCAAAAACAGCAGATCTACAAGCTATGAGCTTGTAAATCAGCTATTTTTGGATCATGACACCGGCACGCAACTAAGTATAAATAATATAAATATTTTTTGAGGACCAGGAAAATGGTCAATTGCTCAATTTCTACTATAATTGTGGGGACGATTGGCCCTCACAATACAGTAATACAAGTGTGTACACTCACACACACACACACACACACACACACACACACACACACACACACACACACACACACACACACACACACACACACACACACACACACTCATACGCACGCAGGCTGACCAAAATGTTATACTGTGTGTCATCTTCACTTTATATTTGGAGACTCAGATGCAGTAACTCATTTATTGCGATGCAGATGGATGCAACACGTACGTGATAAAAACCAATAAGCATTCTGCCAATCTCTATCCCACCCAGGGCTAAATGGATTATCCACTGAAATGTGACAGTGAGTGAAAGCAGTTAAACATGATAGGAGCATATGTAGAGAGAGAGAGAGAGAGAGAGAGAGAGAGAGAGAGAGAGAGAGAGAGAGAGAGAGAGAGGGAGGAAGGAAGTGGACAGATGTGGGAGTCTATTACAGATCTGTCCGGGTGAAGGCAGAGTGGACATCATTTGCATCCATCATTTAAAAGGAGTAGTTCACCCAAAAAAATACTTATTTTCTATCAATTACACACCCCATGAAGCCTTGAATTCACTGAGATTTTTTTGTTTTTGTCGCATTCCTGAGACAATAATTTGTTGACCAGGTCAATAGGAGACTCAGTAGGAGACTCTTTGAGTTTCCTACCGGAGACTCCGCTGGTCATCAAATTATTGGCTTAGGAATGCGACAAAAACTAAACAATCTCCACGAATTCAAGGCTTCATGGGGTGTGTAATTGATAGAAAATAAGTAATTATTTGGATGAACTACTCCTTTAAATGTTCTGTTTTATGTATGTAAATGTTTTGTTAATTTGTAACTTTGTATGCCAAGACCCTCCCTCGTAAAAGAGATCTGGAATCTCAACGGGACTTTTACCTAATTCTTTATGCATTTGGGTATGCTAAAATATGTATCTGGGACGAACAACAATAAATATCCATATGTGAGCTTGTAGATCTGCTATTTTCAAATGGCCGAAATGTATATAGGGCTGAAGTGGGTAAGGTATGTTTCGTAATAATAATCAAAATCTACAAAGTAACAAGTAAATAATTGTAGTGGAGCAAAAGTACAATATTTGCCTCTGAGATGTAGTGGAATAGTACTTGAGTAAATGTACTACTTAGTTACTTTACACCACTGCTCACAGTACCTGGATATTGGGTAGGTTGAGAACCACTGTTTTACAACTACATTGTTTTACATGAAGCATTTTGTTGATAGAACAACAGTTTGTTCATATTATAGCACTGTTTCTTACGCAAGCTCTGTCAGTAAAGTGAAGCTATGAGCGAGTACAAATGTAATGTATCGTTGCTCCACTTTTTGTATTGAGCATCCATTGTAGAAATTAGACTCCTCGGGCCGAATAACTCCACTTAACAGTGATATAATGGTAATATAATATGGCCTGTCATGAGTTGTTGCTGAAATAGCACACTGGTTTTACTAATGGACATGTAATGTACTGTAGTGCTTTGATGAAGGTCCGACAGATTAGCTAACTAGATTTAGCTAACTTATTGTAATAAATATGTTATATCGCAAGACCTGCCAGCCCAGGGCTGTGCTGAACTAACTTCTCTTATCTGAGATAGATACATTGTGAAAGAACAAGCTCTAAGAAAAATGGCAGCATAAAAATGTGAATAAAGTCAGACTATATTAGATTGAGTCCTTGTCTGTGTACCCCACCACAATCTTTGAATGTGGAAGCATTCGGAATTCTGTGTTCAATGCATAGTCCATAGTACATATTAAGTTATAGTCCAATCTCCCCCCTGCTATTCCTAGTTCCTTTGTGGGTCAGTGACAAAATGGGGTTGACAAGATGACACATTTTCAATATCTTTCAAAATCTTATTTTAAAGGCATGTATCAGATTTGTTTAAAATGTACATTTTGTAGCCATGTCGGTATAATGTAATTTGAAATGACATTTCCCCCATTTTTACTATGAAAATTACAGAATGTGCCTGAAAATGTCAAATGGTGTAACCTCATATAAAGTATTGAATATCTACTTGGAAGTGAATGAAAGTGTTCACATACGTTTTTTTAAACTTTATTTTATAATATAAAATGAAAATAGATTTTATAAGCATTATCTCTAGATGTGAACTGACTTCTCTTTTCTTCCTCCTTCCATATTGCTACACGTGAATAAAAGAAGCCGAGACAGCCCACTATAAAATCTAGAAAACGCTGTCCTTCTGACTAACTGCACCCCTTTTTTCTCCTCAATAGGCCAATCAGTCTGAAATTGCACATGGCCACTGATCATTGGCATAGGCAGGGCCTGACAAAGCTGATTTTTCTATTCAGCCCAGGGTATGGACTATAATTTGTGACTTTTTATCTTCGGGGCTTTCAGGCATATTTGTCATCTACAAATGAAATCCCTTGAAAAGATGCAAACATCAGCGATTTCATTAACTAAATTTATTATATTTCTAGATTGTACTAGAAAAATACTTTATATATTTGCATTCACATAGTACTGTATCTTTACTCCCAGTGAATAGTGATGTTTTGTGACTTTCGTTTATATTCATTCCAATGTTCAGAATCTCCCTCTGTGCGATGGCTTCTGGTGTCCTATTTTCAATATTCTTTCCTTGATAAGCTGGAATGAGTTATACCTTTTTTATAAAAAAAACGATGCAATCAGAACGCAATTACAGGGCTACCCAGCTACTTATTGTAATATCATATAATTTCAGACCATAATCAGTAGAAGGACTTCACGCCTTCACTCGCAATCTCGCAATTGAAACACACACGGCAGGCACACGCACACATGAGGGCACACACACACAATTAGCTAGAAATGCCATGACAGCCTTGTCACAGAGTCTATAGAGTTGTGCACCATACTGTGAAAATTGCCAGTGCAAATATGAATAGATATTAATCTGTTTCCAGAATAATGTTAGGGATGTGGTTGAATGACAGTGATGTGAGTTAGCTTGCAGACATACTTCCCGATATTTCTCTTTGACCTGTGCCTCCATGGCAATAATGTGACCCTTAAGTTTGGGTGGGGGATATCAGTAGACAGAGCCAGAAAGCAGAAACTTTGTTAAATACAGTATAGCTTGGGGGCAGTAGGAGGCAAGTTTATTTATACTAGAGGTATATCTAGAGTTTGGGCCGCTACGTGGTAGGTGTGAACCTAGGTCGCACCGCTGATCTGTATAACACATTATAAAGCCTTTTATAATCACTAATAAGGTCACGTAGCATAATACTTTATAGTTACTGGTCCCTCACAGATTTGTTTCTTTTTGCCAGGAATCAGGATCATAGTCATAATAGTTGGAATACATCATAACAATTTCATAATGTATTATAATCTGATATCATGCATTATAGCATGATTATGAGTAATAATGAATGAATGAATAAGTGGCCATAGAGTGCTTTAAGTGAAATAAAAATAAAAATAAAATCTTTGCAAGAAAAATATACCAAATCTTTTCTCCTTTACTTTCAGTTCACATAGGAAAGGGCCAAACGCCAGAAGGGCACTTTTGTCTAGTCTTTTCAAAGGGTGGTCTGTGGCCAAATACAGTACATGTCAATTTGGGGAACTTTGACATGAAAATGTTTGACAACCACTGCTATAAGTGAACACCCGCACACTCACATTAAAGTAAATGAATACGCCGAGCCCAGAATCACCTCCTTGGCTGAGGACATTGTGCCAGACATCAAATATATTTTTTTTAATAATCTCACTTGACATTTGCTTGCTTTATTATTTTCTAAACATCAACTTAGTTTGTTTTCCCCATAACTTCATAAAGGTCTCCCTTCCCGTTGTATGTAATTTATAAGTCATGACGCACACGCTTGGCCTAAACAAACACAGCACTTAAAAACCAAAAGAGCATCCTGACCTTGCCTCTCTTAACAGTCAAAGTAGGGGAGCAATTTGGAACCCTGCCTTTAAAAGCATAGCATGATAGATATCTGGGGAATGGCATCATCCATTAGAAAGGCCTAGTTAGGCATGACATCCTATCTATCTACACACAAAGAAAGAAAAACTGATGAAAGCCAAATACTGTGCTGCACAGTCTGTGCATAATAAATGGAACACACTTTCAACTTTACTTCACAAATGTTGCCTTTTATCTAGTGGCCAAAAATAAGGTCTCCCATGTCCACTTAATTTAGTTCTGGGCCTTTTATAAAAATCTCCAAGTTTCCAGATATATTTCAATGGAAAAAAGGGTGCTTGTGCTGATTGGTCAGCTGCTGTATCTTCCCTAGGGAATATGGCAGCTAAACTTGTACTGCAAGAGACCTCACAATTTAACTACTTAAACCCATATCACGAGGGTTCCTCAAACCCCTTGGCCCACTCCTTTTTCCCTCTATACTGTACCATTACCTATGTATGTCTGTCTGTCTGTCTGTCTGTCTGTTGTGCGTGCGTGCGTGCGTGCGTGCGTGCGTGCGTGCGTGCGTGCGTACGTGCATGTGTGAATAGATTGTCAATTGTAACTCAAGTGAACATTGTAAGTATGAACAGCACATTGTAAGTATGCAAACTGCAATTGATACTTTCATTAATGATCACTGTCCTCAAAATGCATTACAGTTCCAAATTGAATCAAAAGGAATTGATGTACATTTCATTAAAACGTAAATGAAGGCAAACTAGTCTAAAGTTTAGAGCTAATTCCACACGCCTGGACAGAAAAGCATGCCTTCATGCTTTTTATTCTTATCTTACTTAGTTTTTATTCCTAGTAAAGTAAAGTTGTTGTTTTTTTTTGCCCTCTCCCCCTGGCTGCCACACACACGTAAAGCGAAATTGAGTACTTAAGAAAATCGCTATATAAATTCCAGGTATTATTATCATTATTATCGTGGGTACAGTAGGTCATAAACATAGAGGTTGACGTGATAGCACTTACTCCACATTGAATGACCAATTTAGCAATAATCTCATCAATCAACAGCAAGGGTCAGATGTTTTATCTCTTGTATCCAGCCCTTCTGTTTTCCGGCACTATTGTTGCTGCCCGACTTAGGAAGACGCCTTTGTCACCACTCGGTCTGGAACGCATCTGAGAATTGAAGACATGCAGAAACCTCAGTGCACAATCACTTTCCATTAGGCAGCAAATCAAGGAAATTAGGGGAAATCATTCCAAAAGGCATCATTAGAATTCAAATAGCTTGAGAACAAAATGCAAACAGTGCTGCCAGAGACAGAGAAATTGTTATTCACAACTCAGTGCGCTTGTCTACTGGGGGGTGGACTCTCATTCGACCACTGATGTCTGACAGCGTGCTAGCTGCACATTTGGAATTGGTATCATGTTCAAATGGCCCCTATGAGATACTCTCATCTGTCAGACACAAATGCAGGAGTGTTTCTTAAAAGCTGTGACTCTTTGTTCTGCAAATAAACTCATGCCAACTCATGCATGCATGCGTTGGCCGCATGCATGCGGCTGTCTAGTGCTGCTTGCTTTGGTTCA
The DNA here is from genome assembly GCF_963454915.1 of Gymnoscopelus microlampas. Classification (NCBI taxonomy): domain Eukaryota; kingdom Metazoa; phylum Chordata; class Actinopteri; order Myctophiformes; family Myctophidae; genus Gymnoscopelus; species Gymnoscopelus microlampas. The sequence goes on along the minus strand of NC_139951.1, from coordinate 34,479,393 downwards.
AGTGAAATGTGAGATGTGTGGATGTAAAGATATCCAAGTCACATTCTGGCACCTTGACGAAGATAGCCAAGGAGAAAGTCATAAAACACGCACACACGAGCACACACACACACGAGCACACACACACGGACACGGACACAGACACAGACACAGACACACAGACACACACACACACACACACACACACACACACACACACACACACTCACACTCACACTCACACTCACACTCACACTCACACTCACACTCACACACACACACACACACACACACACACACACACACACACACACACACACACACACACAAGAAGTAGGCTTCATAAAACTGATATAAAAAATAGCTGAGAGCTGTTTTTAAACAGGTGAGGAGAAAAATAACTGTTGGTTGGTGGAGACGAATGACGTAAGACCTTGAAACCTTGAAGACAAACACCTGCCCCATGAATTCAAACCCATTCTTGTCTGTGTTAACACACACCGAAAAATCCATGAATGTTCCTTTAACTCTTAGACAGATCTTGTAGTGAAGGAACCACCATTTGCCCCACTGAAAACAGAGCAGATTTCAGACAGACAGACACTCAGCAGACACACAGGGAGTATTTAATTCCCTCAGTACAAACGCTTCTTTTCCAGCACTCAGGGGCAAACTTTTACTGCCACAGCCTTTTCTCACTTAGGCTATAAACCCAACTGCCCATAGTCTATGGAGTGCTGCAAGGGGCTTACAAGCACATGCTTTCCACACATGAAAACTCCGAAGTATACGAATACGTGCACGCGCCGCGCACACGCACACGGACAGCGCCGGACAACACCACACATGCACACGCACAAACGCATGCACAAATACATAAGCTTAATCACACATGCATGTTCACATAGTAGTACACTGCGTACTCACAGCACCCAGATTTAGGGTATATTTGCTCAAGCTGTTAGCGCTGACTTCATCAGACCACACTGTGGTTGTTATATAGACGTAGGCTTGTTAGAGAGCTTTTAAACGCTGCCACATTACTAGATTCCTTCTGGACTGTGTGTGTGCATTCAGGGTGTATGAGGGGGGGGGGGGTGTTCACACATGCACGTTTCTGTGCCAAAGTACAAGCACCAGAACTCAAATTTCTGTCATTTTGCTAAAAGGACTATACATTTTCTTAAGAATTAGCCGTCGAGTTTGAGTTCTGCAAATATTATCTATTCTACAGTGTGATGAGTTCTCTTGGCAATGTCATCATAATGCAGCATGCAATGTATCTTCACAGTTTAACCACATGAACTATAGTTTGAGTGTCCCTCTGGGCATAATAGGTGCATACTTGCCAAAGAAAGGCAGATATTGGGGAAAATAGCAGTAAAGAGATTTGGTGTAGAGGGGAAAAAGGAGGGGACCAAGTACAGACATGGGGGACCTTGATCAATGTCTAAAATAATCTGGGGACCCAATTTACTCTGTTCACAAACCAACTTTGAACAAAAGTGTACACTTTCAGAGTTATATTAAACACTTGAATCAAATACTGTAGCTTGCCATCCAGAGGGACGCTGTGCTTGCATGTCCGATTGAGCCATATGACAGCGCTCTCCACAGTAGCATCTGGTAACAGTACAATGATGAAATCAGCGGGGAATCTCTCAAAGTCTCTACCTAGTGTTAGCTTCACAGTACAGCTGTGTGGCTCGCCAACCGGCTTTGAATCTTGGTGTATGCCCTGGGTCAAGGGTACATTTAATATGCTAGAACTAAGCCATGAAAGAGCTTTGACAGTCACACAAGCTGGCGTGTGCAATGGGGCTGTTCCATCGTGGTAATGAAGCATGGCAGCATGCCATTTAAGTGGAATCTGATCAAGGCATCACCCTTGCTCCCCTGATACCGGGCCAGACACCACGATGATGCTTTGTGTCCCATCTCTCTGACGCAAGACCTCTGCTAGCCTACTTTTCATCACTTTCAACCAGTGGTGTTCAGTTCAGTTCAGTTCGGGTTTATTTGTCATGTGTATAGATACATAGTATAAATACAATGAAAATGATTTTGCTCAGAGCATTCTCTATAGTAATTAAGTACTGTACTTAAGTACAATTTTGAGGTACTTTTACTTTACTGGAGTATTTCCAATTGCCTATACTTTTACTTCTACTCCACTACATCTCAGAAGCAAATATTGTGCTTTTACTCCACTACAATTATTTGAAAACGTTAGTAGTTACTTTGCAGATATAAATTATTATATTATAAAATATACATTAACCACTTATACCCTATTTTATACCTAGGCTATTTGAAAATAGCCGATCTACAAGCTCACAACGCGTTGCATCGCAACGCGTTGTGAGCTTGTAGATCTGCTATTTTCAAACATTTTAGTACTTTTACTTTTGGTACTTTAAGTACATTGAGATACTTATACATTGCAGTATTGATATAGTAAAACATTTGAGTACTTTTTCCACCACTGCTTTCAACTAATTTCAACACCCTATTTTGGTTATGTCATAGGCTAAAATGTTCAACAATTTTCAAATTGTTCAATTTGGAAATCGTTCCATGGCCACAGGGCCACTGTCAGTAGATAGCTCCTTACCTAGACAATCAGGCTTATGGATGACAAGACCTAGAAAAAGTGTAAAACACACCACAGACACTTGCACATGAAACTGGTACATGGATATCAAGACTGAACACAAACATATTATGCACACTTACATCACAATGCATTGCATCGCGACCCATTGTGAGCTTAGAGTTGCTATGTTCAAATAGCCAAAGTATATAAAGTGCTGAAGTGGTTATTGTATATAATAATTGAAAACTACAGCAGTACAACGAGTACCAAAAAAAAAGAAATGCCAAATGGATGAGACACAAAGAAGCCAAAGGCTTGTTTCCATTGTGGTCCATTAAACATTCAACTCTGGACAAATAACAAGTGCTACAAACAATGATACAAAATAAACTAGAAAAAGTGCTCCTCGGAGTACAGGTCTCCGCCAGGCCAGGTAGGTTATTGTGGCCTCCTGGTGGGGCTATAATGGGGCTAATGTGAAAAGGGTGCCATTTCTTCTTAGGCCTTTCAATCGGACACTGCATTCATGATTTGAGGCATTTTGTTACAAAAATGTGTTTTGCTAAATTAGACCTGTAGGTGGCGCTTTAACAGGCCAATGTGAAAAGGGTGGCATTTCTTCCTCAGCCTAGTGGGAACGTGTGCACAAAGTTTCACGGAAATCGCATGCTGCGTTGATGTTTTGAGGCATTTTGTTCAAGTGGAACCAATCCTGCAAACCAATCCACGATGTGGAGGATGCCACTGACAAGAGACATAACAGAGCTCACCGACGTTACTGTTTATCATTGCTCTTTATTTTTTATTATTTGATTGTTATTGTTTGTTTAATTTCTGCTATACATTTGAGTAGAGGAATCAAAACCTAAACATGTTACTTACAGTATGTAGCTTATAAGATGTAACAATAAAATCTTGAATCTGGACATGCATCGCTCGGTACAACCACACTTTGCAGTTTCTTGAAAAGGTCTGGTTGAGAGTTAAGCAGCAGAACATTGTCTTACACGGCTGGGTGTGTTTTGTTCCAAGAGTGTTGTGAAGCTCTCTAATCTGTGGGGGCATGCGTTGCAATACACATTCTCCTCTGGTGGAAGTGCTTGTTATACCGTGATGTTATCTGAATACTGATACAAACCACTTTAGTGGTGGAGGGGCAGGATTATGGATCTTGTACATCACAGGTACAGGCAAAATAAGCAGTTATCAAAGGCCCAGAGATTGTACTTCGATATGATATGATATCCCTATGATTATACTTTGCTGGCTTTCTTATGGTTTGTTCATACAGTACAAAGTATACAGAGCCATAAGAGTTATTTTCCCTGCATGAGACCAACTGATGACACAAAGAAGTGCATACTGTATAACGTACACTATAAAATACTCAGTGTTAATTTAACTCACTACAAATGTAATCAAATGGACCCGTAAGCATCCATTACTTTATGTCACTGAGTTAAAAATGGGTAAATTAGTAATGAGGATTTCACTGTGTTACAGCATCTGTTGACAATTCCTGAAAAAAAGGAGGATGTGTTTTTCAAAAGTCTGGCATGAATCAGTTATCACTTACGTATCCACAGATATGCAAAATGTGACACCATTTGCAGCTTTTCATCTTTAACAAGGATATCAGTCTATAATGGACTTAAAACACATTTAGCTCAAAGTGACAGGACTGTGTAAAGCTGGCAGCATACTTCAAACAGTCAACTTTTATCAGCTTCCCGAAACAGAACAAGTTTTCCGTGGTCTACATATTAGATCTTGCACCTTACACAGACCTTAATTACAGTTCTGGAATGGAAATTTTGCCTCCTGCGATCTCCAGTCTCCTCTCATCAACCTCTGATGCGCTTTGTCATAATTATTTGTCTCATAGATTTTTGCAGTTTCCGGTGGCAGACACTCTCTTCAGTGGACAAAGTGTGCCGTCATGAATTAATTTTCATTAGGTTGTGTTTGTAGTCCCTCAGAGAGGGATGATATTGTTTTTTGTACCTCTTAACCTCCTCAGCCAACCTTTCCTCAAAACATTAAAATTGCATTTCATTGCTGGCAGATTGCGGGGATAAAACATAATAAATCACGAGGACCTTGAATATATGACCAAAGGCAATCACATACAATGTTGACATTGGTTTCTTACAGTGGTGTAGAAATGCAAGAAGTGCCAAAAAGAACTTTGTTGGATAATTTGCTCTGCAGTTACAGTACGTACTTCATTTTGTTCTTATGACTTTGCTTCCGCAAGAGGTATGCTGCAGCCTTACACTTCTAAGCTCTGTGTGATGCCTGTGATTTCATTTAGTCCATTCATTCCAATTCCAAGGAACCTCCATGATTTCAGATGTGATTGCAAAACTCCTGTTTTTTCCCCCTCTACGGAATTAACAGCAGAAGACGATATTTCGTTCAGTTCAGCTGCTTGAAATGGAACACATAAAACATTTTATTGTTCAGGGTACTCAATTTCACCATAAATTAATAAAAAAGCATTGTTTCAATTCATCCGTAAAATAAATTAATTGCTTTGCGTTGCACTAGAGGGATGTTACGTAAATTAAACAGAATTACGGATATCACACAGAGCTTAATGGGAACAAGGCGTGCAAAATTCTGACCACACACACACACACACACACACACACACACACACACACACAAACACACAAACACACAAACACACATACTCTCACGCACGCACGCACGCACGCACGCACGCACGCACGCACGCACGCACGCACACACACACACACACACACACACACACACACACACACACACACACACACACACACACACACACACACACAATAACACAATAACACAATAACCCAGCTCTGACCAGAATGAAACAAGGAAACAGCACCCAGAGGACAATATGAGTGTAAAATCCACAAACACATTCTGTCTTTCTCTCTGGCAGGATGCCTCATCCCCTGGATGATGGCAGGCTATTTGCTGCCATAATGCCACGCTATTATCTGGTTTTGTTCAAAGGACAGCGATACTGGAGGGACATCACGAGAAAGAAAAAAAAAACACATCTCGGAGCAAATTATAATTAACAGAAAAATCCAACCACCTGCATGGCTTCTTTTACCGGACCCGGGGGCCAGGCCAATACGAGGCTATGTCCCTTATGACTGACTGACTGACTGACTGACTGACTTTTACTTGTAACTGTAGTATTTCTACTTTGCAATATTGATACTTTTATCATTTTTTATACTTTTACCACCACTGCCAAATGGTGAGCCAAGGCACACTGGTGTGGTGTGAGACAAGTCCTGGTGTGCCTTGAGATTTTGTAACAATCACATTATTATTGCAATTACACAGTATTGCAACTGCCCAACGGTGAAACATTAAAACAATCAATTTGATAACAATGTCACCTCTATTCAAGGGGTATTGTCCCACCCCTAATAGACGAATCCACAGACGCGCTGCCTGTAGCTGCCTGTAGGCGGCCATTGCTGCGGTGTCGCGTCCGCGGAGCATTGAAACCGCAGCAATGGCTGGTTTCAAATCCGTGGATTTGTGTATATGCACACATACACACACACACACACACACACACACACACACACACACACACACACACACACACACACACACACACACAAAAATGTACGTAGTGTACACACATAAACAGGTCAATTGTAGAGGGTTTTGTGTGCTGTTATTTATCATGAATTGCTTATTCTCAGTGATGTGAGACTCGGGTACAGTGTAAATGTGGTTATATGCCATCATTCCATCCACTGCCAAATAGCCCTTCTATTAAAATCAAATCTGCTTGATTTCTCCGAGTTGCTGTCTCTTGTGTCCTTGGTCACGTGTATTAGAATAGAATATATTGATATAGATACACTGCAGATAGATACTGTAGATAGATACTGTAGATAGAGATATATAGACACGCACGCACGCACGCACGCACGCACGCACGCACGCACGCACGCACGCACGCACGCACGCACGCACGCACGCACGCACGCACACACACACACACACACACACACACACACACACACACACACACACACACACACACACACACACACACACACACACTCCACAAGGTATCGTTTTAGTTGTGTCCAGAGAGTGTCTGGTGATGTAGCTTCTGTATGCATGAGCCCTGGGGTGCTGTAGGGCAGAGATAAGGCAGAGCTCCTGTGTTAATCCAAGACAGGATTAGCAGGTCTGAATGTCCCACAAGAGAGAGAGAGAGAGAGAGAGAGAGAGAGAGAGAGAGAGAAAGAGACAGAGAGAGAGAGAGAGCGAGAGCGAGAGGCAGGAGGGCCGGGCGCAAGGTTTTTATACAGTAGTTTATAGCATTTTAGTTATTAGCTATTATAGCATATTAGTTTTTATTTCAATTTTCCCCCCCTTTTTTCAGTCTAGTTTTAATTTGTTTTAAAAGCTGGTATTCTTGTTCAGTTTAGTTTTTTAAAGCTTTGTTTTCATTTCGTTTTTATTCGTTTTAGTTTTTTATTGTAATAGGGGGTAGTCAGTCAGGGACAAGATCCAACAAAATCTGAAAAATAGCAAAAATAGCAGATCCACAAAAGCTCACAAAGTGTAGCATCTCAATGCGTTGTAAGCTTGTAGGTTTTTGAGAAAGACTAAAACTGAGGACATCTCCTCTATGATTTTAGTTAGTTTTAGTTACTTTTGTAAACACACTATACAGTGTCAGTTGGTTTTCGTTCTTTTGTAAAGCCTCGTCTCTATTTTTATTTCAGTAAACTAAAATGTTGGTGTTTCATTAGTTTTAGTATATTGGCTGGGAGCACAGAACAACTATATCGATGTGTGCACAATGCACGCACGCACGCGCACACTCATTGTAATTTAAATTCCAGACATTTCATATAGCAACTACGTTTTTCAGAAAATTCTTAGGATTTAGAGAACGAGCAATTGGAAGTGATGAAAAGAGGAGAGAGTTATCGAAAGAGAAGAGAGCATTCCAGTGAAACTCTGTGAAACCTTTCGCCTATAATGACATGGCCAAAATAGGGTGGGCAGGTTGAAAGTGGTAAATTGGCAGCTAGGGCACACAAGCCGAGCATGACGCCTCACTTCCCTCACACTGGTCTCCAGTCAACAGGTGCCATGCCCGCACTGTGCAGCTGGATTAGTGGTGGGGGTTGTCTATTTTCTGCCCGCTATCTAAAAGGCTGAACAACATAGTGCAGATTGCTGTGAGCTTCAGGGACATTGGGGAGGTAGCTTTGTTGATCTGTCAATTCCCACAACCTGCCTTTCATCTGTCGCTAATATAGTTTACAGCTCATAGCCAGAGGAATCTAAATGCACGCACACTCATTCGTTTGTGACCAAGCAAATTACTCATAGAGCTTTGTGTATACATGCACGTGACCTTGCACATACACGCACGCACGCACATACAGTATATGCACACCAGTCCTACGCCGTATAGTTTATGTCTTTGGAATAGAAATGAGGAAAATAGTTGCAGTGGGTATTGTGTTCCCAGCGTCATAGTAGTATGATAGAGAGATCACAGGAAGTCATGGGAGGAGAAAACAAATCTGCCAAGGAGAGAGAGAGAAAGACAGAAAGAGAGAGAGATAGGAAAGGGAGAGGGAAAGAGTGCATCGAAAAAAATAAAAATAAATCAACACTGAGGATTTAACTGTTTATAAGGGTAAAAAGACAACCTAGGAGTCCACCTTTAGTTTAGGTTTTGTTAGTTAAATTATCACTGAGGATTTCATGCCTAATGTAGGCATAATATAGGCATACAACGATGTTAAAGCCATGCTTTTGTTTCAACTAAAGCCTGATTTACACTTGTTCACGCATGGTCTCATACCGAAAATGAGTGAGACATTGCACATTAGCCACTTTTACTTAATGCACTTTACTGTGCTTCTATTCTCTATCTATCTTTTAACTGCATTGATGGGCCTTCACATTGAATAATTTCACCCATACTTGTAAAGTGATGTGACAATAAAGTTGGATTCTGATTCTGATTCTGACACTGGCACGCAACTAAATATAAATCAGGCATAAAACTATTCAAAAAGTAATTTTTCCCTATCTTAAAGTCTTCAGTGGATCATCAAAATCGCACAAAACCTCTGATATTGGCAAGAGGGCAAGTTGCAGAATAATCAGTTTTCTATACTTATCATTACTGCAAACATAATGTAGCTATAAGCCCTGGAGCACCAGGCCAGCTGGAAACATGTTGATTTGCTGAATATTCTTGGCTCACTTTATACTTGCTTCCTCTTAATCACCGAGATTCAGCCTGACACGCACGCACGCGCGCGCGCACACACACACACATACACACACACACACACACACACACACACACACACACACACACACACACACACACACACACACACACAGTATGTAAATGCATTTCACAAAGTATAATTCTGTGCATCTGCACAACTTTGTATGTATGTACATGTGTGCTTGATTGAGTGTATGTGGGTTTATGAGGTGTATGTGTGCTCATTTGTGTGGGTATACAGTATGCAACAAGTGAGCTTGTTTGTGTGTATGTGGGTGTATTTACAGTAAAATACTATATACTGCACAAGTGTGCTTGTTAGATTGTAGGTGGGTGTGTGTACAACTGTGCTTGTTAGATTGTAGGTGGGTGTGTGTACAAGTGTGCTTGTTAGATTGTATGTGTGTGTGTGTGTGTGTGTGTGTGTGTGTGTGTGTGTGTGTGTGTGTGTGTGTGTGTGTGTGTGTGTGTGTGTGTGTGTGTGTGTGTGTGTGTGTGTGTGTGTGTGTGTGTGTGTGTGTGTGTGTGTGTGTGTGTGTGTGTGTACATCTGCGCTTGTTAGTGTGCAATTAGCAATGCAATGTGCTCCCGGGGTAGCAGGATTGATTTATATTTGTTGTGGGCCGGTGTCTCCCACAGAAAATGTCAGATCTACAAGCTCACAGCGCGTCGCACAGCGATGCGTTGTGAGCTTGGAGACCTGACATTTTCGGTGCAAGACATGAAGCGCAAGCAAGCATAACTCAGGCTTGAGGGTGCTGCTCCTGGCGCCTAACGAGAAGTCACACTCCACCGCTTCCCTAATCCTATCCTCCCACATCACATCCTGTTAGAAATAACACCAAACTGAGCATTAAATGAGCTTATTACAAGCAAGGTGGGTGAAATAAGCCTGCACAACTAAGACTTTCACCCACCTTACTTGTAATGTGATGTGACAAAGACTGATTCTGATTCTGATCTTTCCATTAGTGCTGGGGGTTGTCTATTTTCTGCCCGCTGGTATCTAAAAGGCTGAACAACATAGTGAAGATTGCTGTGAGCTTCAGGGACATTGGGGAGGTAGCTTTGTTGATCTGTCAATTCCCACAACCTGCCTTCATCTGTCGCTAATATAGTTTACAGCACATAGCCAGAGGAGTCTAAATGCACGCACACACATCCGTTTGTGACCAAGCGAATTACTCATAAAGCTTTGTGCACATGCACGTGACCTTGCACATACACGCACGCACACACATACAGTATATGCACACCAGTGCTATACGCCGTAGTATATGTCTTTGGAATGGAAATGAGGAAAATAGATTCTGTTATTCGTGTGAAACATAAAATGTGATCAATTGACTAGAGTCAATCCTCCACCCCAGCCCACTTCCGCTCCCATCCTTGAACTCTGTCTCAAAGGGAAAGGTAATGTTACGCAGGCAGGCCAACAACACCCTGAATGCATTGGCAGACCTGTTCAAAAGGTCATCAAATTGTGCATAAGTTAACCAGAGAGAGAGAGAAGAAAGACTAGGGAGAAACATTTAAATGAGTGAATGTACTGTATGGGAGAAAGATTTGATAGAGATCCTCCCTTTCAGCAGTTCTCATGCCAGGAGCAACACCACAAACAGGCCAGGGTGGAAAATGTCTCCTCTAAGTCCGTCTATGATATGTGCCATCATGCACCGTATGTGTGTGGCTGTGAGTGCATCGTTTTAATGACAGAGCTCCCACACGTTCACAGGCCTGGGTGATGCTCCATGTTCCACTGTAGGAGCCCTGTAAATTCACGTGGAAAGAGTGACTGTTGTTAAAGGGCATCTGCACATGCTAAATGCACTCACACGCACACACATGCGCACACGCACACACACACACACACACACACACACACACACACACACACACACACACACACATTGCTGTAAACCTGTTTCTTGCTGATGGGCGAGGGTTTTACTGCAAGCTAAAACCTAGAGCTGAAAATTGAACCTTTTTATTGTCTGCTCTCAAGGCGCAGATTATTATAGTTGCAGTATAAAAAAAGAAGGAAAAAACAAACCAGTGTTAAAGCAAATCCCTTTGATATCAAAACAAGCAAACCATCTTGGGAAATGAGGCATGAGCATAAACCTTTTCCATAAATGAATTGTTATCTGAACCATTAAGGGGATACAAGAGGGCCTTGCTTTCCTCACCTCTACACAGCACAAATCCGGAGTGTTAATTTACCTCTGAGCTGTACTCTCAGAGTTAAATGAACACTTTGAACATTTTCAGTGTGTTTTGCTTGATGATTACCTCACAGCTGCCGTCTGACTTGTAGATATTGTTCACACAGCTTATCTGATGCTGTTAACTAGGCTCTCACTCCTGTCACAATGACTACTGGGAGATTGAGCAGATTTAGCTCTCTCTGCATGTGTGCGGAGAGAGAGAGTGCGTGCGTGCATGCGTGTGTCTATATGTGGCTGAACAAGCTGACGGGAGTGATGCCGTGACACATGTAGATGTGTCCACCATTACAGACCCTTATAACTGAAGCCTCTCTATTTGTATCTGCAAGCTTGTGTGTGTGTGTGTGTGTGTGTGTGTGTGTGTGTGTGTGTGTGTGTGTGTGTGTGTGTGTGTGTGTGTGTGTGTGTGTGTGTGTGTGTGTGTGTGTGTGTGTGTGTGTGTGTGTGTGTGTGTGTGTGTGTCAACTGCATTAAGAAGGATTTACAAGCAGAGTAATAATAATAGCCTGTTATGTCCCGTGTCTCATTGACAGGTATGAAGAAGCAGCTCTGCTGACTGAGGAAGGGGTGTTGAAGAGGAAAAGGCGGTAAATAAACTGATGGGAGATGATGGATGGCCGACCCTAAACCAGAAGAGCTGTTTCCTTTGTAAAGAGTTTGATATATTTCCAGTCACAGTGGATCACAGTGGATGCGGAGAACACAAACTATTTGAAGCGGTCAGGAACAGAGGAACTGTCTGCCACTGTTCCCCAGGGATTGTTTATATAAACATGCACCATCCTCCTGTCACTCCCTGAACTTCCTGTTGTACTGACAAAAGAGGAAAAGATTGCACCTAGCTCTAACAGAACACAAGCGATTATTATTATTATATTTGAATTAATTTCCCCTCCCATTTCTCTCACATTGACCCTCTCTCTCAACTTACCATGCACCCTCACCCTCATGCGGTGTGTATATGAACATAAATTGTGTACAGCATATGTACATATAAATGTATTTCCAAAACTGCCATTCACTGAAGATGGATTGCAGTTATCTGACAGCGAAGGGAGAGTTTCGCTGCTGATGGAGGGCAGGGAGTCATCGCTGGCGTCAACCTATCAGTGGTTTCTGTTTACAAAATATACTCTATTTTACGTAGCAGTAATGTCAGTAATGGCAGAGGCCACAGACCTG